>NC_051325.1:6140279-6448763 GCF_015220235.1 Choloepus didactylus | reverse complement strand
TGACTTTTTCCCTTGTGTCTAGATGTTCTATTGATTAGAGTGGTGTACTGCAGTGTCCAAGTATTACTGTAGAGGTGTCTATTTCTCCCTTCAGTTTTGCCAGTGTTTGCCTCGTGTATTTTGGAGCACTGTGTTTGGGTCCATAAATATTTGTGACTATTATTTATTCTTGGTTGATTGCCTCTTTTATTAACCTATAGTATTCTGTGTTTCTTGTAACAGCTTTTAATTTAAAGTCCATTTTGTCTGATATTAGTATAGCTTACCCAGTTCTTTTTTAGTTATTATTTGCGTAGACTATCTTTCTCCATCCTTTCCTTTTTAAACTGTTTGTGTCTCTGTGTCTATGGTGTGTCTCTTGTAAACAACATATCTCTGGATAATGCTCTTTTTTTTGTATATCCCTTCTGCCAACATGTATCTATTGTTTGGGGAATTTAATCTTTTAACATTCAGTGTTATTACTGTAAATGCACTACTTAGTTAAGCCATTTTGTACACTTGTTTTATATGTGATATCTTTGTTGTCTCTCTTCTGCTTTATTGCAACCTCCTTTTCTGTATAGTTTATCATTGTGATGTATTTGACTGATCCTTCTCTCATTTCTGTTTCTGTATTTTTAAAAATACTTTCTTTATGGTTATCCTGTGATTTATATTACACAACCTCCGTCTATAATCTACTACTTTGAAAAGATACTAATTTAGCTTCATTAGCATGCACATTCTCTGCTCCTATATCCCTCTTTTTCTCTTCTTTATATATTATTATTAATATTAATTTATTTACCACTTTACCACTTTATATTTTGCATATTCATTTTAAGGAAATATACCTTTTTCTTGTTCAGTTGTATTCTGACTCTTCTAAGAATTAAAGAATAGATTTGTATTTTGAGGAGACAGTACTATTATTGGGTTTTGCAGTTACCTGCTAAGTTACCCTGATAAAGATCTTCATTTCTTCACTCTACTCCAAGCCACTCTCTCTTGTCTTTGCATTTCAGCCTGCAGAACTCTGTTTGGTATTTCTTGTAGGACAGTTCTTTTGTTGATGAATTCTCTCAGTTCTTGTTTATCTATGAATATTTGAAACTCTCCCTCATCTTAGAGGACAGTTTTTCCAGATAAAGAATTTTGGACAGGCACTTTTTCTGTTTCAGTATATTAAATATATGATACCACATCCTTCTCGCCTCCATGGTTTTGATGAGATATTGGAAGTTAGTCTTGCTGGGGATCCCTTGTATGTCCTGGATTGTTTTTTTTTTTTTTTTTTTTGTTGTTGTTTTTAGAGTTCTCTTTTTGTCTATGGATTTTGACATTCTGATTGGTATGTGTCTCACAGTATGTTCATTAGGATTTATTCTGTGTGGATTATTTTGCACTTCTTGGACATGTATATATGTGTCTTTCATAAGAATTGGGAAATTTTCAGCGATTATTACCTCAAGTATTCTTTCTTCCCCTTTTCTCTTCTCTTCTCCTTTTGGACCACCCATGGCAAATATATTTCTATGCTTCAGGCTGTCACTGAATTCACGGAGACACTCCTCATTTATTTTTCTATTCTTTTCTCTATCTGTTTTTCTCATCCTATGATTTTGATTGTCCTGTCTTCTAATTTGCTGATTCTTTCCTCTGCCTGTTGAAATCTGCTGTTGTATTCCTCTAGGTTTTTTTAATCTGTAGTATTTTGCTTTTTATTCTCATAATTTCTGTTGGATTACTTTTTATATTTTCAAAATCTTCTTCATGCTCTCACATTGTCTTCTTAATGTCCTGTATCTCTTTGTGCATGTTTTCCTTCATCTCCTTGAATTGATTTAGATTTGTTTGATCATCTTTGGTTAGTCTTCTATCTTATGAGTGTCCTATGAAGTTTTCACTTATTCTTTTTGACTGTGCCATATGTTCCTGTTCATTAATATGGTGTGTAATTTTCTGATGATATCTAGGCATCTGATTATCTTGAAGAATTAACTCCATAGGTTCATTTCTCCCTCTTACCTAGGATTTTATTATTGATTGGCTTTATGTTAAGGCTCTTCTTTGACTCTTGGATTAACTTATTCCAGACCTTTAAAATGCCCCATGTTTACCTGTTCAGATTTTCTCAGTTCTTATTCATCTGATTCTTGTCCTGGAATGTGGTAAGATATTTAAGATTGCAGTTTTTGCCTAATTGTTTTACCTCCAGGGCAGAGCTTCTGTTTCTCTCTTCCTTCTCTGTCAATCCTGATCTGTTCTCTTTGTTTTTGTTCAGACTTTTCTCCCAGCTCCTATGAGTTGTTTAAATTCTCTGCCTCACTCTTACACTCTTCAGTTCTGGGACCTGCCCTTTCTTACAGCAATTCAGTTTGACACTCCCTTTTTTTCTCTGATTCTTTTCTTTCCCTGGTTTCTTCCCGTTTAGGGAATCCTCCCCTGGGGGCCTGATGTGGCAAATCCAGAAAGGTGGGCCACTTCAGAAAAGTCTGTTTTGCCTTTACTGGTCCTGCTGACTGCAACTGGATTGTGTGAGAGCACAAAAGTTCTTGCCAGCATTTCTATCATTGTGTCTCTCCCCTCCCACCTGGAGGCCCTTGTTCTATATAGCACTACTCAGTGCCTTGTGTTTCCCCTGGGTCTCTTTGGGCTTAAGTCCTAATGCCTGGATATGTGCAGAGTTCTAAGTTCTATCTTGCTTCTGTGATTTGCTCCCCAGTCTGCATGCATGTTTGAGTGGTGTTTATATGCAGGTTTTGGGGTTCCTTTTCTGTGGATCCCTCCTTTTATGGATATTTTCCTTCAATTTTTACCTGCTCTAGCAGCCATGAATTCTATTACTTGACTCCTCTAGCCAATAAGACTTCCATTTTCTGCTGTAGTTCTTGCTGCACATGCTGTGTAGACTGCCTTCAGACACGCCCTTCAAGGGAAGAGTCCTCTCTAGTGTCTGCCTGCTTTGGGTCACACTCCAATGCCCTCAAATCATTGTTTATTATTGTTTTCCAGGGTTTACAATTACTATCTGACAAAGGGCTAGCCTGATAGAAGCTACACCAGCATTACTGGAATCAGAACTACTTTCTCTCATGTGGTTTTTCATTTTCATTCTCTAGTGATTAATGAGATTTAGAATCCTTTTCATGTGTTTAATGGCTGCTTGGATATCTCTTGTGAAATACTCTTTCAATTCTCTTGCCCATGTTTCTATTAAC
The DNA here is from genome assembly GCF_015220235.1 of Choloepus didactylus. Taxonomy (NCBI): domain Eukaryota; kingdom Metazoa; phylum Chordata; class Mammalia; order Pilosa; family Megalonychidae; genus Choloepus; species Choloepus didactylus. The sequence continues at coordinate 6,445,560 of NC_051325.1, read as the reverse complement.
GTGTTAGGTTTTTCTACTTGATTTGCATGAGTTCTGCATATAATATAATTTTGGGTATAATTTTTCCTGTCATAGTGTGTTTATAAGGAAAATTGTAAAAGACTTTGAAATGGACCAAAAGATTGATGGGTGTGTTCAATGGAAAACAAGGCATTTTCTTGCATGCTCTCCAGATAATGTGATTCTATGGGAGCTCCACACTATTCACTGTCTTCAAGCTATGATTTGCAACTCTATATGTTACAGACAATTTATAGGAATGCAAGTTCTGTTCCTTGGAAAGAGAATTGTTTCCTCCTGTCCTCCCATGGAAAAAGCTACTTTCTTGCATCTATTTATAAATTCATTTTAGCATGCCTGATTCAGATATGTAAGTATAGTACTTTGAATTCTATTCTGAACTGGTTGCAACCTCTTATCAGTGTCTAATGACAAAAACAAAGCTTCAAGACAACAAAGGCATTTATTTGGGGTCTTAGAATTGCAATTCACAGAGCATAGATTCAGGTAGCAACCTAAGTCATGGCCCATCTTTGCATTTCTAGGTAAGGGTTATCAAAGGAAAAGAAGGTTTGAGAATTTATTTATGGTTGATGAATATTGGGGTACTCCATTTTTCCTTAAGATTACTAGTTCACTGAGTTCTTTATTTTATAGCTTGTTTGTGGTGTCTGGATACCCTTGGGGTTTCGAGGAACATTATTGCTTAAGGATCTGCATACTTTGGTAGTTTGTGCTACCTGGCTGAGACCTGCAAAAAAGTACATCAAGAATTACCTCCTGACTCCATTTTAAATCTCTCAGCCATACTAATTCTATTTTGCTTCATTTCATTCTGTATTAGTTAAGTAAAATCTTGGAAATGTGATCATTATATATGTATATGAGAGTCAAGATTATACCACTGAACAATTATCCTTTAATGTATCACAAATATCTTCTCCCACATGGCCTCCCTCACCCAACCTCAGTGTTCTGGGAGTTTAGTTGTCCGTGTCCCAGAAGGACTGGAAACCAGGATTGATGAACAGAATTGAGGTCAACCACACACTGCCTCCTGGGATCTCCCTTGGGAAAACTTTCCCTGACCCCACAGACTGGAGTCAGCACTTTTTGTTATAGGACTTTATCGTCTCACTACTTTTCTTTCATAGTAGTTGTCACAGTTGTACTTAAATAATAATTTGTGAAATTATGTATGCAATGTTTGTTTCTGCTCCTGGAATAAAATTCCTGAGGGCGGAAGCCCTGTTGGTCTCGTTTCCCACAATATGCCAAGTGTCCATTTGGTAAATATTTGTTGAATGAATAAATGGATAGAATATTCTCAGAACTTCCAAGTTGGCCTCTGCCCTTCCAAACATTTTTGGGACCTTATAAGGGCATGAAGTTTCAACAATTGTCTTGAGTTCCAGCTGTAAGGAGATGGTCTTCCCTTGAGGGTAGGAATCAGTTCAGGATGACTTTCTGCAATCTCTTTAAGAGGCTGTATAGAGAAGAAAGAACATGAACTTCAGGGCCAGAAGACATGAGTTCAGTTTCTACCCAGAAGCAGGGAGATGCAACTTTCCTAAAGTCTTGATTTCTTCATCAGTAATGCTGAGGCAGTGACACCTGCCTCTCAGGGGTGCTGTGAATTCACAGTGAAAGTCTGTGAAAACTCTGAAAAAGTCAAAACACTGTGTCCACATCAAATGTGACTATTATTATATTTTGTTAGATATTTTAATCTGCTTCAATAGTGGACATGCATTTTAATGGTGGTGTATCATTCAGTTTTGCTAGGATATACTGTGATACCAAATAATCCATGTTTTAGTTTCCCGGGCTGTTCAAGCAAATACAATGCAATACATTGGTTTAAACAATGGCAATTTATTGACTCATGGTTTTGAAACTAGGAGAACATCTAAATCAGGGCAATTGAAGGTGATGCTTTCCTCCTGAAGACTGGAATTCAGGAGCTGGCTGCCAGTGGAACTTGGTCCTTGTTTCCTGTCACATGACAATGCACATGGTGGCCTTTCCTGGCCTCTTCCTTCTCTTCTGGGTTCCATTGAGATCCAGCTTCTTGTCTCCTGTGGCTTTCTTCTCTCTCCGTCTGAATTTCATTCTCTTATAATGGGCTCCAGTTATAGGATTAAGACCCATCCTGCTGGAGGTGGGCCACACCTTAACTGAAATAACCTCATCACAACATCCAATTTACAATGGGTTCACACTCACAGGAAGGGATTAGATTTGAGAACATGTTTTCCTGGGTTATATACATCTAGAAACCACCACAACCCCCTAATGAAAAGGCATATAACATTATAGGTATCTTCTCTCTCATTTCAGTGTCTACTGCAGTTTGGGACTCTGCCTGGCTCTGCTCCAGTTGAGTTTTTTATTCTGGAATCTAAGCTAAAGGAGGAGGTACACTCTGGAACATATCATTCCCAGGGAGGAGGAATAGAGCAACGATGGATCCACACAGTGGACACTCCTGTGGACATTCCTTTGGCCAAGGCTGATGACAGTGGGGTGGTGAGTATCTTTCTCCCACGGGGCAGCATGCTCTCAGCATGGGGTGGGGAGTGGGCAATGACCAGTGAGGACCAATATTAAGATCTGCCATCAGGATGAGGATTTGAGAAGAGCTACTTCTCTGCGTAGTTCTTCACTGGACACCTGAGAGTCAGTGTGCCCAATGGTCTTCTGCATTATGCTCTTTGTATCCCCTGATACCATTGGGACCTTCACTTCATGTGGTTCCCCTGCCTTGTTATGTCTAAGCCTCCTCCCTGTCCCAAGTCTCTTTTCTCTGGCTTGACCCTCTGTAACCTGCACATGAAAGGACCCAGAGGATGGCAATGTAGGAGAAAGATCACTAACCTGAAGTCAGCAGTCTGTGTTTAGACCCAATTCTCCCACATGCTGATGGGTGACCTTGGTTATGTCACTGACCTTCACCCATCTGCCCAACCCCAAGCCTGCATCTGTGCCATGGCCTGGTCTGGGTCCAGACAGAACATAAAGAAGGGATGAGAATGCCAGTGTCACATGGGCAGGGACATGTAGTGATGGTTCACTTTGTCATCCCAGCCCTGGAGAGCAGAGGTTGGCATCAGTCCATAGGAGATGACTCAGGAAGTTGCTGTCCTGCCCTCCAGGAGCTCCTGGTATCTGGGGAACATGCAAGGCTATTAAGTGGAGAAGCACATTCACAGGATGAGAGACAGCAAGGTCCATTCTGCTTGGTGGGTTAGGGGGGGATTCACGGGGGAAAAAGACACATGAGCTAAAACAAAAGGGATTACGTTAGCTTGCTTGGAGTCCCCAGGTGAAGGGAACCATGTGTGCAAAGTTTTGGTGCATGAGGCAGCCTTATGATCCAGGGAACTCGGCACCCAGCTGTGGCTCTGGTGGAAATCAGCAGGTGTGTGTGTGTGTCTATGTGTGTTCCACTATGTGAGGACTTGTATGACTGCAGTTGCCAGATGAATATGTGTGTCTGAGTGTGTAGTGTAACTGCCCAGTGTGGAGAAGGCATGTGAACTTGTGTGTGTCTGAGTGTGTCACTATGGCTCTCCTATACAGGACAAGCTTGCATGTGTCTGTGTGTCTGAAGATGTGTTGGTGTGACTGCCCTTTGCAGAACTGTGTGTGTCTGTATGTGTTGGAGTGTGTATTGGTGCAGCAGGCATGTGTGTCTGTGTTTGTTTCTGAAAGTTTGTTGGTGTGACTATCCCTGTGCATTAGAGCTGTGTGTCTGTGTATGTCTGAGTGTTTGTTGGTGTGTATACCCTATGGATTAGGCATGTGTGTCTGTGTGTATCTGAGCATGTGTTGGTGTGAGTACTTTGTGAGGCAGGCCTGTGTGTGTGTCTGACTGTGTGTTGGTGTGACTTCTCTGTATGACAGTTGTGTATGTCTGTGTGTGTCTGAATGAGTGTTGGGTGACTGCTGTATGTAGCAGGCATGTGTGTCTGTGTGTATCTCTGTGTTGGAGTGAATGCTGTTTGTCACAGTCGTGTGTGTCTGTGTGTGTCTGAGCATGTATTGGTGTGACTGCCCTACAAGGCAGGATGCATGTCTGTGTGTGTTGGAGTTTGTTTTGGGTTGGTGCAACTTCCCTGTGCAGCCAGCATTCATGTCTGTGTACATCTGAGCATGGGTTGGTGTGACATCTCTGTATAAGATGTGTGTGTGTCTGTGTCTGTGCTTCAGCTGAGGTGTGCAACACAGAGGTCAGGAGGCCTGCCCAGGCACATGCTCTGGGACAGAGGCCATGGATGGCTCAGGTGCATCTGTATCTCTTTCTGATCTGACCCTGTTGCATCTCCCTAAGGCTGTGATCATAGAAGGCAGCCAAGATCAGGTAGGGGGATGTTGGGACTGCTGTGTGCCCTGTTGGGGCTCTGGATTGCCTGGCTGGGTGCAGCCCTTGAGGATTCTGGGGGTCTCCCAGAGCCCAGCTTCTCTGTACAGAGCTGAGACATCACTGGCTTAATAGGCAGTGATAGGTCCATTCCTGCTGGGTGGGAGACTGCAAGGGAGATTACGTGGTGAGAGCTCAGAGCCTGATGAAGGGGGAGGGGCAGATGCAGAGCTAGACCTCAGAGCAGATGTGCCATGGGTGGAGCAGGGTCAGGAAGGGAGAGCTCTGGTATTGGAGGGTGAAGGGTCTGGTGCAAGAGGGGGTGGGGAGGACAGATGGTGGGGGTGGGTGGGTCATGCAACTGCAGGAGGAGAAGGGTATCAGGAGGACAGGGTGTAAGGAGGATGATGGGTGGGGAGTGGGTCAAGAAGACAGGAGATGCTGAGAGGGGAGTGTATAAGGGGGAATGAGGAAGGGGCAGGGGAGTGAGGTGAGGCAGGAGGAGGGGTTCAGAGGATGGCACATCACAGAGAGCACACTGAGGTGACCCATATTCACAGAGGGTGGCCTCCAAGGCCTGAACGGGCTGTACACAGAGAGGCAGGATGGGGCACAGACACTGATGGTGTTACAAGTGTTGGAGGAGGATGGAACTGGATGGGAGACTTGGGAGCATGGCTATGGAAGATGGGAGGCTGTGGGGGGTGAGCAGATGGGAGGTGAGATGCTGCGGGGAAGCTACTGCATTGGTTTAGGGGATGGGGTAGAAGTGGTGGGCTAAAGAAAGATGGGGAACCCCATTAGCAAGAGGAGCTTTTGAGTTAGAGGAGAAAGTGTGGGGAAACCTCAAGTTCTTGGCATAGATAACATTGTATGGTATCCTGGAGGGGAAGCAGGTTTGGGAAGGCATCTGAGGCCTGCAGTGCCTTGAGGACAAGGCAGTGCACACCAGCTGCAATTAGAGATGTGAACCTGGCATGGGGACAGGTCAGGATGGGCCCTTACTGTGTCTCCAGAGCTCCTTACTGCCCCATGGCACCATGGAATTGGGGATTCTTATGGGGCCGAGTTGTGGACACTTATGCAGGCAGCATCTGAGACAGGACTCAGGGCCTTGGGGAAAATGCCGTTTTCCTAAGGGAACTTGGCACAGTTGTGTGGATTCTAGGGGACCAGAGGCTGCCCTTGGCCTGAGGAGTCTCCCTGTCAGGGTCTGCAGAAAGCATCTGCTCCTTCCCAGTACGGTCTTGCCCCTTCCCACCACAGCCCTCTCCACCCTGAATGATGTGGCACCTGAAACAGCCTGGGCTGAGCTGTGCACTCTCAGGACTTCGGTGGTGCACACACTGAGCTGGGTGAAGTTCAGAGGGTGGCTTTGTAAAGCCACAGAGAAAATGCATGTCCATCCCTGATGTCCTGATGTCACTGGAATTGGAGTCTGCTGTGCTCCCATCATCATGGGATGGAGCTGGTGGGAATAAAGCCAGTTGCCTGCTGCCTGCTGCCTGTCTTCTGGTTGGTCACTCTTCTTTCTGCTTGACACGCAGCAACACCAAAGGACTCACCCTAGGTCCCTCTGCACCTGTTCCCCACAGCTCCTGCAGCACCAAATTCTGATAATTCAAAGGCTACCCTTGGGCACAAATTGCCTGGTCAAACCAGCCCAGCCTTAGGGTCCCTGGAGTTCACCATCCAGCAGGCATCAGCTATGAGTCCAAACAGTGGGACCTGTTCCATGGTGAGGACCCTGACTGCTTGTGTGTCCCTGTTCCTGCTCTCTGGGCAGCCTGGGCCTGGGCCTCTGGGGACATCCTGCCTGGCCCCTGTGTCTTTGGTGGAGCTCTCGTGCAGCTGCTGGAGTGATGCTGCTAAAGAAGCCCCTCTGTGGCCCTGTCTTGCCAATAATTATCTCTGTGTGTCTGAGGCCCACAGGACATGTCAGCTCCTCCTTTTATGGCTGTGGCCCAGCTTCTCTCCATCTCTAGCTCCACCTGGGTTGGCCTTTCTTGACCACTGTGGCCTGATCCGTGCCCCCTCTCACAGCAGGTGGCTTCTCAGTTCTGGCCATGCCAGTGCTCGACGACCCTCCTGAACCCAGTCTCCATGTGGCTCTGCCTCCCCAGGCCTCCCCCACTGACTCCCAGGCCCCATGTGACCCCCTGCACTTCCTCCTTGCCCAGACTTGGGAACCGATGTCAGTGCTGCTGGGCCTGTCCCTGTGTGCTTGGGACACAGCTGGATGAAGGTCCTTTGGGACTGCCCAGCTGAGGGCAGTGAGGCCTTCCTGGGGCTGCTCACCCTGCCCACCCTGCAGAGTAACCCCACAGGACTGCACGGTGCCTCCTAACTCGGGCTCCAGTTCTGCAGGGAGAAGGACACCCCTGGAAGGCCCATCTAAACACCCTGAGGAGGGGACGGGGCCCAGGGGGGCAGGGCCCTGTGGCAGGTCAAGTAGGGTGGCCAGTGCCGGCAGGAAGGGGTTGAGGGTGGGCAGAAGGGCCAGAAGATTCCAGAGACTGTACATTTGTGGGAGGAGTCCCTGGACCGATGATGTGGCCACGCTCTTCCCAACTGTGGTTTGCGTTAGGCATGGAGTGTAGCAACATGGACAGACTAATAAATTGTATCATTTTAAAGGGTGGTTTATTGTCATTTTTAACAAAGTAGAAACACATGCACATTATAGACAATGAATGGGCTTCAGAAAATTAAAGAGGAGAAAAAGATACTAAAACTAATATTCTAATATTTCCTCTGAGCAATTTATCTCTATGATTTTCCTTCCTGCATGCCCCTAATCATCATTAATTGAGGCTCTATCCTTCTATTGGGATGCCCTGTATGGGTAGGATGGGTGCCCCCAGAGAATGTGGCTTGGCCTGAGGAGTGTCCCAAGCTCCTCTCATGCATAGCAGCACTTGAGTTGCACAGAGCAGGGTGATTTTTCCTTTGCCCCTGGATACCTGGCTCTCTTGCCCTAAGAAGCAATCAGACAAGTAACTTAGAGCAGTGCCGAGGCCCCTGGGGCTGCAACTGGTACCAAATCCCACAGCTGCCTGGTGCAGCCCCCCCCAAGGTGGGGGGCACTCTTTTCTGTTGTGTCCCAAACCCCACTGCATGCTCACTGGCTGGAGGCCTGGCATCCAGTACCAGGGCTGGCCATGCCTGCTGGCCCCACTCTCCCAGCGCTAGTGCCCAGAGACTCCCCTCTCCCCTCCTCTGTTCAAGGGACCCACTGAGGCTGCCTCTAATGTGACCACATCCTGCCTAGGCCCCTCCCATTAGGCCCATCTGACTGTCACCTACTGGGCCCCTGCCCTTCCTCAGTGGCAGAGATGCCCACCCCTCACAGGCATCTCGTCCTTTTACCTCTGCCGAGGCCACACAATCCCCAGCACAGGCCCTCATCCATTGAGACTCCTGAGGTGGAGGAAGGATAGATCTCTCACCCCTGCACTCCTGCCCTCATCCTCCTCTGCAGGGTTTCCCTGTAGAGAGGTGAGGACGGACTCCCACTGCCCAAGTACTTGAGGACAGACTTTGGAAAAGAGATGTGATTGATGGTTGGGAGATGGCAGGTTGTCCTGAACCTGTCATCTCACTCTCCCCAGCAGGCAGTCAGGAATGTCTGTCTGTGTTGGATCCCACATCTGAGGTTACTGTGGGTATCCTGGGTGTGGTCTTTGCAGAGATCTCCATGCTAAGAGAAGGTGCCGGAGCTTTGAGGCTGGACAGTGGCTCAGCTGAAGTGAACCAGTTATTGGATGGAGGCTCCACTGTGCCTCTTTCTCAGGCCAGGTGTGCACTGAAGCTTCCAGGATGGAGTGTGGCCAGATGAGGGCCAGGAAGAAGGGAGATCTGAGACATGGACAGTGGCACCTTCCAGGGGCTGCCCTTCACAATATGGTGTCCCCCCACAGCCTCTGTGGGAAACCATTTAAAACCTGGGGCCTGGTCAAGGGTGGACTCTCAGCTCTGATTCCTACAGAGGCCTGCCCTTTCCCTGATGGACACCTGGACATTTGGCCCTGGCATCTCCCTGTTCAGTGTGAACCTGCACGAGCTGGGCAGTGATGAGTCTGGGCCTGAGTTGTTGGAACAGGGTCTGATGCTCCTGCTCTCAGTGCGTTGGGCCCCAGAAGTGCGCATGGTTCCGTCTGCAAAAACCCCTGTCCAGCACTTCTGTTTGCTGCTGTGCACATGTGCTTGGTTGTGGGGGAACCAGCAGGTGTCCAGGCAGCTGAGGTCTGGGGTTAGAGTTTGCTGCCTTCAAAGTTCTCCAAGGGGATGTAGATGAGGCAGCAGTTCAGAGGGTGTCAGGGTCAGAAAGAGCAGGGTCATAGGCCTGTGGGGTCAGAGGGTGGCAAGATCAGGGGTCAGTGATGTCGGAGTTGAGAGGTGCAGGTCTGGAGTGGGGGTTGAGCTGCATGGGGCCAATGGCTTGTCTTCTGCGGGGTCTGAGGCCAGGACAGCACCACCTCTATGTACAGTCCCTGGATGCCTAAGCAGGAAGGGTGACCCTAGGCCCCCACCCAATCATGTTCCTGTAGTCAGGGATGATTGTCCGCTTCAGCTCCACCACTGAGGAGAAGATGCACTTCACCTGTAGGAAGACAGGTGGATGTGAGCCTGTGGGGAAGGGCAGGCTCCCGCGGCTTCTGTGGTGCCCAGTCACTGACCCACTTGGCCACCGCCCTTCTGACCAAGGCCCTGGCTGACCAAGCCCTGGGCTGGTGGGGGTGGTTGTCGATGCAGAGAGGGAGGTCCCAGGAAGAAGCCCACCTTGAAGAGGGTGACAGTGGCACTTTAGCACATACTTAGCAGGAAGAGGGTGATGAAAATGGAGATGGTTGTCCACAGCCCATCCAGCTCCCCGTCCTGAGCCTCAGCACAACTCTCATCTGGCCACAGCTCTGCCCAGGAAATACGGGGGTCAGGGGGCTGTTCCAGCCACAGCCTCTGGGAGGGGCAGGTCCCTCTGAGAGTCAGGCAGGACAGGTTGGAGTGGGAGGAATGGGATGGGAAAGTTCAGGTGGAAGGGCCTGTGTGCCAGGATTGTTCTCCCATTTTCTCTGCCCCATTCCCTTTGGGTCAGGTTGGGGTACCCTCTCTGGGCCTCTCAGGGAAGTGCTGTGATCCCTCCCAGCCTGAGAGGCATCATCCTTGTACCATCCCCCTCTTCCAGCCTCGCACCCACTTGCTCCAGATAGTGCCCGGTGGTCAGCTGTGGGACCTGCTCCCTGCCATCCACTGGGCCTTGGGGCTGCAGAGGCAGTGTAAGGGGCCCAAAGGAAATGAGGCCACCCCAAGCCCTCTGCACCCTCCTTGGGTCATCTGGCTACAGAGAGGAACAGAGCTAAGGAGAGGCCCCCAGTGTTAGGGACAATGATGAGGGTGGATGAATGAGTGGGTTTTCCTGGAGTGTGAGTGTGAACATGTTGGAATGTGAGCGTGTGAGCATGTGGGAGTGTCAGCATGTGAACATGTGAGCATGTATATGTGTGAGGGTATGTAGGCATATGAGTGTGTGAGCATGTCAGCCTGGAGCATGTGGGAGTGGGTGCATGTGAGTGTATGAGTGTGGGAGTGTAAGCACATGAGAGTGAGAGCATGTGAGTGTTGAGTGTATGAGTTTGTGAGGGTGTGAGCATGTTGGAGCATGGGAGTGTGAGCATATGAGTGTGTGATCATGTGGAGGTGTGAGCATGTCAGCTTGTGAGCATGTGGGAATGGGAGCATGGGGGAGTGGGAGCGTGTGAGCCTGCAAGTGTGTGAACCCGTGAGTGTAGGGGAGGGGCTGAACACATGGGCATGTGAGTGTGGGAGAGTGTGAGTGTGTGAGCATGTGGGAGGCTGGCGGCTGTGCCAGAAGAGGCCTTTGCCATCACAGTAGCTTGAGGGAATGAATGAAGCACCTGCCTTAGCCCCCATGTCAGTCCCTCCTTGAGGAAGTGTGGAGCGTGTGTCTGGGTGTGGGTTTCCCATGTCTGCACGTGAGAGGAGGCCGAGTCTGAGCTGGTCAGTGAGTGGATGAGCAGTGAGCTGCCCGCTGGGCACACATGCCAGGTCTGGTAGACATCGGGCCCCAGCTGGTGCCTGCAGGTGCACATGGATGGGCACTTGAACTGAATACCTGTGGGAGGCCCAGGTGTGTAAGGTGTGATGTACATGCATGTGGAAAGATAACACTGGGGGCTGAGGGCTGCTCATCAGAGGTGCCTGTTTCCAAAGTGTCTGGGCTCACTGTGCATGTGGTGGCCAGGATGGGGCCCACCCTGGGGCAGATGGGCCCACCTGCCTCTGCCTCTTTGGAGCACTGGGGTGAGGGTCCCCATGCATGTGTCCCCCTGACACTCCATAAGGATGGAGGCCACGGCCAACCCATTTCCTCCTGAACTTGCCATGTGGGATCCAGGTGGAAAAGGCACATCCATTGGCCCTGGCAGTTCTCACAAGAGGATCCAAAGTTACCAGGGGAGCTCCTGGACAGGGACCCTGGGACAAATGACAGGCCACTTTCCCCACTGCACTGGCACCTACAGAGGCATGCTATGACTTCATTGTCCTTGGGAGATGCCTCCACCTATTCTCTTTTCCCACGCCTGAGCCCCTAGTATCTGTTGTCTGGAGGGAGGGCACAGAAGAGAGACCACCTCTTCCCTGCTGTGGGAACACCTGCACTGAGCTCCCTCCAGGTGGCCAGTGCAGACTCATGTGCCCCTTGGGATCTGTCCCAGGACCCGTGCTCTCTCCCTAACAGTGAGGACAGAGACTTCCTCAGGAGCAGCCTCAGAAAGAACCATGCCAGTCTCACAGAATCCCAGGGCAGTGCTGGGTGCTTTATTTCCATGCTGGGGTGCCTGGGAGGTATTTACAGGGGGGCTGGGGAGGGGTGCTCACTGGTCACACTCATTTACTGGGAGACTGGGAGACGGTCTTCTGTGTGTAGTGGTTGTGCAGGGCCTCGTGCATCACGACACAGGAGTACACACTGCTTCCTGGCCACTTGCTGTGGTCTATGGTTAACTTGCTGTAGAGGAAGAAGGTTCCGTCCTTCTCCTCCTGGGCCGGGGTGGACACAAAGCTGCTCTCAGGCAATGGCTGCCCATTGCTCTGCCATGTGACATCAATTTCATTGGGATAGAAGCCCTTCACCAGGCAGGTGAGGCTGAGCATTTGTTTGGACAGCTCCTCTGTGTGTGGGCCAAAGGCGTACACCTGCGGCTCCTGGGGCTGCCCTGTGGGGACAAAAGACCACGCAGCCAGTCAGGGCAGGGGGCTGGCCTGAGCTGTGCAGACCCTCAGGGGCTGGGGAACGGTGCGAGGTGTCTATGGAGGGTGCTCCTCAGCCTGGCTGGTGGCCTTCACTCACCCGGGGCTTTGGAGATGGTCTTCTCGATGGGAAACGAGAGGGCTTTGTTGTTGACCTTGCGCTTGAAGACCTTCCCCTTCAGCCAGTCCTGGTGCTTGATGGGCAGCACACTGACCACCCGGTAGGTGCTGTTGAATTGCTCCTGCTGCTGCCCTGTCTTGGCTGTGTGCACCTCCACACCGTCCACGTACCAGTTGAATGTTACCTCGGGTTCCTCCTGGCTCACGTCCACAACCAGGCACGTGACCTCAGGGGTGTGGGAGATCATGAGAGTGTCCTTGGGCTTCGGGGGGAAGATGAATACTGATGGTCCCACATTGTCTGGGGTGGGAGAGACAGGAAGGTGAGTTGCCACCTGGGGTGGGCAGAATGGATTCTCCCGTTCCCCCGTCGTTGGCAGGGCCTGGGCGGCACCTTACCTGGGCAAGTGGGGGTGTCTGGAGGGATCAGTGGTTTCACTGCAGAGAGAGCAGACTGGGGTTACCAGAGTCTGGGAGGAGAGGAGGCGACCAGACAGGGCCATGGGGAGGTTCCGGCCTTTGGGGCAGTTTTAGAACATTGTCCATGTGCCCAGGACCTGGGTAAGGGTCATCCATCCTGTGCCTGCCCTCGGCCTGGGGGCAGTGCCCAGAGAACCCCCTCACTGTCCTTGTGGGTGGGGGTCATGCAGAGGCTTTCATGGGGAGGAGACAGTTTCCTCCTTGGCCACCCTTGGCTGGGTCACAGCTGTCCCATGCCCCTTGGCTCATCCCCAACAGGTGGCCACCCCAGGGCTGACCCTGAGCCTGTCTCCAGAGCAAACCAGATTATGGGTGAGGGCCCATGCTGCCCGTCCATGTTCTCACCGATCTTGTCCACCTTGGTGTTGCTGGCCGGGTGGTGTACATTGCAGGTATAGGTCTTGCTTTTCACAGTGCTACTGGGCACAGCCACAAGGCTGCTGCTGGAGTAGAAGCCCGAGGAAAGCAGGACACTCGGGAAAGTTTGGACGCCACTGGTCAAGGCACCCGAGTTCCACTGCACCGACACGGGCTCGGGGAAGTAGCCTGTGACCAGGCATCCCAGGGCCACTGTGGCATCTAGCTTCTCCTTGCAGCTGGGGGCCAGAGAGTAAACTGATCGGGCCATGGTGGCAACTGGAAGAGAGAAAGTGCTGGTGTGAGAGCAGAGCCTGACCCACCTGGCACTGAGGTCCTGAGACTGTTCCATTTGCAGCTCCTCCAGTCCCCTGCCCAGTCGGGGCTGATGGGCATTGGGTGCAGACGCAGCTGGCCCCAGCCACTTCCACCTCAGCCCCCTATCCTTCCTGGAGACCCCCAGGACAGGCACAGGCCCATGGCCCCTCAGCAGAGAATCCCCCACTGACCGACGTGGTTTCTGGAGCTGTAGGCCTCTGCCACCTGCAGTCAGCTTAGTTCCAGAGCCCTCCAGCACCTTATTTTCACTCTATTCATCAGGCCCCCTTGTCCTCAGCCAGGATGCTGTTGCTGCCCCCAACTCCCAACCCAGGTTCCTTTGAAACCTGTCTCTCTAGCTCTTCAATGTCTGGGCCCACTGGTCCCTCCTTGGGACCCCCCAGAACAGCACCATTTCCTGTGGCCCACATATACCTCCTCCTTGAGCCCCCAAATTGCCCTTCACCAGCTCAGCTCTTGGGCCAACCCTGGCCATCTTCCCAGTTCCTTGCTCCCCACAAAGACTGGAGGGGGTCAAAGTGCACCTCCTGCCCAAAGCACTTAGGCTCTGGAAACTCATGCCCTCTCCTTGCCTGGCCTTATGCCCTCCAGCCCATTTCCCCTTCAGTTTCTCTGCTCCTGAGCTCTGTCCTGGCCCTCTTGCCCTCAAGCATCATTTCTCTGTGCAGGTCTTACCTGCCCCATTGTCCCCTCTGCCGTGAGCTCTGCCAGGCCCTCCTGCCCCTTCCATTCGCCATCACAGCTGGCCCTCAGCCTGGCACCTCGGCTGGCTCACATCGCCCTCCTCTCTACTTGAGGTTCTTACCTTAGCCTGCCTTGGCATCGGCTCCTTGCCCCAGCTCAGGGCTTTATTTTGTTCAGCCACCTCCCCCTCAACCCCTGAGCCCCTGGCCCTTGGAAGCCGTCTTCCCCTCCTGCCCTCCCATCCCTCCCTGCTCACCTGCCCCTGCCCTGCCTGCCCTGTCTGAGCTGTATCCCCGAGGCTGATGTTCTCCCTCACTGTATCCTCTGCAGTTAACTTCCCCAACTCCCAGTTCCTGGTCCACCTGTCCATCCTGCCCCTTGTTCCTGATCTCCTGCATGCTGAGCCTTGAGGCCCTGCCCTCAAAGGCTCCTGGCCTTGCCCACCTGGAACCACTATCCTTGCTTCCCGTGTCCCGGTAGCCCCTGAGGCCCAGTGCAGAGTCAGCCTCTTCTGGGAAGCAATTTTCCTGGGGCCCTCAGCACTGACCATGGGGAACCTCCTGTCCCTGAGCTCCTCCAGGACCCCTGGGCCCCTGCCCCTCCTGCCAGCTCACCTTGCCCCCTGCATTGTGTGCTCCTCCCTGCTCCACTCCATGAAGCAGCCAGGGCTGCTGTGACATTCCCCCATTTCTACGATTCCCAAAGCCCCAGCACTGTCAGCGCAGATGTAGCTCAGTCCGCCTCTGGATCTATTCCTTTTCTGACACTGAGCTTGATCCTGGAGCTGCCAGGACACCTGTCCACTCTCCAGCCAGCCAGACACCTAGCTATCCCCCCATCAGAGCCCTCTGCCTCCTGCCCTGGCCCTCTCCCAGAGGAGCTCTTTGCACCTGCCTGTCCTCGCTGTCTCCCACCCCGCCCCCACCTCCTCCAGCAGCCCCATGTCTGGAAGCTTCTTTCTGGACCCTTGCTCTCCCAGACCCCATCCCTTTGCCAGGTCAGCAGCCTTGTGTCCCCTGTCTCCCAGCCTTCTGCCCCAGCTGTGCCCTAAACCCCTTAGGCCTGTGCTCTGGGCCCTCCACACCTTCCTTGCCCTCTTTTCTTCTCCCTCCCACTCCCAGCACAGCCCAGCCCCAAGCACAGCTCTCTGCTTCGCACACCCACCACTGCTCTGGGTACCCCTCCTCACTTAACAGGTAGCCTTCCCTAAGCCCATTCTAGCCCTTTCCTTTCCCTACATCCTCCATCTGCTCAGCCTTGCCCTGCACAGCTCAGTCTTCTGCCTTTCCCCCAAGTCTTTGGCCCATCCTGAGACTTGGCTGCCCTCAAGGGCTCTGGGCCTGGTCAACTTGGAATCCTAACCTCTGTCAGTCAGCTCAGAGCCTTTCATGACCCTGCCTGCATGTTCTTGCTCTGGTCAGCACCTAGCCGTGCCCTGCCTGTCTTCTTCTCCCTACTCTGGGTGGCTCCCAGATGTTTGTCTGCTTCTCTTACTGCTCTGGGAAGCTCCCAGCCCTTATCTGCTATGATTGCTTCTCTCTGCTTTGGATAGCTTCCTGGCCAGCCCTGCCTGCTTCTCCTTGCTTCTCCCTGCTCTGGGCAGCTCCCAGCCCTGCTCAGCACTGCCTGCTTTTCGTCTGTTCTGGGCAGCTCCCAACACAGCTCTACCTGCTTCTCACCTCTTCAGGGAAGCTCCCAGCTATGCCTGGCCCTGCTTCTCCCTGAGTTGGGGCAACCAGCCATACTCAGCCTGCTTCTCCTCTGCCCTACGCAGCTTCCAGCCTGATCTGCCAAGCCCTGCCTTTCCCTGCTGTGGGCAGCTCCCAACCCAGCCCTCTGTGCTTCTCTCTCTTCCAGAGCTCCCAGCACTGCACAGCCCTACCCTTCTTTTCCCTGCTCTGGGCATCTGCATGGCTTGCCATGCCATGCTTGCTTCCCTCTGCTCTGGGCATCTCTCAGCTCTGCACATCCCTCCATTCTTCTCCCTGCTCTGGCAGCTACCAGCCCTGGCCTGCCCAGCCCTGCTTCTCCCTGCTCCGGGCAGCTCACAGCCCAGCCCTCACTACTCTGTGGAACTCCTACTGCTTTCTAGCCCTGACTGACTCTCCCTGCTCTTGACATCTTCTACCCCCGACCATGCCTTGCTTCTCCCTGCTCTGGGCTTCTCCAAGGCTTGCCCTGCTGTGTTCACTTCTCCCTGCTCTCCACAGCTTCCAGCCCAGCCCTTCCTGCTTCTCCCTGCTCTGGAGAGCTCGCAGACCTGCCCAGCCCTGCCCTGCTTCTTCCTCTTCTGGGCAGCTGTAAGCTTGCCCAGCTGTGGTTGGTTCTCCTTGCTCTGGGCAGCTTCCAGTCTTGCTCAACCCTCCCTGCTTCTCCCTGCTGTGGGAAGCTCCCAGCCCTTCCTTGCCCTGCTTCTCCCTGCTCTGGGGAATTCCCAGTTCAGCCCTCCCTGCTTCTTCCTGCTCTAGGCAGCTCCCAGCCCTGCTCAACCTGCTTGTCCTCTGCCCTGGCCAGCTTCTTGCCCTGGTCTGCTTATGCTGCTTTTTCTGTGCCCTGGACAGCTCGAAGCCAAGCAGAGTCTGCTTCTTTCTGCTCTGGACAGTTCCCAGCCCAGCCCTCCCTATTTGCCCTGCTGTGGATAGCTCACAGCTCGGACCAGCCCTCTCTGCTTTTCCCTGCTTTGGTCAGCTCTCAGTTCTGCTCAGCCCTGTCTGCTTCTTCCTGCTCTGTGCAGCTCCCTGCCCTGCTCACCACTGCCTGTTTTGCATGCTCTGGGCAGCTTCCAGCATATTCCTGCCCTGTTTCTCCCTACTCTGGACAGCTCTCACCCCTGCCCACCCCTGATTTTCCCTGCTCTGGCCAACTCCCAGCCTTACCCAGTCCTTCCTGCTTCTCCCTGCTCTGCTAGTTCCCAGCCCCACCCTGCTCTGCTCTATGCAGCTCCCTCACTACACCTGCCTTCTTCCTGCTCTGGGTAGCTTCCAGTCTTTCCCTGCCCTGTCTGCTTCTCTCCTGCCCAGGGCACCTTCAAGCTTTCTGGCATCCCAGCTTTCCCCTGGGCCAGGCAGTCATGCAGGGCTCTCAGCTCTGCCCAGCTCTGATTTGCCCCTAAGCTCCTTGCTCCTTGCAACCAGGCTGCCCACCTATACCTGTGCCAACCTGACCTCTCCCCTGAAGACCTGTTGCCCTCAGCACAGGCTCCTCCATCAGCTCCTGACCTGACCATTCAGCTTGACCCAGTTCTTTCCCCCAGATGGAGCCAATAGCACTTCTGGGTCCCTCCGTGCAGCCTGTGCTTGCTCCCAGGGACCAGGGACACCTCTGCTCCTCACCCCCAGCTCCTTGAAGCAGATCTTGCTGCCCTTAGCCCAGCTCCTGTGGTGTCTCAGCTCTCTGCATATAGAAGCAAGTGCTGCCCTTGCCCTTGGCCCTGGCCATAGCCTAGGACTCCACTGTCACTACCTGTGACCCTGCCTGGGGTTTCTCACCAGCTCCATGGGACTGGTGTGCATTCTTTGGCCACCTGAGGTCCCTCCCACTCCCCTGTGCTCAACCAGACCCTTACCTGACCCGGATCATCCTGCCCTTTCTGCAGTCCATTCTGCTGCCAGCTCAGCTCCAGCCTTGACCCAGTGTGTGCCCTACCAGGATGGCCATTCCTCAGGCCCCTGTCTGTCCCATCCTATCATGTTTTCTTGAAGGCCCTGGACCCTGGAGCCCAGCCTACCTCTACCTGCTTCTACCTGCCTCCACCTATCTGTACCTGCTTCCTCCTGCCAGGTGCTCCTTTGTCCCTGCCCTGGACCAGTGCTGTGGGCCTGCAGGCAGCCTGCACCCTCTGTGCTGGGTCACCTGCTTGGCCCCTGGGTATGGTTAGTCCATTTCAGGCCCCGTGAAGGCCTGATCCCTCCTCAGCTCATTCTGGACCCTACTTGTGGACCATTGCCTCACCCAGGTCTGGCAGCTCCCATGGATTCCCTGGCTCCCCTCCTGCCATCCCTGCACTCTGCCCCACTCACCCTCACTCACCAAGGCTGGCAGGCCATGGGGATGGTGCCCGTGGAGCTGGGGTCTTGGCGGCAGCTCTCTCTGCTGCCCTGGGCATGACGGCTGATTGCCCCTCCATGTTGTGCCACCATGGGTGGCTCTGACTCCCCAGGACTATACACAACAGAGGTGTGAAACCTTCTGGGCGAGCCCAAAAAGACTCAAGTCAGGATTGAAACCTGCATGGCACACCTGCTTCCTGAAGTTCCCTTTTCTTTTGGGTGGTTTCTGTCTGAGAGGGCACAGGGGGAGCCCAAACACACAGAAGATCCTCATGTGGGTGTCTGGGGTGGGGTGGGGTTGGTGGCCCTGGAACCCAGGTTGCACAGAGGCTTCCAGATCCCCAGAGGAGAGTGGGACCTGGGTGGTCACACACTCTGCTCTCTGCCTCTACAGAAACCCAAGGGCCAACTTGGGACTGGCAGTGATTATGTCCACTCAGCCTGACCACCAGAACTTCCCTGCTGCTCTGGAGAAGAGGGACAGAATACCAGGAAGGGGGCCAAGTGATAGCGCAGGCTGGGGTCCCAGGACCTCTATCTTGAGCCCTCTGCCACCCTTCCAGCCCCACTGTGCTCTTCTCTTTGCCTGGGGCCAATGCAGAGTGTGTAAAGATTGTTCCAGGGCAGAAGGGTGGCAGAATGGTGGGGCAAGGACAGTTCTGACTCGGTCTTGCTCATGGCCCTCAGTCCAGCCCAAGTCTTGTCCTCTATCTCCCCTGCCTGGGTCCCCCACTTGCCCCTGGGGGCTGGGCTTGGAGCTGTCCCAAACATGCGGGGCTCAGCTGGGAGCTGCCTAGAGCAGGGAGAGGCAGGTAGAGCAGGGGAAGTCTGGCGGAACGTTGTCTTTTTTGAGGTCTCTGCCTTCTGCTTCCGTGGACACATCCCCAGCTTTCTTTTCACCTGACGTTGGCTCATACTTGATCCTGATATCTCAGGGCAAACAACAGTGAGTTGGTCCAGTCCCCCAATCCCAAGGCCTCTGCAGTCAGGCACACAGAGTGTGAGCCTCGCCTGGCCACTCTTGCTGGGCAACCCTCTGGGCCTCGGCTTCCTCGTGTGCATGAAAGAAATAGAGACCCTTTGCTCTGGAGCACCAGGGCCAGGTGTATTGGACAGGAGCTCCTTCCAAAGCTGAGCCCTTGGGTGGCACTGACTGGCTGCCTGGCCTTTCTGGCTACCCTCTTCCCTGGCTTGCTTAGTGCTAGTCTGCATACTTCATACCACATTGCAGGGACTCCCACCCTGAGGCCTCACTGGCAGCCCCTGGCCTAGCCCCAGCTCTCTGCCACCCCCATGAATGTGGCTTTGTGGCTCAGAATGCACCTGCCCTTCACCAGTGTGCACACTCCTGGCCAGGCTCACCCCTGAGATTTCACATCCTGGATGCTGCTAAGGTCACCTGGGTTCAGTGGCAGAGTCAGGCAGGACATCCTGGGGCTGCTCTGGATCCACTACAGTTCCTAGGGCAGAGAGGACTGTCCCCAGGTGGAATCTCCCTCCTACCAAGGTGGGGACTCAGATGAACTGTGACCCTCTGTATTGCAGTTCCCTCCTTCCTCCTCCGTGGAGAGAATGGAAAGCTCTTCCTGATGAGAGATGCTGACAATGTTCAGGGGTCTGGAGTGGGGAGGGTGGCATGATTGAGCTCTCTGTCCTGTAAGTCTTAGTGGGCACACCTGGAAGGGCTGAGCTGTCCCTCTGCCACACTTGTGTGTTCCTGCTGGATGCAACTAGATACCCCAAGGCCCAGCAGACTCCCAAAGGAGCCAACTGCAGACTGTGAGATGGGGAGTGTGAGAGAAGCATGGTTGGGGCACGGCTGGCCACTGCGAGGACAAGCATGAGAGCCAGGATAAGGGTATCCCTGGAGATGAACCACAGAAAATGCCATGTTCCCAGGACTGGCCTGGAATACTCAGGGATGGAAAGAGCAGAGGTCAGACCACCCCAGGGATGTTTCTGCTCAGAGGCAAGCAGGCAGGGAATGTGAAGACGTGGATCACGTCTTGCAGGGTGTAAGTCTGGGGCTGCAAAGGCTGGCTTGACAGCCCTGCAGGATCTGGTGCAGCAAGCATGGAACTACATGCAGGGGGCCCCTGACAGTTCCTGGATGAGCCTGCAGGTCCTCCTTGGTTCCACCAAATGTTCAGGCTCTGGAATGATGCTTTGGCACATGGATTCTCCAGTGGGGAGTCAGCCTAGATCCAGCTCAAACACATGCACCATGAGGGCAGAGTCGAGAAAAGGAGGTTCTCTGCTATTGGTCTGTCAAGGCCTTTCTGGGCACAGCTCCTCCTTGTCAAGGAGGCCTCAGCTCATCACCTGCTGTGAACCAGGGTTCAGAGAAGTAGGAAAGGATGAACAGGCCTGGGGGGGTCACATGCGCAAAACCCCTCACAAAGTTTCTTCTTCCCTGGTTTAGACCTGACGGTGTTAGGCCCATGGAATACACTCCCACTTAGATGACGAATTTTGTGGCAAGATAATTTGGCAAATCTTGTACTTAATTTAGTGGGCTTGCTACATCTTCCTCATTCAGATCCTGTTTTATATTCTTTGGTTCTTCAGAGATTGCATTTGATTCATGGAGGTGGTTGTTGGTCTGAAGATAAATCAGCTACTCGAGAAAAGTAAGGATTCTTAAGTACAGGGTGGCTACTCTCCTTGGACCAATAGTGGCAAAGTCTCCTTTGCTTGGCAAATGAGGGTCAATGCAATTGGGTGTTAAGTTACTGGACTTTATAGGAATCCACACAAATATCTGCATTTTGGTTCTCAATGTCACAATCTGTCCAAACAAATTCCTTTGTAAAAGAAAATTACTGAGGTTGTGAATTCATCTAGTGGTGATATTTTGCAAACTGTTGTATGAAACATTGGATCTGGCTGTCAGAAACCTTTACCCCATAACCACATTTACTCTGTGGTTACAAGAGAAAATACATGTTGTTTTTTTTTTTTTATTTTTAAATTCTTTTTATTTCAAAATTGCCTTTATATACAGACATCATTTTTTAAAATGCACATACACTGGAGATTTTCCAAGAAATGGGAGCTGGAAATAAAATTTGAGGGCAATTGAGAGAACTGAAATCGTCCCAGAAGTTCCGAGGGTCATGCTTCTTTAAATGTCCTTGATAACCTCTTCAAGTTCTTTCTTTGTGAACATGTGGAAATTCAGTTTCTCCTCCATTACTTTTTTGAGAATTGCTCAAGCAATTGGCTCTGCTTCAGAGGGCATGCAGAGTTCCTTGCAGAATGTCCCCATGTTCACAAAGGAGAGAGCGGGGAGCCAGTCACTGCCCCCATTTTATGATGCTTATATTTCAGGGGTGGGGGCAGAAGCTAAATAGCTATTCATTCAAGCAGTCTAATTAAGTCCACTTATTCGCACACATATTCTACAAAACAATATTTAAGTATATTTGGTGTTATTACGGGTTTCTGACCAGATGGGGGATCTTACTGAAAACAACGTATTAAGATTGGAACATGAAACATATTGGAAAGGATGTGACAGATGGATCATTATTTGCGAGTTATATGGCTGCCTGCTTAGAAAAGTAAAGACGAATAGCTAAGAAACGTTTTCAGCAAGGCACGTGGATACAAGAGAATTTTACAAAAATTGGTGCACTTGTAGAGGTTCCTTCCTCTGACCTTGTCTCAAATGGTGAAGTTAGAGGTCTGGAATTGTCATTCTCTTTTAGTGGGCTTCCTCCAATACAGTGATAAGATGCCAGCCCATGCCACAGTACTTGAAATACTCATTTCTATCATCATGACTTTCTGTTGCAACAGGCGTGTCTTTAATCAGCACTTGATTTCAGGAAACTGCAGTTGGTTTCCCACTGTATTCCATGGACTGCCAGTGTGTCATTTTATGTTCTTACATGATCACCATTTCTAACATAATTAACCAGATCAAATGAACAATCCAAGTTCCTATCTTTGAGTTCTGTTGCTGGAATTGTCTATTACTACATAAGTCAGAGTCAAATTAAGAAAATATAAAATGCTCTTGGCATTTTAAACAATACACAATACAGGAAACCAAATGTATGCACAGTTGTTAGCAGTGGTTGCATAGAATATGAGGAAAAACTGGTGCAAGACTCTGAGAGGTTCAGGAATCCCTAGGGAGTAAATTATATTAGTTATCTGCAACAGCAAAATGGGAGATTCCCAGGAGGCTGCTACAAACTACCATGGTGGTAAAAGTAATGTTCACTTAGGTGGGACCATTTGCTAAACCTCAAAGAGATACACTGTAGCCAGTTTTCTTTGTGTTGGGCTTCGATTGTACCACCTGGGTTGATTGTAGGCAGGAATCACATAGGTAAGAGAGGGGAAAGCAGATCCCATCACTGGAATTTATCTCTGCTGGGGTCAATTGAATCATGGACCCCAACAAAAGATATGTTCTTAATCTTAACCCACACTCCTGAGGGTGTGAACCCATTTGTAAATAGGACATTTGGAGATGCATTCTCAATTAAGGTGTGGATTCATTTTTGAATCAGGGTGGTTCAACTGAATCAGGATAGCCCTTAAGCTTATTACTAGAGGCCCTTTAAAGAGAAACTAGAAGTCCAAGAATGTCACGGGAAGAAGCCAGAAGTCAGTGGAAACTGAGAAGAGACACACGAAGAGAGAGAGAGTCATGTGATGGGAGGCAGGTATGTAAGCCAAGGAACCTCAAAGCAAGCCAGCAACAGAGCCCTGCAGGTTTCAGGAAGAAAGCATAACATTTCATTGCCTGGATTCTGGACTTCTAGCCTCTGACTCTGTGAATGAATAAATTCCTGTTGTTAAGTCAATCAGTGGGTATTATTTTTCATAGCAGCCCTGGCAAACTAAGACATGTGCTTACCAATATCACTGCAGTATCTACCCCACAGGCAATGTTTCCATTGCCAAAGCATTGAAGTCAATGGAAAGTTACTGACTGGTCATTTGTGCTGTTTAAAGGACCATGGTTTCAAGTATGGCTTCTAAGGAAACTTCTAGTTGTGGGAAATGTGTGAGTGGTCCACAGCTGTCATGGGCAAACTCTGTCTGTTTTCTGAGTCTGGATGCTTTTCAATGGACTGTGACCCCCTCCATCTGCTCTAATCCATGCCATGCTCCAAAGTACTCCAGGCAATCACCAGATTCAGTTTTGTCCTCTGTTTGTGCCCAAGGTCACACATGTAGTTGAGGCTGTTTGTATCCATGATTATGAGCTATTATAACAAAACTTGGTGTCTCTTAAAACATAAAACCTAATGCAGTATTTCCTAAGCATGAATGTCTATAAGAAACATCTAGACAGCATCTTAAATCTCTAATGCATCCTTAGTCTTGCTGGCTGCATTGATTAATTTCATGTGTCAAGTTAGCTAGGCTTTGGTGTTTAGCTGTTTGGTCAAGGGAGCACTAGCCTGATTGTTCCTGTGAGGATATTTCATAGACGGATTCAAATCATTAATCAGTTTATTGCATCTATGGCTGATTACATCTACAACGAACAAAGGAGATCCCTGGGCAATGAGGAGGGAGAATTGAGGATTTCAGAGGTCAGAAAGTAGAATTTCTTCCTCTACTTCAGGCAGTTAACTTCTTCTGGGCAATTTGTCATCACCTTCATTGAGTTTTCAACTTGTGGCCTGCCCTATGGGATTTTCTCTTGCCAATCTCCACAGACACATGTATGTCTCATTGGTTCTGTTTCCCTAGTACACTGCCCAACCCTGGAATCACTCAATCAGAACACCTTATGATTGTTGTGGGTACAGGTGGAGAAGGCAGTGACCTGTACCTGGAAAATAACCGCAGGATATGCACCCAGCCTGAGACCAGGGTATTGCTGTCCTAATCTGCACATAGATACCAGAACATGTTCAAAGTATGCAGGGAGTTTAGAAGATTTTGAGAAACAATGAAAATGTATTTCAAAGGTTTATCTTGTACTAATAAAAACAAGCACAAATTTAAGGATTCTTCCTCTTTAATTGAGACATTTACTTGATCCAACTTCCCCACTCCAATTTTCTACGCATGACACTTCTCAGTTGTGCACCTTCAGCTTCTCTTTTGGCAACACATGCAAAATGGCATAGTGTTGTTTTGACCAAATTTTAGGTCTTGCTTTTCTTTGATCTCAGATCAGTCTCAGCCAACTCCCAGCCATCATGAGTGAAAAAATTTTCTGTTTGGGCTTAGCAGGTGTGTTCAGACCAGGGTGGACAGAGAATCCTCCTTCCTTCCAGCCTCACACCTCACCTCAAGGGGTAGCTTCAGACATGAACCTCTCTAGTTGCTCTGGCTTCATTCGGATGACATCACTTCAGTTTTATTCCAGTGCAATAAATGTTCTCAAAGTCCCACTAAAGGCTGCTGGCTTAACAGTTACATGAGCTTTCAGCAGCCAAGCCAGCTTGGAAGCAACATGGAATATTGTTTCAGTCTGACTCCATGTCCTCCCTCAATGACAAAATATTCTAGAGCTCAGGTAGGAGCTTAGATGAGGGAAAGCTGTCCTCCCTCTTCCACCCTTGATGATGTCCACTATGAATGGCTGGGTCACATTGTCCTCCAATACAGGACAACATAGTGTACAGATCATCTCTGTTCAGGAGGATCCCCTAGGCCTCTTCAGCCACCATGTCCTCTGGTCCTCAGGCTGGGGGTGCCCTGACATCCTCCTGGTTGGTTCTCCATCTCCTGTCCTGAGAGCTGACTCTGAGCTGCCTTACTCCCTGGCTGCTGGTTAGGTCAGTTCATCCATCAAGAAAGCCAGTGGGAGGTCAGAAGGAGGAAGATAATGAGGCAGAGAGTTTGCTCCTAGTTCTCTCTCTGTGTGATCATCTGTGTCCCTTAACTGAATTTCCCGGCTCCTCTTGAGTTGGCCTCTGCCAAGTTTCTCTTCTTTGAGGGCTCAGTCACAACTACCTTTAGGTCTAAGGGGTGTGTGCCCACCCTGCTGGTCCCAGCTGTTCAGTCCTGCATCATTCTTGGGTTCCCCTACACTTGGTCCCTTTCTGTATTGGGAAGTTGTCCTCCACTAAATCCTTCTGAAATGACCTTATCTTGGCTGGAACCAAGCATGGATGCATCCACCAACAAAGGATTGCTGGAAGGCTCATGGGAGGGTGCTGAGTCTGTCCTCCTCTATTCAAGCCCAGGTGCATGGGTGGATGGATGGAGTCTGTTTGTCATGGGAGTTTGTCCTGCCCACCACTGTGACCCAGGGTCTTTATAACAGGAGAGCCATCATTTTCCTCACATCCCCATCCAATGAGAGGGTTATTATGATGGGGCCACGATACCCACTTAGGCTGCTCCTGTAGCAAAGTCATGGGGGAGGTGTGCACTCTGGGAGCAAGAGTTCACTTCTGTTGCCCCTCAAGGACAGACCCTATAGTGGACCCCCAACTCCTGTTCACCCCACCCCTCAACATGTTTCAACAATGCCTATGAAAGCTCTCAGGGCAGCTCCCTGACTCTGTGTACCCCACTTCCCACCAAGTCTCACTGATCCTCTTGGCAGAGTCCACCTTTAGCTGCATCCTGGCAAAGACATGGGAGCATCATTACTCAGAGTGGTTTTCTCAAAATGAAGCAGGAAGAGGTATGGAGATTGGTAGCAGAAGTAATTGAGTTGTTTGCAGATTATATACATAGTTATTAGGACTTGGGGAACAAAGAAGGCATAAAGAAGGAAACTTGGGGTGTTTATGTTCTTGGGACATCAAATGAGAATTGCTAATAAAGGAGTTGAAGATTGGTCATATCAGACTGCATTGTTCTTGCACCTCTTGAGGTGGGGACCTTCAGTAAATTGGATTCAAGAGCCATTGTAGGCAGACTAAGGGACAAGGTGTTCCCAAAGTTCACATTGGCAGAAGGTGTGTGGGGTGGGATGAGCCATGGAGGTGTTCCTTTACATTGAAAAGATGAAGTCAGAGGAGAGAATTTGTGTTCGCCGGTCCTTGGCCTTGAAGTCTCTGGCAACTGAAGACTCTGGTCTGGTGACTTCTTTGCTGGACAGTGTGCTGAATGCCTCCTCACTGCCCATGATGTGTGAACACTATATTTAAAGGCTGTGCATGGAGTTTATGTGCTATGTCATCTGCTTCATCTCAGCTACAGGTTGTAAATGTGCATTTTCATTTGTACTATTCATAGAAAAATGGCTCACTGATTCAAAAATCCTTTACAAAAATACAACAGTAGTAGTAAAAATAATAATAAATATTACAATGACCCAGAATATATCATTAATCCTACATAGCATGTAACGTAATCTCAGGAATCTGGACTGTAAATCTATAATTGCTGAGACATGTCAAGCTTGAGGAACCAGTAAGAGGTGTGTGAACATGCACCATAATGATGGATGGCTGGAAATCCCATGGATGGCCAAGTCATCCCTTTCCCTTTCTATGGTGCATCAAATTTTGCCAGATGAGGTGTGTTTTCATCCTAATGTCTGTGGATCTTTCATACATAATGCAGTAACCTTGGTTAACACAAACATTCTTTCTTATGTGAAGTTGACTATTTGTATCTTTAAAGGTGGAGAAGAGACTCACAGTGCAAAGCCAGCATGCAGACTTGTGCTCCCTGTGACAAAACACCCCTCACCTAGTATGGTTGGATGGAAACAGTTCTGTGCAAACTGCAGGAAGTTTCTCTGCAGGTATGTGACAGGTGTATTTCTTAAAATCCAGGAGGCTATTCAATGTCCATTGCACAATTACTTTATGGACTGCTTAGAAAAATGCTATCAAGTGAACAAACCCAAAGCTTAATACTTATTTTTATGCTATGCTTATTAAGTCACCTCTTTTAGGCTGTGATGTTTAGTCTTGCATCAAGTTGGCTAGGCTATAGTACTCAGGAATATAATAATCAAATGCTAGTCTAGGTGTTTCTGTGAAGGTATTTTGTAGATGAGATTAGCATCTGTAACCAGTTGACTTGAAGTAAAGGAGACTACCCTCCATAATGTGGGTAGTGTTCTTCCAATAAGTTGAAAGCCTTAAGAGCAAACACTGGGATTTCCTGGAGAATAAGACATTCTGCCCCAAGACTTTAGCAACAATTTATATCTGAATCTCCAGGCTGTCACCTGCTCTACAATTTTAAACTTAAGACTGCAGCATCAACTCCTCTCTGACTTTTCTATGGAATTTGGACTTGCTAGTCCCAACATTTGCATGAGCCAATTCATTAAAATTTATCTGTCTATCTCTCTATCTATCATCTATCTATCTATCTATCTATCTACCTATCTATCTATCTATCTACCTATCTATCTATCTATCTCTTTCTCAGCCCATCCTGACTCAATTCACTCCACTTTGCTTTCTCAGGGTAGGTTAGTACACTCAGCCCAACACAGTCCAACCACTCATCTCAGGCCAACCCTGCTCTGCCTAGCTTAGCTCTGTCCAGCTCTTCCTTTCCCAGATCAGCCCAGCTCAGCTCTGCCTAGCATGGCCATGCCTAGCCCATCTCCACTCTATCAAACTTATCCCTGCCCAACGCAGCTCAGCTTATCCCAGTATAGCCCTGCTCAGCCTTCTTACCCCTGGCCAACCCAGCCCATCCTGGCTCAGCCCTGTCCAGATCAGCTCAGCCCATCCCAGGCCATCCCAGCTCAGCCCTGTCAAGTTTGGTTCAGCCCAGCCCAGCCAGCCCAGCCCGGCTTATCCTTGTATAGTCTATACCTGTGTAGCTTAGCCAAGCTTAGCCAAGCCCAGCTGCACCCGCCCAGCTCAACACATCCTGACCCATCTCAGTATTCCTTGCTCAGTGTAGGTGTACTGCCTGCACCCCAGGCAGTCCAACCCTGCTCAGCATAGCTTAGCACTGTCCAGAACTTCCTTGCTCAGCCCAGCCCAGCTCAGCTCTTTCCAGCATGGTCCACCCCAGCCCAGCTTAGACCACCTTACCCCATCCCAGCTCACCCAGCCCAGCCCCAGTCAGTCCAGATCAGCCCATCTTGGACCATCTCAGTGTACCCTGTTCATGTAGGTCAGTCTTTTTAGCCCAGCTCAATCCAGCCCAGTTCTCCTTAACCCTTTCCAGCCCAGTGCTGTTTTGTGCAAGAGGAAATGGAGGCCAGGATGTGCATGTAGAGCTTCCCAATGTCCATCCTGCATGTGTGCTGAGGTGAGGCTTCTCTGAGTAGTGGCTGATAGTGGGCCCAATGTAGGTTACTCTGGGCATGAATGAGATGGGGACCATGGGTCCACAAGAGTGGGGCAGGCCATTGAACTCCACTGGGCTCCCAGAGACACCCTGCTGGCCAGTACATTGCCTTTTTCCCAGGTGTCATGGCCCATGGCCCCTTTCCTTGCTCCCAGGTGCCTGTCCAGTTCAGTTCATCCTAACCATCTTAGTCCAACCTACTCAGTGTAGGTCAGGCCATTCAGCCCAGCTCATTGCAGATCAGTCCTGTCCAGCCAATTCAGCAGAGCCCAGCCTCACCCAGCACAGTTTAGCCCATCCTGGTCCATGTCAGACCTCCCAGCTCAGTGTAGATCAGTCCACTCAGCTCTTCTCAGCCCAGCTCGGTCAAGCAGTTAGCTGTGCTAAGCCCAGCCCAGTGCAGTCCTGCCCAGCTTGGTTCAGAAGTCATGGCTCAGGCCATCTCAGGCCCGTGGTACAACACTAGGACATCTCCCTGATGCCTACACCCCAGGCATGATTGGGCAGGCAGATCTGGGTCCCAGGCTGTTGCAAGCAGATCCACAGCCCAGCCTACTTCTGGAAATCTGATCTACCCCTGACTGTCTGCTTCTTGGGCCCTGCTCCCAGTCCTATTCCATCCAAGAGCCGCTTGCCTTTAAAGGTTGGTTTTGGGCAGTCTCCTGACCCTCTGTGTCCCTATGCATGTATGTTACAGATGAAAGACTTATGGTGACCAAGGGGTTCAGTCCATTCCAGAAGGCAGCTAGTGTCCACTACCCCAAGCCCAGCAGCCCCAGCAGCCTGGCCCCTCTGGGTTCCCAGGGATGGGGATACCTGAGGTCCTAGGGCTTTCATCACTAACTGCTCACTGGTTTGTCCTGTCACACCTGCTTGTGACTATCTGTAGGGTCCTTGGATATTCAGCTGGTCTCCTCCCTAGGGGTGCTCCCTGGCCAAGAGAACCCCTAGTAACCACTGATGCTATTTTTACATCAAGAGAAGAGGGCTTGTGGGGAGGGGAGCTCTGCCTCAGTGCTCTCAGCTAAAAATGGTGTGGGAACTCCCAGTGGCTGAGCAGCTCTGGAAGTTCCCTTTTCTCTCTGTTCTTGGCAAGTTGATGTAGCACCCGCCCATGTGGTCCCAGGTCATGCCCCTTGGCTAGGGATGCACAGGTGCTTTCTGGGCAGACCTCCTCTTTCCTTTTTGCCACCCTTTGTGCCTCCTCCACCAACTCCTCCTACCTGGCCTCAAGATCTGATGCCATGTGCGTGTTCCCTGCTGGCAGATGCTCAAGGTCCCCTCCGCTGGCCCTTGGTTTGGAGAGGGCAACATTGCATGGTCATACCTGCTCCTCAGGGCAGCTCTGCTATGAAAGGTCATGGCTGTTTTGTGCATGAGGAAATTGAGGCCAGGACATTCATGTAGGGCTTCCCAATGTCCATTGCGAATGCATGCAGTCAGGCTGCTCTGTGCAGTGGCTCAGAGCTGGCCCAATGTGGGCTGCTCTGGGCATGAGTGAGATGAGGCCATAGGTCCACAGCAGTTGGGTAGGCTGTTGTCCTCCCCTGGGCTCCCCAGAGGCACCCTGCTGGCCAGTGACATGCCCTACTTCTGCAAGGTGTTCTTACCCATGGATTCTTTCCTCACTCCCAGGCAGTTGTCTTTCAGCCTGGATAACCAGTGGGGCAGTCTTCACCAAGGGTACAGGGTGAGGGCAGATTTGGCAAGCAGATGCCCACTGTGGGGGAGGGCTGGACAGGGCTGTGAGGCTGAGGGCTGGTCAGTGAGTCTGCCAGGCCCTGCAGCTGCTGGTGTTTGGACTCCACAGGGTAGATCAGTGTCAGGGGCTCTGGCACCATGCAGCAGGCTGGGAGGGGGCATGGGGTGGCTCTCCAGAGGCTTCCACAGCTTATGTGCTTATGTGTGGGGAGCCTAGAGTTTCCATCAATGGTGTGGAAGAACCTGTAGACCTGTGGGCTTCCAGGAATCCCCCAAGGCCTGTGTGCACACATACATTGGGGGGCGACAGGGAACCCGTGTGCCCAGGCTTGTTGGCACAAAAGTTCCAGGAGGACACATGCAAGGTCCTTGGGGGGAGGGGAGAGCTGCTATGTGGCATCAGGACCTGGACCCTGGACTCCAGGTCTAATGGACTAGTGGTCCCTGTGTACAGGATGTGTGTGAAGAAGGGATCTGTGAAACCTGGTGCCTTCTGGTTGGGTGTTCTGACAAAATCTGGAGACCTCAAAAGGGCTACTGGATGGCTGAGGCTGTGTGGACCGGGCCTGACCTGGGGTGGGGACTGACTGAGCTTGGGGTGACTGGGGACAAGGGGGAAAGGTGAGGGTTAGTCACAGATTTGTGGTGCAAATTCTAGGCCTGGGGAAGCCACGACCCTTCCTGAAACCTCTGCCTCCCCAGGGCAGTCTGTCCCAGGTTTGTCCCTCCCCATCCTCAGCCCCAAGGATGGATGCAGTGTGGGAGGATGGATGGGAAACAGTTCTGCAGAAGGACCCATGCTTTCAGAGAAAACACAGGGGAAAGGGAGGGTGCAGAGGAGGATTTCCTCTCCCTTCTGGGCTTTCAGGTCACATAAGCTTAGAACAGTCTAGTTCAGTCTAGCCTAGCCCAGCCAAGCCCACCTCAGCAAGTGTGAGCCCAGGTTGGCCCAGGGTCTGTGTAGGTGGTCACCTGGACCACTCCTGCTCACCCTGCATCCCCCTGCTCTCTCTCCAGGCCATGGGCACTAGGCAAAGGGGGCTCAGTGCCAGCCTGCCTGCCCCTGGTTTCCCTCTGATGTCCTGGGTGCCAGGGTTCTGAGACCATGTGGGATGGTTGTGTGTGTGGCATCAGTGGGTGGGTCCCTAGGAAAGAGACTCAGGGTGCCTGCAGCCCCTGAACATCAGGTTCCCACCTGGGGTCCCTTTTTCCTGGAGAAGAGTGGTCTCCATTCCTCTCCCATGTTTCTCCAAGATAGACACAGCTGTGGGCACAAGAATCCAAGTCTCATTCTTGTTCTGGTCCTAGGAGTTGCCCTGCTACCCCAACCCTTTCCCTTCCAGTGGTGGGACTGGCTCTTGGTGCTTCCTTGCACTGGTCCCAGCAGACATGGAACTTAACCATCCTTCAGGCTTGGCCTTGCCCACCCTAGCACTGATGCAGCCCCACCCTGCTTGCTCAGGACCTCTCTTGTGTCCCATAGTGCTGTTCCCTTACTCCAGCATCTCAGCTGTGCATGTGGGTGCAAGTGTTTGCACATCTGTATGCACATGTGCACATGCACACACAGATACATGAGTGTGTGAGCATTCATGTGTTCATGTGTATGTTTCTGTGTGTTGGGTGAATAAGGAAGGGTCTTCTCCTGTACCTCCGCTTGAACTGGTCCTGCTGACTGAGAAGACCCCCAGGCAGTGTGTGAGAGGGCAGTGCTGTTCCCATGTTAGTGTGTGACTGACCTGAGCAAAGGCAGGGTTGTTTGGTGTCCACTGGGGTGCTCACCATGTTCTGTCCCATGTCAGAGGGTGTGGAACTGGGAAGGTGGATGTGGGAAAAGCCAAGCCTTCCTCAACCCAGGATGCTCCTTAACTGAGCTGGCTCAGGTGGGTCCGCAGAGCAGGGACTGAGCTGGCTAGGCAGGTCTTGAGGGCCTGCATGGTTTGAAGGACCAGCAGGAATTTGGTTGGCACCAGACCAGAGAGCATAGGAAGGGTGATTTTTGATCCCATGTGCTATTACACCCACCCTCTGAGACAAGACCAAATGTTAGGGCTTGTGTGGGTAACAAGGGACCAATGCCGGCTCATTTCAAGGGGCCATTGTGGAAGAGACCTGAGTTGCATATATTTCCTAGGCTCTTCTGGACTGGGACACCAAAGTTCAGCAGTAACTGGCCTTCTGCTCCCCCAGGTCTCACCTGGGAAGCTTAGTGCTCACCAGGTGCTCTTATGCCCCTACAACTGAGCTTTGCCCCTCTTAGGGAGCTGGATCTCAGATTTGACCTGGTCCTCAGATTTTGAGTCCAGCTGACTCCCTTGTTGTCCTTGGCTGCAACCCCAAATGTACACCTATTGACATACACAACCCAAAACTTCCCCTCTCAACTACTTTCACACACATAATTCACATATACAATTCAGCATTGCTAATTACAATGTGCCACCATCACCACCATCTATTTCCAAAACTTAACAATCAATCTAAATAGAACTTCTGTACAAGTTAGGCATCAGTTTCTTGTTCTCTACCCCAAGTGTATCCCTTGGTAAACTATACTTTAGATTCTAATTCTAAGTTGGCATATAATAATTAGTTCATATCAGTGAAATCATACAGTACTCATCCTTTCCTGTATGGCTTGTTTCACTCAACATAATGTCCTCAGTACTTCATCAATACTTCATGTAGCATCAGGACTTCATCCCTTCTTAAAGTTGAATAATGTTCCATCACAAATATATACCACATTTTGTTTATCCGTTCATTGGCTGAAGGCCACTTGTGTTGCTTCCAGCTTTTGGCAACTTTAAATAATGCTGCTATGAACATTGGTGAGCAAATATCTGTTTCAGTCCCTGCTTCCAATTCTTCTGGATCTATATCTAGTAGCGGGATTGCCAGGTCATATGGTAATTCTATATGTAGCTTCCTGAGGAACTGCCTGTCTTCCCCATAGGGTGTGCCATTTTATATTCTCATCAGCAATGAGTGAGTGTTCCTATTTCTATACATCCACTTCAATGCTTGCGATTATATGTTTTTTTTTACAGTAGCCATTCTAGTGGGTGTAAAGTGATATCTCACTGTGGCTTTAATTTGCATTTTCCTAAGAGATACTGATGTTGAGGATCATGTGCTTTTTAGCCATTTGTGTATCCTATTTAGAGAAATGTCTATTCAAGTATTTTGCCCATTTTTAAAATTGAGTGTTTTTGTTGTTGATTGTTAATGCTTCTTTATACATTCTGGATATTGGATATGTGGTTTCCCAGTATTTTCTCCTATTGAGTAGGTTGTCTTTTCATTTTCATAATAAAATCCTTTGATGAACAAATTTTTTTAATTTTGAGGAGGTCCAATCTATATAAATTTTCTTTTGTTGCTTCTGCTTTGGGTGTAAAGTCTAAGAAACCATTGTCTCAAACAAGATCCTGAGTAAGCTTCCTTATATTTTCTTCTAGGAGTTTTATAGTTGTGACAATTATTTGTTGGTCTTTCATCCATTTAGGATTAATTTCTTGGTACATGGTATGAGCTAGGGGTCCTCTTTCATTCTTTTGCATATGGAATCCAGCTCTCCCAGAACCATTTGTTGAAAAGACTATTCTTTCCCAATTGAGTGGACTTGGCAGCCTTGTCAAAAATCAACTTGCTATGTATGTGAGGTTGTATTTCTGAACTCTAAATTCAATTCTCTTGGTTAATATAGCAATCCTTTTTGCCTGTTTCATGATGTTTTGCCTACTGTAGCTTTGCTGTATTCTTTAATGCCAGGAAGTGTGAGTTCCCCAATGTAGTTCTTCTTTTTCAAGATGTTTATGGCTGTTCGGGGACCCTTACCCTTCCAAATAAACCTGATAATTGGCTTTTTCGTTTTTGCAAATTAGGCTGTTGGAATTTTGATTGTGATTGTGTTGATTCTGTAAATCATTTTGGGTAGAATTGACATCGTAATGATATTTAGCCCTCCAGTTCAGGAACACAGAATGTCCTTCCACTTATTTAGGTGTTCTTTGATTACTTTTAACAAAGTTTTGCAATTTTCTGTGTACAGGTCATTTACATCCTTGGTTAAATTTATTCCCAGATATTTGATTCTTTTAGTTGCTATTTTAATGCAATGTTTTCTTGATTCCCTCCTCAACCTGCTTAATACTAGTGTATACAAACACTACTGATTTTTCCATATTGTTATTGTACCCTGACACTTTGCTGAATTAATTTCTTATTTCTGGTAGCTTTCTTGTTGACTTTTGGGAGTTTCTTTATATAAGATCATGTCAAGTGCAAACAGTGGAAATTTTACTTCTCCCATTCCAATTTGCATGCCTTGTATTTGTTTTTCTTGCCTAATTGCTCTGGCCAAATTTCCACTACTATGTTGAGTAAAAGTGGTGACAGTGCAGTGGTTGTCCTTGTTTTGTATCAGATCTTACAGGGAAAGATTTCTGTCTTTCACTATTGAGTAAGATGTCACCTGTGGGTTTTTCGTATGTGCCCTTTATCATGTTGAGGAAGTTGTCTTCTCAATTATCTAAGAGTTTCTATCCAGCGAGTCTGCTGAAATGGAATATTGAGCAACAATGAGAAGGAGTGAAGCTGAGAGACATGTAATGAGGTGAACGGATCCTGTAGACAGCAATTTGAGTGAAGTATGCCAGAAAAAAAGGAAAACAGTATAATGCTTCACCAATATGGGCAAACTACAATGTGCAAACTCAGAATTGAGTCTTAGAGCCCAGAGTTTCAGTGGAATGATTATTGTAATGGTCCCTAGATTGTAAGCTCTTACAGCAGTCACATCTATTCCTGAACTGTAATGGCTGTCTCCAAACTCTGAGATGCTGATCCCCTTGGGTATAACTTGATTGGTCTGTGGAATGTTGGGTATCTGTGTGACCCCTGAAACTCAGAGCTAGAGCTCAGCAGATATGAATGTCAGTATTAGTACATACAGCAACTGTTAAAAGAGAAAAAGCTGAAAAAGCCCCCAGATTTCAATTAGAGATATGAATGAAGCAGATCTGGGTAACCCTGGGGCAAATTGTACCAAAGGGTAAAGGTTGAAACTGACTGTGTCTTGAAACTTCAACTTCCATGTGAGAGCAAGGGAAGAGATACTTTTCTGGCACAGGATCTATATTTTCTAAACATTATAACCTCTACAGTCTGTTTGTTTAAGCACCATAATTACATGGAACTTTGATCAGTAATTTAGATCTGGTAGGTTTGTATTTGTTAGCATGAAATAATAACACATTCCAAAATAATTTGGGCAGAGAATAAAAATATATAGGCAGGTCCCTCCTGAGGGACAGGGAGAAAATGCAGAAGTGTTGAATTTCCTCACCTGGATTGTTGCTGATGTTCTCACTGACATTGAGCACTGAAGGTTTGGGACGCCATGCGCCTTACTTTGGGACTTGCCCTTATGAAGCATGTTAGTCCAAAGGAGAGGCTAAACCTGCTTATAATTGTGCTTAAGTGTCTCCCCCTGAGTGCCTCTTTGTTGCTCAGATGTGGTCCTCTCTCTCTAGCTTAACCAACTCAGCAGGTGATCTCACTTCCCTCCCCACTATGTGGGACCTGACTCCCGTGGGTGTAAATCTCCCTGGCAATGCAGGATGTGACTCCTCGGTATGAATCTGGACCTGGCATCATGGGATTGAGAACATTTTCTTGACAAAAAGGGGGATGTGAAATGAAACAAAAGAAAGCTTCAGTGTCTGAGAGAATTCACATGGGGTTGAGAGGTCACTCTCGTGGACATTCTTATGCACTATATAGATAACCCTTTTTAGGTTTTAATATATTGAAATAGCTGGAAATAAATATCTGAAACTACCAAACTGCAACCCAGTAGCCTTGACTCTTCAAGTTGATTCTATAACAACGTAGCTTACAAGGGGTGACACTGTGTTTGTGAAAACCTTGTGGATAACACTCCTTTTATCCAGTGTATGGATGGTTGAGTAGAAAAACGGGGACAAAAACTGAATGAAAAAGAGGGTGGGATGTGGGGGATGATGTGGATGATCTTTTTTACTTTTATATATGGTTGTATTATGAACAGTTGATTGTACACCATGGATGACTGTATCTCAATAAAACTGAATTAAATTAAAAAAAGAAAGTATGCTGGATTTTGTCAAATGCCTTTACTGTGTCAACTGAAATGATCATGACTTTTTCCCTTGTGTCTAGATGTTCTATTGATTAGAGTGGTGTATTGAAGTGTCCAAATATTACTGTAGAGGTGCCTATTTCTCCCTTCAGTTTTGCCAGTGTTTGCCTCATGTATTTTGGAGAACTGTTTTTGGGCACATATATATTTGTGAGTTTTTTATTCTTGGTGGATTGCCTCTTTTATTAACCTATAGTATTCTGTGTTTCTTGTAACAGCTTTTAATTGAAAGTCCATTTTGTCTGATATTAGTATAGCTACCCCAGTTCTTTTTGGTTATTATTTGCATAGACTAACTTTCTCCATCCTTTCCCTTTTCAACCTGTTTGTGTCTCCGAGTCTGAGTCTCTTGTAAACAACATGTAGCTGCATAATGCTCTTTTTTGTCATATCCTTCTGCCAACATGTATCTATTGTTGGGGAATTTAATCTTTTAACATTCAGTGTTATTACTCTGAATGCACTACTTAGTTCAGCTATTTTGTACACTTGTTTTTATATGTGAAATCTTTTGTTGTCTCTCTTCTGCTTTATTGCAACATCCTTTTCTGTATAGTTTATCTTTGTGATGTATTTGACTCATCCCTCTCTCATTTCTGTTTCTGTATTGTTTAAAATACTTTCTTTATAGTTACCCTGTGATTTATATTACACAACCTCCATCTATAATCTACTAGTCTGAAAAGATACTAATTTAGCTTCATTAGCATGCACATTCTCTGCTCCCATATACCTCTTTTTCTCCTCTTTATTTATTATTATTACTATAATTTTTTCCACTTTACCACTTTATATCTTGCATATTCATTTTAAGGAAATATATCTTTTTCTTGTTCAGTTGTATTCTGACTCTTCTAAGAATTAAAGAATAGATTTCTATTTTGAGGAGACAGTACTATTATTGGGTTTTACATTTACCCGTTAAGTTACCCTTACTAAAGATGTTCATTTCTTCACACTACTCCAAGCCACTCTCTCTTTGTCTTTGCCTTTCAGCCTGCAGAACTCTGTTTAGTATTTCTTGTAAGGCAGTTCTTTTGTTGATGAATTCTCTCAGTTCCTGTTTATCTGTGAATATTTTAAACTCTCCCTCATTTTAGAGGACAGTTTTTCCAGATAAAGAATTTTGGACAGGCAGTTTTTCTCTTTCAGTATATTAAAGATATGATACCATTGCCTTCTTGCCTCCACAGTTTTGATGAGAAATTGGAACTTAGTCTTGCTGGGATTCCTTGTATGTTCTGAATTGCTTTTTTTTTTTTGCTGTTTTTAGAATTCTCTTTTTAATCTATGGTATTTGACATTCTGTTTGGTATGTGTCCCACAGTAGGTTCATTGGGATGTATTCTGTCTGAATTATGTTGCACTTCTTGGGCAAGTATATGTGTGTCTTTCATAAGAATTGGGAAATTTTCAGCAATTATTACCTCAAATATTCTTTCTGCCCCTTTTCTCTTCTTTTCTCCTTTTGGACCATCCATGGCAAATATATTTCTATGCTTCAGGCTGTCACTCAATTCACAGAGACAGTGCTCATTTATTTTTCTATTCTTTTCTCTACCTGTTTTTCTCATCCTATGATTTTGTTTGTCCTGTCTTCTAATTTGCTGATTCTCTCCTCTGCCTGTTGAAATCTGCTGTTGTATTCCTCTAGGGTGTTTTAATCTGTAGTATTTTGCTTTTTATTCCATAATTTCTGTTGGAATACTTTTTATGTTTTTAAAATCTTCTTCAGGATCTCACATTGTCTTCCTAATGTCCTTTATCTCTTTGTGCATGTTTTCCTTCATCTCCTTGAATTGATTAAGGAGATTTGTTTGATCATCTTTGGTTAGTCTTCTATCTTATGAGTGTCTTCTGACATTTTCACTTATTCTTTTGACTGTGCCATGTCTTTCTGTTCACTAATATGACCTGTAATTTTCTGATGATATCTAGGCATCTGATCATCTTGAAGAATTAACTCTGTAGGTTCGCTTCTCCCTCTTACCTAGGATTTTATTATTGATTGGCTTTACGTTAAGACTCTTCTTTGACTGTTGGATTAACTTATTCCAGACCTTTAAAATGCCCCATGTTTACCTGTTCAGGTTTTCTCAGTTCTTCCTCATCTGATTCTTGTCCTGGAATGTGGTAAGATATTTAATATTGCAGTTTTTGCCTAATTGTTTCACCTCCAGGAGAGAGCCTCCTTTCCTCTCTCCTGCTCTGTGAATCCTGATCTGTTCTCTTTGTTTTTGTTCAGACTTTTCTCCCAGCTCCTCTGAGTTGTTTAAATTCTCTGCCTTAGTCTGAGTCTTACAGTCTTCAGTTCTGGACCTGCCCTTTCTTACAGCAATTCAGTTTAACACTCTTTTTTTCTCTGATTGTTTTCTTTCCCTGGTTTCTTCCCCTTTAGGGAATCCTGCCCTGGGGGCCAGGTGGGGCAAATCCAGAAGTGTGAGCCAGTTCAGAAAAGTCTGTTTTGCCTTTAGTGGTCCTGCTGACTGCAGCTGAGTTGTGTGAGGGCACAAAAGTTCTTGCCAGCATTTCTGTGATTGTGTCTCCCCTCCCACCTGCAGTCCCTTGTTTTATATAGCACTGCTCAGTGACTTCTGTTCCCCCTGGGTGTCTGTGGGCTTAGGTCCTTGTGCCTGGATATGTGCAGACTTCCAAGTTCTAACTCGCTTCTGTGAGTTGCTCCCCAATCTTCATGCATGGGTTTGAGTGTTGTTTATATGCAGATTTTTGGGCTCCTTTCTGTGCATTCCTCCTTTTATGGATATTTCCCTTCAATTTTTAGCTTCTCTAGCAGCCATGAATTCTACTGTATGACTCTGCTAGACAATAAGACTTCCATTTTCTGCTGTAGTTCTTGTTGCACCATGCTGTGTAGACATGTTCTTCAAGGGAAGAGTCCTCTCTAGTGTCTACCTGCTATGGGTCATACTCCAATGCCCTCAAATATTTGTTTATTATTGTTTTCTGGAGTTTATAATTGCTATCTGACAAAGGGCTAGCCTGATACAAGCTACACCAGCATTACTGGAATCAGACTACTTTCTCTCATGCTGTTTTTCATTTTCATTTTCTGGTGACTAATGAGATTTAGAATTCTTTTTATATCTTTAATGGCTGCTTGGATATCTCTTGTGAAATACTCTTTCAATTGTCTTGCCCATTTTCTTATTGATGTGTTAGGTTTCTCTAGTTGATTTGTATAAGTTCTGCATATAATTTTGGTTATAATTTTCCCTGTTATAGTGTGTTTATAAGGAAAATTGTGAAAGACTTTGAAATGGACAAAACACTGATGGGTGTCTTCAATGGAATACAAGGCATTTTTTTTGCTTGCTCTCCAGATGATCTGATTCTACGGGAGTCCACACTATTCATTGTCTTCAAGCTATGATTTACAACTCTATATGTTACAGATAATTTATAGGAATGCAAGTTCTGTTCCTTGGAAAGACAATTGTTTTCTCCTGTCCTCCCATGGAAAAAGCTAGTTTCTTACATCTATTTATAAATTCATTTTAGCATGCCTGATTCAACTATGTAATTATAGTTCTTTGTATTCTATTCTGAACTGGTTGTAACCTCTTATCAGTGTCAAATGAGAAAAACAAAGCCTCAAGACAACAAAGGCATTTATTTGGGGTCTTAGAATTTCAATTCACAGAGCACAGATTCAGGTAGCACCCTAAGTCATGGCCCATCTTTGCATTTCCAGGTAAGGGTTTTCAAAGGAAAAGGTTTGAGAAGTTATTTATGGTTCATGAATATTGGGGTACCCCATTTGTCCTTCAGATTACTAGTTTACTGAGTTCTTTATTTTATATCTTGTTTGTGGTGCCTGGATGCCCTTGGGGTTTTGAGGAACATTATTGCTTGAGGATGTGCATACTTTGGCAGTTTGTGCTATCTGGCTGAGAGCTGCAAAAGAGTACCTCAAGAATAACTTCCTGACTCCATTTTAAATCTCCTAGCCTTACTAATTCTAGTTTGCTTCATTTCATTTTATATTAGTTAAGTAAAAGCTTGGAAATGTGATTATTATATATCTATATGAGAGTCAACATTATACCACTTAGCAATTATCATCTAATGTATCACAAATATCTTCTCCCACATGGCCTCACCCAACCTCAGTGTCCAGGGAGTTTAGTTGTCTGTGTCCCAGAAGGACAGGAATCCAGGATTGATGAGCATAATTGAGTTTGACCACACACTGCCTCCTTGGCACTCCCTCAAGAAAACTTTCCCTGCTATTGTTATATGACTTTATCGCCCCACTACTTTTTTTTTTCCAATTAAATTCAGTTTTATTGAAATACACCCACACACCATACAATCATCCATGGTATACAATCCACTGTCCACAGTATGATAACATAGTTATGCGTTCATCACCACAATCTCTCTCTGAACATTTTCCTCACATCAGAAAGAACCAGAACAAGAATAAAAAATAAAAGTGAAAAAAGAACACCCAAATCATCCCCCCATCCCACCCCATTTGTCCTTTAGTTTTTATCCCCATTTTTCTACTCATCCATACACTAGATAAAGGGGGTGTGATCCACAAGCTCTTCACCATTACACTGTCACCCCTTGTAATCTACATTATTATATAATTGTCTTCAGGAGTCCAGACTGCTGGGTTGGAGTTTAGTAGTTTCAGGTGTTTACTTCTAGCTATTGCAATACATTAAAGCCTAAGAGGTGTTATCTATATAGTGCATAAGAATGTCCACCAGAGTGACCTCTCGACTCCATTTGGAATCTCTCAGCCACTGAAACTATTTCGTCTCATTTTGCATCCCCCTTTTGGTCAAGAAGATACTCTCAGTCCCATGATGCCGGGTCCACATTCATCCCCGGGAGTCATACTCTGCGTTGCCAGGGAGATTTACAACCCTGGGAGTCGGGTCCCACGTAGAGGGGAGGGCAGCGAGTTCACCTGTCGAGATGGCTCAGTTAGAGAGAGAGAGGGCCACATCTGAGCAACAAAGAGGTACTCAGGGGGAGACTCTTAGGCACCATTACATGCAAGTTTAGACTCTCCTTTGTGGTAATGAGCTTCGTAAGTCACCCCACTACTTTTCATTCATAGTAGTTGTCACAGTTGTACTTAAATAATAATTTGTGAAATTATGTACTCAGTGTTTGTTTCTGCTTCTGGAATCAAAATTCTTCAGGGCAGAAGCCCTATTGGTCTTGTTTTCCACAATTTGCCAAGTGTCCATTTGGTAAATACTTGTTGAATAAATGAATGGATAGAATATTCACAGAAATTCCAAGTTGGCCTCTGCCCTTCCAAACATTTCTGAGACCTTATTAGAGCATGAAGTTTCAACAACTGGTTTGAGTTCCTGCTGTAAGGGGATGCTCTTCCCTTGAGGGTAGGAATCAGATCAGGATGACTTTCTGGAATCACTTTAAGAGGCTGTATAGAGAAGAAAGAACATGAACTTTAGGGCCAGAAGACATGAGTTCAGTTTCTACCCAGAAGCAGGGAGATGCAGCTTCCCTAAAGCCTTGATTTCTTCATCAGTAAAGCTGAGGCAGTGACACCTGCCTCTCAGGGGTGCTGTGAATTCACAGTGAAAGTCTCTGAAAACTCTGAAAAGTCAAAACACTGTATCCACATCATATGTGACTATTATTATATTTTGGTAGATATTTTAATCTACTTCATTAGTGGACATGCAATTTAATGGTGGTGTATCATTCAGTTTTGCTAGGATATACTGTGATATCAAATAACCCCTGTTTTAGTTTCCTGGGATGTTCAAGCAAATACAATGCAATGCATTGTTTTAAACAATGGTAATTTATTAACTCATGGTTTTGAAACTAGGAGAACATCTAAATCAAGGCAATTGAAGGTGATGCTATCCACTTGAAGACTGGAATTCAGGAGCTGGCTGCCAGTGGAAATAGGTCCTTGTTTCCTGTCACATGACAATGCACATGGTGGCCTTTCGTGGCCTCTTCCTTCTCTTCTGGGTTCCATTGAGATCCAGCTTCTTGTCTCCTGTGGCTTTCTTCTCTCTCCGTCTGAATTTCATTCTCTTATAATGGGCTCCAGTTACAGGATTAAGACTCATCCTGCTGGAGGTGGGCCACACCTTAACTGAACTAACCTCATCATAACATCCAATTTACAATGGGTTCACACCCACAGGAAGGGATTAGTTTTGAGAACATGTTTTCCTGGGTTATATACATCTAGAAACCACCACAACCCCCAAATGAAAAGGCATATAACATTATAGGTATCTTCTCTCTCATTTCAGTGTCTACTGCAGTTTGGGACTCTGCCTGGCTCTGCTACACCTGAATTTTTTATTCTGGAATCTAAGCTAAAGGAGGAGGTACACTCTGGAACATATTCCCAGGGAGGAGGAATAGAGCAATGATGGATCCACACAGTGGACACTCCTGTTGACATTCCTTTGGCCAAGGCTGATGACAGTGGGGTGGTGAGTATCTTTCTCCCACGGGGCAGCATGCTCTCAGCATGGGGTGGGGAGTGGGCAATGACCAGTGAGGACCAATATTAAGATCTACCATCAGGATGAGGATTTGAGAAGAGCTATTTCTCTGCGTAGTTCTTCACTGGACACCTGAGAGTCAGTGTGCCCAGTGGTCTTCTGCATTGTGCTCTTTGTATCCCCTGATACCATTGGGACCTTCACTTCATGTGGTTCCCCTGCCTTGCTGTGTCTAAGCCTCCTCCCTGTCCCAAGTCTCTTTTCTCTGGCATGACACTCTGTAAACTGCACATGAAAAGGAACCAGAGGATGGCAATGGAGAAGAAAGATCTCTAACCTCATCAGCAGTCTGTGTTTGGACCCCATTCTCCCACATGCTGATGGGTGACCTTGGTCATGTCAGTGACCTTCACTCATCTGCCCGTCCCCCAGCCTGCACCTGTGCCATGACCTGGGCTGGGTCCAGACAGAACATAAAGAAGAGATGAGAATGCCAGTGTCACATGGGCAGGGACTTGGAGTGACGGTTCACTTTGTCATCCCAGCCCTGGAGAGCAGGGTTTGGGATCAGTCCACAGGAGATGACTCAGGAAGATGCTGTCCTCCCCTCCAGGAGCTCCTGGTATCTGGGGAGCATGCATGGCTATCAAGTGGAGAAGCACATTCACAGGATGAGAGAGAGCAAGGTCCATTCTGTTTGGTGGGTTGGGGGGATACTCATAGGGAAAAAAGACACATGAGCTAAAAAGAAAAGGGATTACCTCAGCTTGCTTGGAGTTCCCAGGTGAAGGGAACCACGTGTGGAAAGGCTTGGTGCATGAGGCAGCCTTATGATCCAGGAAATCAACACCCAGAAGTGGTTCTGTTGGTAATCAGCTGATGTATGTGTCTATGTGTGTTTCACTATGTGAGGACATGTATGACTGCAGAAGCCAGATGAATATGTGAGTCTGAGTGTGTTAGCATAACTGCCCAGTGTGGAGAAGGCATGTGAGCTTGTATGTGTCTGAGTGTGTCAATATGGCTGTCCTATACAGGACAAGCTTGCATGTGTTTGTGTGCCTGAAGATGTGTTGGTGTGACTGCCCTGTGCAGCAAGTGTGTGTGTCTGTGTTGAAGTTTGTATTGGTGCAGCAGGTATGTGTGTCTGTGTTTGTTTCTGAAAGTTTGTTGGTATGACTGTCCCTGTGCATTAGAGCTGTGTGTCTGTGTATGTCTGTTTGTTGGTGTGTCTACTCTATGCAGTAGGCATGTGTGTCTGTGTGTATCTGAGCATATGTTGGTGTGACTACTGTGTGTGGCAGGCCTGTGTGTGTCTGAGTGTGTGCTAGTGTGAGTGCTCTGTATGACAGTTGCATATGGCTGTGTGTGTCTGAATGGGTGTTGGTGTGACTGCTGTGTGTGGCAGGCATGTGTGTATGTGTGTATCTGAGCATGTATTTGTGTAACTGCCCTACATGGCAGGATGCATGTCTGCGTGTGTTGGA
Organism: Choloepus didactylus; assembly: GCF_015220235.1. Lineage (NCBI taxonomy): Eukaryota > Metazoa > Chordata > Mammalia > Pilosa > Megalonychidae > Choloepus > Choloepus didactylus. Next base: position 6,401,845 of record NC_051325.1, on the reverse strand, counting down.
GTTTGTGTTGGGTTGGTGCAACTACCCTCTGAAGCCAGCGTGCATGTCTCTGTGCATCTGAGCGTGTTTTGGTGTGACATCTCTACAAGAAGTGTGTGTCTGTGTCTGTGCTTCAGCTGAGGTGTGCAACATAGAGGTCAGGAGGCCTGCCCAGGCACATGCTCTGGCACAGAGGCCATGGTTGGCTCAGGTGTGTCTGTATCTCTTTCTGGCCTGGTCTTGCGGCATCTACCTAAGGCTGTGATCATAGAAGGCAGCAGAGATCAGGTAGGGGGAAATTGGGGCCTGCTGGGTTCCCTGTTGGGGCTCTGGATTGCCTGGCTGGGTGCAGTCCTTGAGGATTCTGGGGGTCTTCCAGAGCCCAGCTTCACTGTACAGAGCTGAGACATCACTGGCTTAGTAGGCAGTGATGGTAGGTCCATCCCTGCTGGGTGGGGGGCTGCAAGGGAGATTAGGTGGTGAGAGCTCAGAGCCTGATGAAGGGGGAGGGGCAGATGCAGAGCCAGCCCTCAAAGCAGATGTGCCATGGGTGGAGCAGGGTCAGGAAGGGAGAGCTCTGGCATCAGAGGGTGAAGGGTCTCATGCAAGAGGGGGTGAGGAGGACAGATGGTGGGGGTGGGTGGGTCATGCAACTGCAGGAGGAGACGGGTATCAGGAGGACAGGGTGTAAGGAAGATGATGGCTGGGGAGTTGGTCAAGAAGACAGGAGGTGCTGAGAGGGGAGTGTATAAGGGGGAATGAGGAAGGGGCAGGGGAGTGAGGTGGGGTGGGAGTAGGGGGTCAGAGGATGGCACATCACAGAGAGCACACTGTGGTGACCCATATTCACAGAGGGTGGCCTCCAGGGCCTGAATGGTTTGTATACAGGGAGGCAGGGTGGGGCACTGACATTGATGGTGCCACAAGTGTTGGAGGAAGGTGGAACCAGATGGGAGACTTGGGAGCATGGCTATGGAAGATGGGAGGCTGTGGGAGGTGAGAGGATGGGAGGTGAGATGCTGCGGGGAAGCTACTGCATTGGTTTAGGGGATGGGGTGGAAGTGGTGGTCTAGAGGAAGATGGGGAACCCCATTAGCAAGAGGAGCTTATGGGTTAGAGGAGAAAGTGTGGGGAAACCTCAAGCTCTTGGCTTAGATACCATTGTGTGGTAGCCTGGAGGGGAAGCAGGTTTGGGAAGTCATCTGAGGCCTGCAGTGCCTGGAGGACAAGGCAGGTCCACACTAGCTGCAATTAGAGACATGAACCTGGCATGGGGACAGGTCAGGATGGGCCCTTACTCTGCCTCCAGCACTCCTTGCTGCCCCATGGCGCTGTGGAAATGGAGACTCTTATGGGGCTGAGTTGTGGACATTTCCGCAGGCAGCGTCTGAGATAGGACTCAGGGCCTTGGGGAAAATGTCCAGTTTCCCTAAGGGAACTTGGCACAGATGTGTGTATTCTAGGGGACCAGAGGACCAGATGCCCCCTCTGCCCACCCCCAGGCTCCCCTTGGCCCAAAGAGTCTCCCTGTCAGGGTCTGCAGGAAGCATCTTCTCCTTCCCCGGAGAGCTGGATGATCCTGCCCCTTCCCACCACAGCCCTCTCCACCCTGAGTGATGTGGCCCCTGAAACAGCCTGGGCTGAGCTGTGCACTCTCAGGACATTGGCAGTACCCACATTGAGCTGGGCAAAAGTAAGAGGGTGGCTTTGTAAAGCCACAGAGAAGATGCATGGCCATCTCTGATGTCCTGATGTCACTAGAAGTTGGAGTCTGCTGTGCTCCCATCATCATGGGATGGAGCTCGTGGGCATAAAGCCAGTTGCCAGCTGCTTGCTGCCTGTCTTCTGATTGGTCACTCTTTTTTCTGTGTGAGCCTCAGCAAAACCAAAGGACTCACCCTAAGTCCCTCTGCACCTCTTCCCCACAGCTCCTGCAGCACCAAATCTTGATAATTCAAAGACCACTCTTGGGCACAAATTGCCTGTTCAAACCAGCCAAGCCTAAGGGTCCCTGGTGCTCACCATCCAGCAGGCATCAGCTATGAGTCGAAACAGTGGGATCTGTTCTGTGGTGAGGACCCTGAGTGCTTGTCTGTCCCTGTTCCTGCTCCCTGGGCACTCTGGGCCTGGGCCTCTGGGGACGCCCTGCCTGACCCTGTGTTTTTGATGAAGCTCCCATGCAGCTGCTGGAGTGATACTGCTATAGAAGCCCCACTGTGGCCCTGTCCTGCCAATAATTATCTCTGTCTGAGGCCCACAGGACATGTCAGCTCCTTTTTTTATGACTGTGGCCTGGATTCACCCAGTCTCCTGCCCCACCCGGCTTGCACTTTGTTGACCACTGGGGCCTGATACGTGCCCCCCTCTCACAGCAGGTGGCTTCTCAGTTCTGGCAATGCCAGTGCTCAATGCCCCTCCTGTACCCAGCCTCCACATGGCTCTGCCACCCAGGCCTTCCCTGCTGACCCCTAGGCCCCATGTGACCCCCTGCCCTTCCTCCTTGCCTGGACTTGGGAACTGAGGTCAGTGCTGCTGGGCCTGTCCCTGTGTGCTTGGGACACAGCTGGTTGAGGGTCCTTTGGGACTGCCCAGCTGAGGGCAGTGAGGCCTTCCTGGGGCCTCTTGCCCTGCCCACATTGTAGAGTAACCCCACAGGACAGCACGGTGCCTCCTAACTCGGGCTCCAGTTCTGCCGGGAGAAGGATGCCCCTGGAAGGCCCATCTAAACACCCTGAGGAGGGGATGGGGCCCAGGGGGCAGGGCCCTGTGGCAGGTCAAGCAGTGTGGCCAGTGCAGGCAGGAAGGGGTTGAGGGTGGGCAGAAGGGCCAGAAGATTCCAGAGACTGTACATTTGTGGGAGAAGTCCCTGGACTGATGATGTCGCCATGCTCTTCCCAACTGTGTTTTGCGATAGGCACGGAGTGTAGCAACATGGACAGACTAATAAATTTTATCATTTTAAAAGCTGGTTTATTGTCATTTTTAACAAAGTAGAAACATGCACATTACAGACAATGAATGGGCTTCAGAAAATTAAAGAGGAGAAAAAGATACCGAAACTGAATTTCTCATATTTCCTTTGAGCAATTTATCTCTACGAGTTCCCCTCTGCCATACTCCAAATCATCATCATTAATTGAGGCTCTATCCTTTTAGTGGGGTGCCCCCAGAGCATGTGGCTTGGCCCAAGTAGCCTCCTGAGGGCCTCCAGTACACAGAAGTGCTCCAGCTGCACAGAGCAGGGTGATTTTTCCTCTGGCCCTGTCTATGTGGCTCTCTTGCCCTGAGAAGCAATGAGACAAGCAACCTAGAGGCGTGCTGAGGCCCCTGGGACTGCGAATGGTACCAGAGCCCACAGCTGCCCAGTTCAGTCTCCCAAGGTAGGGCACTCTCTTCTGTTGTGTCTGAACCCCCACCGCATGCTCACTGACTGGAGGCCTGTGGTCCCCACTCTCCCAGCACTAGGGTCCAGAGACTCCCCTCTCCCCTCCTCTGTCCATGGGAGCCACTGAGGCTGCCTCTCACGTGACAACATCCTGCCTAGGCCCCTCCCAGGAGGCCCATCTGACTGTCACTGACTGGTCATCTGCCCTTCCTCAGTGACAGAGATGCCCACCCCTCACAGGCATCCCATCCTTGCACCTGCCTGGGCACCTGCTGATGCCACACAATTGCCAGCTCATGCCCTCATCCGCAGGGACTCCCCAGGTGGAGGGAAGGATAGATCTCTCACCCCTTCACTCCTGCCCACATTCTCCTCTGCAGGGATTCCCTGTGTAGAGGTGAAGACAAACTCCCACTGCCCACATCCTTGAGGACAGACCTTTGAAGCGAAGCTGTGGTTAATTATTGGGAGATGGCAGGATGTCCTGAGTCTGTCCTCTCACTCTCCCCAGCAGGCAGTCAGGAATGTCTGTCCATTTGTGTTGGATCCCACATCTGAGGTTACTTTGGGTATCCAGGGTGTGGTCTTTGCAGAGATCTCCGTGCTAAAAGAAGGTGCCAGAGCATGGAGGCTGGACAGCGGCTCAGCTGAGGTGAACCAGTGATTGGATGGAGGCTCCAGTGAGACTCTGTCTCAGGCCAGGTGTGCACTAAAGCTCCCAGGATGGAGTGTGGCCAGATGAGGGCCAGGAAGAAGGGAGATCTGCGAAGTGGACAGTGGCACCTCCCAGAGGCTGCCCTTCACAATGCGGTGTCCCCACCACAGCCTCTGTGGGAAACCCTTGCAACCTGGGTCATGGTGAAGGGTGGAGTCCCAGCTCCATTTCCTATGAAGTCCTGCCCTTTCCCTGATTGACAGCTGGACACTTGGCCCTATTCAGTGTGAATCTGCATGAGCTGGGCAGTGATGTGTCTGGGCCTGAGTTATTGGAACAGGGCCTGATGCTCCTGCTCTCAGTGCGTTGGGCCCCAGAAGTGCACATGGTTCTGTCTGCAACCCACCCTGTCCAGCACTTCTGGTTGCTGCTGTGCACATGTGCTTGGTTATGGGGGAACCAGCAGGTGTCCAGGCAGCTGAGGTCTGGGGTTAGAGTTTGCTGCCTTCAAAGTTCTCCAAAGGGATGTAGATGAGGCAGCAGTTCAGAGGGTGGCAGGGTCAGAAAGAGCAGGGTCAAAGGCCTATGGGGTCAGAGGGTGGCAAGATCAGGGGTCAATGAGGTCAGAGTTGAGAGGTACAGGTCTGGAGTGGGGGGTTTGAGCTGCAAGGGGCCAATGGCTTCTCTTCTGTGGGGTCCGAGGCCAGGACAGCACCTCCTCTATGTACAATCCCTGGATGCCAGAGCAGGAAGGGTGACCCTAGGCCCCCTGCCCAATCATGTTCCTGTAGTCGGGGATGATTGTCTGCTTCAGCTCCACCACTGAGGAGAAGATCCACTTCACCTGTGGGAAGACAGGTGGATGTGAGCATGTGGGGAAGGGCAGGCTCCCGTGGCTTCTGTGGTGCCCACATTCCCAGCCCCACTGTGCCACCACCCTTCTTTCTGCCAATTGCACCAGGGTTCTGGCTTACAGAGCCCTGGGCTGGTGGGGGTGGTTGGTGGAGCAGAGAGAGAGTTCCCAGGAAGAAACCCACCTTGAAGAGGGTGACGGTGGCACTGTAGCACACACTTAGCAGGAAGAGGGTGATGAAAATGGAGATGGTCGTCCACAGCCCATCCAGCTCCCCGTCCTGAGCCTCAGCACAACCTTCATCTGGCCACAGCTCTGCCCAGGAAATACGGGGGTCAGGGGGCTGTCCCAGCCACAGCCTCTGGGAGGGGCAGGTCCCTCTGAGAGTCGGGCAGGACAGGTTGGTGAGGGAGGAATGGGATGGAAATTCCAGGTGGAAGGGCCTGTGTGCCAGGATTGTCCTCCCATTTCTCTGCCCCATTCCCTCTGGGTCACGTTGGGGTACTCTGTCTGGGCCTCTCAGGGAAGTGCTGTGATCCCTTCCAGGATGAGAGGCATCATCCTTATCACCATCCCACTCTTCCAGCCTGGCACCCACTTGCTCAAGATAGTGCCCGGTGGTCAGCTGTGGGACCTGCTCCCTGCCATCCACCTGGGCCTTGGGGCTGCAGAGGCAGTGTAAGGAGCCCAAAGGAAATGAGGCCACCCCAAGCCCTCTGCACCCTCCTTGGGTCATCTGGCTGCAGAGAAGAACAGGGCTAAGGAGAGGCCCCCAGTGTTAGGGACAATGATGAGGGTGGATGAATGAGTGGGGTTTCCTGGAGTGTGACTGTCAACATGTGGGAGTGTGAGCATGTGAGAGTGTCAGCATGTGATTGTGTGAACATGTGAACATGTATATGTGTGTGGGTATGTAGGCATATGAGTGTGTGAGCATGTGAGCATGTGAGTGTGTGGGGGTGGGAGTGTATGAGCATGTGAGTGAAAGAAAATGTGAGTGTATGAGAATGTGGCTGTGCAAGCATGTCAGCCTGGAGCTTGTGGGAGTGGGTGCATGTGGGTGTATGAGTGTGGGAGTGTAAGCACATGAGAGTGGGATCATGTGAGTGTTGAGTGTATGAGTTTGTGAGGGTGTGAGCATGTTGGAGCATGGGAGTGTGAGCATATGAGTGTGTGATCATGTGGAAGTGTGAGCATGTCAGCTTGTGAGCATGTGGGAATGGGAGCATGGGGGAGTGGGAGTATGTGAGCCTGCAAGTGTGTGATCCTGTGAGTGTAGGGGAGTGGCTGAATGCATGGGCACATGAGTGTGGGAGAGTGTGAGTGTGTGAGCATGTGGGAGGCTGGCGGCTGTGCCAGAAGAGGCCTTTGCCATCACAGGAGCATGAGGGAATGCACGAAGCACCTGCCTTAGCCCCCATGTCAGTCCCTCCTTGAGGAAGTGTGGAGGGTGTGGGTTTCCCATGTCTGCACGTGAGAGGAGGCCACGTCTGAGCTGGTCAGTGAGTGGATGAGCAGTGAGCTGCCCGCTGGGCACTGGTGCCAGGTCTGGTGGACATCAGGGGTCCAGCTGGTGCCTGCAGGTGCACATGGATGGGCACTTGCACTGAATACCTGTGGGAGGCCCAGGTGTGTTAGGTGTGATGTGCATGCATGTGGAAAGGTAGCAATGGGGGCTGAGGGCTGCTCATCAGAGACGCTTGTTTCCAAAGTGTCTGGGCTCAGTGTGCATGTGGTGGCCGGTATGGGGCCCACCCTGGGGCAGATGGGCCCACCTGCCTCTGCCTCTTTGGAGCACTGGGGTGAGGGTCCCCATGCATGTGTCTCCCTGACACTCCATAAGGATGGAGGCCACGGACAACCCATTTCCTCCTGAACTTGCCATGTGGGATCCTGGTGGAAAAGGCACATCCATTGGCCCTAGCAGTTCTCACAAGAAAATCCAAAGTAACCAGGGGAGCTCCTGGACAGGGACCTTGGGACAAATGACAGGCCACATTACCCACTGTACAGGCATGTACAGAGGCATGCTATGACTTCATTGTACTTGGGAGATGCCTCCACCTATTCCCTTTTCCCATGCCTGAGCTCCTAGTAGCTGTTGTCTAGAGGGAGGGCACAGAAGAGAGACCACCTCTTCCCTGCTGTGGCAACACCTGCACGGAGCTCCCTCCAGGTGGCCAGTGCAGATTCACGTGCCCCCTGGGATCTGGCCCAGGATCCGTGCTCTCTCCCTAACAGTGAGGACAGAGGCTTCCTCAGGAGCAGCCTCCGAAAGAACCATGCCAGTCTCGCAGAATCCCAGGGCAGTGCTGGGTGCTTTATTTCCATGCTGGGGTGCCTGGGAGGTATTTACAGGGGGGCTGGGGAGGGGTGCTCACTGGTCACACTCATTTACCGGGAGACTGGGAGACGGTCTTCTGTGTGTAGTGGTTGTGCAGGGCCTCGTGCATCACGACACACGAAAACACACTGCTTCCTGGCCACTTGCTGCGGTCTATGCTTAACTTGCTGTAGAGGAAGAAGGTTCCATCCTCCTCCTCCTGGGGCGGGGTGGACACGAAATTGCTCTCGGGTAACGGCTGCCCATTGCTCTGCCATGCAACATCAATTTCATTGGGATAGAAGCCCTTCACCAGGCAGGTGAGGCTGAGTACTTTCTTGGACAGCTCCTCTGGGTGTGGGCCAAAGGCGTAGACCTGCGGCTCCTGGGGCTGCCCTGTGGGGACAGAAGACCACACGGGCAGTCAGGGCAGGGGGCTGGCCTGAGCTGTGCAGACCACAGGGGCCAGGGAAGGGTGGAGGTCCTGCTGAGGGTGCTCCTCAGCCTGGCTGATGGCCCTCACTCACCCGGGGCTTTGGAGATGCTCTGCTCTACGGGAGATGGGAGGGCTTTGTTGTTGACCTTGCATTTGAAGACCTTCCCCTTCAGCCAGTCCTGGTGCCCGATGGGCAGCACACTGACCACGCGGTAGGTGCTGTTGAATTGCTCCTGCCGCTCCCCCGTCTTGGCTGTGTGCATCTCCACACCGTCCACGTACCAGTTGAATGTCACCTCGGGTTCCTCCTGGCTCACGTCCACAACCAGGCAAGTGACCTCAGGGTTGCGGGAGATCATGAAAATGTCCTTGGGCTTCGGGGGGAAGATGAAAACTGATGGTCCCACAGAGACTGGGGTGGGAGAGAAAGGAAGGTGAGTTGGTACCTGGAATGGGCGGAGTGGATCCTCCTGCTCCCCCATGGTTGGCAAGGCCTGGGTGGCATCTTACCTTGGCAAGGTTGGGGTGATGGTACAGTGTCCTTTGGTTTCACTGCAGAGAGAGCAGACTGGGGTTACCAGAGTCTGGGAGGAGAGGAATCAACCAGACAGGGCCATGGGGAGGTTCTGGCCTTTGGGGTGGGTTTAGATCAATGTCCATGTGCCCAGGACCTGGGTCAGGGACATCCAACCTGTGTCTGCCCTGGGCCTGGGGGCAGTGCCCAGAGAACCCCCTCACTGACCTTGTGGGTGGGGGTCAGGCAGAGGCTTTCATGGGGAGGAGACAGGTTCCTCCTTGGCCACCCTGGGCTGGGGTCCCAGCTGTCCCATTCCCTTGGCTCATCCCTGATAGGTGGCCAACCCAGGGCTGACCCTTAGCCTGTCTTGCAGAGCACCCCAGGCTGTGGGCAAGGGCCTGTGCTGCCTGTCCATGTTCTCACCGATCTTGTCCACCTTGGTGCTGCTGGCCGGGTGGTATACATTGCAAGTGTAGGTCTTGCTCTTTAGGGTGCTGCCGGGCACAGTCACGAGGCTGCTGCTGGAGTAGAAGCCCGAGGATAGCAGGGTACTCGGGAAGGTTTGGACGCCACTGGTCAAGGCACCTGAGTTCCACTGCACTGACACGGGCTCAGGGAAGTAGCCTGTGACCAGACATGCCAGGGCCACCGTGGCATCAAGCTTCTCCTTGCAGCTGGGGGCCAGAGGGTAAACTGATGGGGCTGTGGTGGCAGCTGGAAGAGAGGAGGTGCTGGTGTGAGGGCAGAGCCTGACCCGCCTGGCACCGAGGCCCCGAGACCCTTCCATTCTCAGTTCCTCCTGGCCCTTGCCCTGTTGGGACTGATGGGCAGCGGGTGCAGACCAAGCTGGCCCCAGCCGCTTCCACCTCAGCCCCCAACACTTCCTGGAGAACCCCAGGACAGGCACAGGCCCATGGCACCTCAGCAGAAAGTCCCCTGCTAATTGATGTGCTTCCTGGAGCCTTGGGCCTCTGCCACCTGCAGTCAGCTTAGCTCCAGAGCCCTCCAGGATCTTATTTTCACTCTGCTCATCAGACCACCTTGTCCTCAGCCAGGACCCTGCTGCTGTCCCCAACCCCCAAACCAGGTTCTCTGGCTCTTCAAAGCCTGGGCCTACTGGTCCCTCATTGGGACCCCCCCCCACCCCAGCACCATTTCCTGTGGCCCACATATACCTCCGCCCTGAGCCCCCACACTGCCCTTCACCCGCCCAGCTCTTGGGCACACCCTGGTCTTCTGCCCAGTTCCTTGCTCCTCACAAAGACTCATCCACATGTGGTGAGTCCTTCCTGAGCTCAGCCCCCAGCCCCCACCTGCCTGCCCCCTCCCCCACCTCACAGCTCAGCACACCCCTCAGCTCACGTAGGAGCCCTGCACCTACCTTGGACCCCACCTTTGCCCTGCAATGGCCAGCACGTCTGGGTCCCAGGAAGCCCTTCCCTTCCCTTGGACTGGAGGGGGTCAAAGTGCATCTCCTGCCCAAAGCACTTAGGCTCTGGAAACTCATGCCCACTCCTTGCCTGGCCTTATGCCCTCCAGCCCATTTCCCCTTCAGTTTCTCTGCTCCTGAGCCCTGTCCTGGCCCTCTTGCCCTCAAGCACCATTTCTCTGTGCAGCTCTTACCTGCCCCATTGTCCCCTCTGCCGTGAGCTCTGCCAGGCCCTCCTGCCCCTTCCATTTGCCATCACAGCTGGCCCTCAGCCTGGCACCTCGGCTGGCTCACATCGCCCTCCTCTCTACTTGGGATTCTTACCTCAGCCTGCCTTGGCATTGGCTCCTTGCCCCAGCTCAGGGCTTTATTTTGTTCAGCCACCTCCCCCTTGTCCCCGGAGCCCCTGGTCCTTGGTAGCCCTCTTCCCCTCCTGCCCTCCCATCCCTCCCTGCTCACCTGCCCCTGCTCTGCCTGCCCTGTCTGAGCTGCATCCCCAAGGCTGACGTCCTCCCTCACTGTATCCTCTGCAGTTAACCTCCCCAACTCCCAGTTCCTGGTCCACCTGTCCATCCTGCCCCTTGTTCCTGGTCTCTACATGCTGAGACTTGAGGCCCTGCCCTCAAAGGCTCCTGGCCTTGCCCAACTAGAACCACTATTCTTGCTTCCCCTGTCCCGGTAGCCCCTGAGACTCAGGGCAGAGTCAGCCTCCTCTCCAGGGAAGCAGCTTGCCTGGGGCCCTCAGCACTGACCATGGGGAACCTCCTGTCCCTGAGCTCCTCCAGGACCCCTGGGCCTCTGCCCCTCCTGCCAGCTCACCTTGCCCCCTGCATTGTGTGCTTCTCTCTGTGCCACTCCCTGAAGTCTGTCAGGGCTTCTGTGATTTTTCCCCGTTTCTACAATTCCTAGCCACCCCCTCAGTGCTGTCAGAGCAGGTGTAGCTCAGTCCCCCTCTGGATGTATTCCTTTCCTGACACTGGGCTTAATCCTGGAACTTCCAGGACCCTTGTCCATTCTCCAGCCAGCCAGCCACCTAGCTATCCCCCCATCAGAGCCCTCTGGCTCCTGCCCTGGCCCTCTCCCAGAGGAGCTCTTTGCACCTGCCTGTCCTCGCTGTCTCCCACCCTGCCCTCTCCTCCTCCCCCAGCCCCACATCTGGAAGCTTCTTTCTGGACCCTTGCTCTCCCAGAGCCCATCACTTTGCCAGGTCAGCAGCCTTGTGTCCTCTGTCTCCCAGCCTTCTGCCCCAGCTGTGCACTAACCCCTCAGGCCTGTGTTCTGGGCTCTCCACACCTTCCTTGCCCTCTTTTCTTCTCCCTCTCACTCCCAGCACAGCCCAGCCCCAAGCACAGCTCTCTGCTCCCTGCATCCCCCACTGCTCTGGGACCCCTTCTTGCTTAACAGGCAGCCTTCCTGAAGCCCATTCTAGCCCTTTCCTTTCCCTACGTCCTCCATCTGCTCAGCCTTGCCCTGCCACAGCTCAGCCTTCTGCCTTTTCCCTAAGTCTTTGGCCCATCTTGAGACTTGGCTGCCCTCAAGGGCTCTGGGCCTGGTCAACTTGGAATCCTAACCTCTGTCAGCCAGCTCAGAGCCTTTCACGGCCCTGCCTGCATGTTCTCGCTCTGATCACCACCTAGCCCTGCCCTGCCTGTCTTCTTCTCCCTACTCTGGGTGGCTCCCTGATGTTTGCCTGCTTCTCTTACTGCTCTGGGAATCTCCCAGCCCTTATCTGCTATGATTGCTTCTCTCTGCTCTGGATAGCTGCCTGGCCTGCTCATTCTGCTTCTCCTCTGTTCTGGGCAGCTCCCAAGACAGCTCTAACTGCTTCTCACCCATTCTGGGAAGCTCCCAGCTATTCCTAGCCCTGCTTCTCACTACTCTTGGGGCAACCAGCCATACTCAGCCTGCTTCTCCTCTGCCCTGCACAGCTTCCAGGCTGACCTGCCAAGTCCTGCCTTTCCCTGCTCTGGGCAGCTCCCAACCCAGCCCTCTGTGCTTCTCCCTGCTCTGGGTAGCTTCCAGTGCAGCCGTCCCTGCTCCGGATGAGCTCCCAGCTCTGCACTGCTCTGCCTTGCCTCTCCCTGCTATGGGCACCTGCATGGCTTGCCCTGCTATGCTTGCTTCTCCCTGCTCTGGGCATCTCTCAGCTCTGCACATCCCTCCATTCTTCTCCCTGCTCTGGCAGCTACCAGACCTGGCCTGCCCTACCCTCCTTCTCCCTGCTCTGGGCAGCTCACAGCCCAGCCCTCCCTGCTCTGAGGAACTCCTACTGCTTTCCAGCCCTGACTGACTCTCCCTGTTCTGGACATCTTCTACCCCGTCCATGCCTTGCTTCTCCCTGCTCTGAGCAGCTCCAAGGCCTGCCCTGCTGTGCTCACTTCTCCCTGCTCTCCACAGCTTCCAGCCCAGCCCTTCCTGCTTCTCCCTGCTCTGGAGAGCTCCCAGACCTGCCCAGCCCTGCCTGCTTCTCCGTGGTCTGTACAGCTTCCAACCCAGCCCTTCCTACTTCTCCCTGCTCTGAATAGCTGCCAGCCCTGCTGTCCTGCACTGCTTCTCCCTGCTCTGGGCAGCTGTAAGCTTGCCCAGCTATAGTTGCTTGTCCTTGCTCTGGGCAGCTTCCAGTCTTGCTCAACCCTCCCTACTTCTCCCTGCTGTGGGAAGCTGCCAGTCCTTCCCAGCCCTGCTTCTCCCTGCTCTGGGGAATTCCCAGCTCAGCCCTCCCTGCTTCTTCCTGCTCTAGGCAGCTCCCAGTCCTGCACAACTTGCTTGTCATCTGCCCTGGGGAGCTTCAAGCCCTGATCTGCTTAGGCTGCTTCTTCTGTGTCCTGGGCAGCTCTAAGCCGAGTGCTGTCTGCTCCTCCCTGCTCAGCACAGCTCCCAGTCCTTCCCTGCCCTGCCCTTCTTCTCTCTGCTCAGGGCAGCTGTAAGGCTTGCCTGCTATGCTTGCTTCTCCCTGCTTTGGGCTTCTCCTGGCTCTGCCAAGCCCTCCCTGCTTCTCCCTGCTCTGGGCAGCTTCCTGCCCTGCCCTGCCCTATGCTGCTTCTCCCTGCTCTGGGCAGCTCACAGCCCAGCCCTCCCTGCTCTGAGGAGTTCCCACTGCTTTCCAACCCTGCCTGACTCTCCCTGCTCTGGGCAGTTTCTACCCCTGCCCTGCTGGCTTCTCCCTGCTCTGAGAAGCTCCAAGGCTTGCTGGGCTATGCTTGCTTCTCCCTGCTTTGCACAGCTTCCAGCCCAGCCCTGCCTACTTCTCCCTGCTCTGGACAGCTGCCAGTCTTGCTCTGCCCTGCCCTGCTTCTCCCTGCTCTGGGCAGCTGTAAGCTTGCCCAACTATGGTTGCTTGTCCTTGCTCTGGGCAGCTTCCAGTCTTGCTCAACCCTCTATGCTTCTCCCTGCTGTGGGAAGCTCCCAGCCCTTCCCAGTCCTGCTTCTCCCTGCTCTGGGGAATTCCCAGCTCAGCCCTCCCTGCTTCTCCCTGCTCTAGGCAGCTCCCAGCCCTGCTCATCCTGCTTCTCCTCTGCCCTGGGCAGCTTCTAGCCCTGATCTGCTTAGGCTGCTTCTTCTGTGCCCTGGACAGCTTGAAGCCAAGCACTGTCTGCTTCTTTCTGCTCTGGACAGCTCCCAGCCCAGCCCTCCCTATTTGCCCTGCTGTGGATAGCTTCCAGCTCAGACCGGCCCTCTCTGCTTTTCCCTGCTTTGTTCAGCTCTTAGTTCTGCTCAGCCTTGTCTGCTTCTTCCTGCTCTGTGCAGTTCCCTGCCCTGCTCACCACTGCCTGTTTTGCACACTCTGGGCAGCTTCCACCATTTTCCTGCCCTGTTTCTCCCTACTCTGGACAGCTCTCACCCCTGACCACCCCTGATTTTCCCTGCTCTGGGCAGCTCCCAGCCTTACCCAGTCCTTCCTGCTTCTCCCTGCTCTGCTAGTTCCCAGCCCCGCCGTGCTCTGCTCTATGCAGCTCCCTCACTACACCTGCCTTCTTCCTTCTCCGGGTAGCTTCCAGTCTTTCCCTGCCCTGTCTGCTTCTCTCCTACATGGGGCACCTTCAAGCTTTCTGGCATTCCAGCTTTCCCCTGGGCCAGGCAGTCATGCAGGGATCTCAGCTCTGCCCAGCTCTGACTTGCCCCTAAGCTCCTTGCTCCTTGCAATCTGGGTGCCCACCTATACCTGTGCCAACCTGACCTCTCCCCTGCAGACCTGCTGCCCTCAGCACAGGCTCCTGTGTCAGCTCCTAACCTCACCATCCAGCTTGACCCAGTTCTTTCTGCCAGATGGAGCCAACAGCACTTTTGGGCCTCTCCGTGCAGCCTGTGCTTGCTCCCTGATACCAGGACAGCTCCACTCATGTGCCCAGCTCCCAGGGACCTGGGACACCTCTGCTCCTCACCCCCAGCTCCTTCAAGCAGATCTTGTTGCCCTTAGCCCAGCCCCTGTGGGGTCTCAGTTCTTGGCTTATGGAAGCCCATGTTGCCCTTGCCCTTGACCCTGGCCATAGCCTAGGACTCCACTGTCACTACCTGTGACCCTGCCCTGGGTTTCTCACCAGCTCCATGGGACTGGTGTGCATGCTTTGGCCACCTGAGGTCCCTCCTGCTCCCCTGTGCTCAACCAGACCCTTCCCTGGCCCTGTTCATCCTGCCCTTTCTGTGGTCCATCGTGCTGCTAGCTCAGCTCCAGTCTTGCCCCCATGTGAGCCCTACCTGGTTGGCCATTCCTCAGGTCCCTGTCTGTCCCATCCTATCATGTTTTCTTGAAAGCCCTGGACCCCGGAGCCCAGCCTACTTCCACCTGCTTCCACCTGCCTCCACCTATCTGTACCTGCTTCCTCCTGCCAGGTGCTCCTTTGTCCCTGCCCTGGACCAGTGCTGTGGGCCTGCAGGGAGCCTGCACACCCCTGTACTGGGTCACTTGCTTGGCCCCTGGGTATGGTTAGTCCATTTCAGACCCCTTGAAGGCCTGATCTTTCCTCAGCTCATTCTGGACCCTACTTGTGGACCATTGCCTCACCCAGGTCTGGCAGCTCCCATGGATTCCCCTGCTCTCCTCCTGCAATCTCTGCACTGTGCCCCACTCACCCTCACTCACCAAGGCTGGCATGTCATGGGGATGGTGCCTGTGGAGCTGGGGTCTTGGCAGCAGCTCTCTCTGCTGCCCTGGGCACTGATGGCTGATCATCCCTCTAGGTTGTGCCACCATGGGTGGCTGTGACTCCCCAGGTTTCACACACCAGAGGTGTGAAACCTTCTGGGCAAGCCCACAAAGACTCAAGTCAGGATTGAAACCTGCATGGCACACCTGCTTCCTGAACTTCCCTTTTCTTTTGGGTGGTTTCTGTCTGAGAGTGCATGGGAGGAGTCCAGACACAGAAGATCCTCACATGGGTGTCTGGGGTGGGGTGGGGTTGGTGGCCCTGTAACCCAAGTAGCACAGAGGCTTCCAGAGCCCCAGAGGAGAGTGGGACCTGGGTGGTCACACTCTCTGCTCTCTGCCTCTACAGAACCCCAAGGGCCAACTTGGGACTGGTAGTGATTATGTCCACTCAGCCCGACCACCAGAACTTCCCTGCTGCTCTGGAGAAGAGGGACAGAGTACCAAGAAGGGGGCCAATTCATCATGCAGGCTGGGGTCCCAGGACCTCTCCGTTGAGCCCTCTGCCACCCTTCCAGCCCCACTGTGCTCTTCTCTTTGCCTGGGGCCAATGCAGAGTGTGTAAAGATTGTTCCAGGGCAGAAGGGTGGCAGAATGGTGGGGCAAGGACAGTTCTGACCCCGGCTGGCTCATAGTCCTCAGTCCAGCCCAAGTCTTGTCCTCTATATCCACTGCCTGGGTCCCCCACTTGCCCCTGGGGGCTGGGCTTGGAGCTGTCCAAAACATGCGGGGCTCAGCTGGGAGCTGCCCAGAGCAGGGAGAGGCAGGCAGAGCAGGAGAAGCCTGGGGGAATGGTTTCTTTTGTGATGTCCCTGCCTTCTGCTTCCATGGACACATCCCCAGCTTTCTTTCCACCTGACTTTGCCTCATACTTGACCCTGATATATAAGGGCAAACAACAGTGAGTTGGTCCAGTCCCCCAATCCCAAGGCCCCTGCAGTCAGGCACACAGAGTGTGAGCCTCACCCGGCCACTCTTGCTGGGCAGCCCTCTGGGCCTCGGCTTCCTCATGTGCATGAAAGAAATAAAGACCCTTTGCTCTGGAGCACCAGGGCCAGGTGTACTTGACAGGAGCTCCTTCCAAAGCTGAGTCCTTGGGTGGCACTGACTGGCTGCCTGGCCTTTCTGGCTACCCTCTTCCCTGGTTTGCTTGTCCCCAGTCTGCATCCTTCATACAACATTGCAGGGACTCCCACCCTGAGGTCTCACTGGCATCCCCTGTCCTTGCCCCAGCTCTCTGCCACCCCCATGAATGTGGCTTTGTGGCTCAGAATGCACCTGCCCTTCACCAGTGTGCACACTCCTGGCCAGGCTCAGCCCTGAGATTTCACAGCCTGGATGCTGCTAAGGTCACCTGGGTTCAGTGGCAGAGTCAGGCAGGACATCCTGGGGCTGCTCTGGATCCATGACAGTTCCTAGGGCAGAGAGGACTGTTCCCAGGTGGAATCTCCCTCCTACCAAGGTGGGGACTCAGATGAACTGTGACCCTCTGTATGGGGGCATGATTGGGCTCTCTGTCCTATACATCTTGGTGGGCACACCTGGAAGGGCTGAGCTGTCCCTCTGCCACACCTGTGGGTTCCTGCTGGGTGCAGCTAGGTGCCCTAAGGCCCAACAGACTCCAAAAGGAGCCAAGAGCAGACTGGGTGATGGGGAGGGTGAGAGAAGTGTGGTTGGGGCACTGCTGGCCATTGTGAGGACAAGCATGAGGGCCAGGACAAGGGAATCCCTGGAGATGAACAAGAGAAAATGCCATGTTCCCAGGAGTGGACTGAGACACTCAGGGATGGAAAGAGCAGGGGTCAGACCATCCCAGGGATGCTTCTGCTCAGAGGCAGGCATGCAGGGAGCATGAAGATGAGGATCACGTCTTGCAAGGGGTAAGGCTGTGGCTGCAAATACTGGCTTCACAGCCCTGCAGGATCTGGTGCAGGGAGCATGGAACTACATGCAGGGGACCCCTGACAGCTACTCGATGTGCCCTCAGGTCCTCCTTGGTTGTGCCAAGGGCTCAGGCTCTGGAATGTTGCTTTGGCATGTGGATTCTCCAGCAGGGAGTCAGCCTAGAGCCAGCTCAACCACATGTGCCATGACGCAGAGTGGAGAAAAGGGGGATCTTTGCTATCGATCTGTCAAGATCTTTTTTTGGCACAGCTCCTCCTTTTCAAGGAGGCCTCAGCTCATCACCTGCTGTGAACCAGGGTTCAGAGAAGTAGGAAAGGATGAACAGGCCTGGAGAGTCACATGGGCAAAACCCCTCACAAAGTTTCTTCTTCTCTGGTTTAGACTGGAGGGTGTTAGGCCCATAGAATCTACTCCCACTTATATGAATAATTTTCAGGCAAGATAAATTGGCAAATCTTGTACTTCATTTGGTTTGCTTGCTACATCTTTCTGACTCAGATCCTGTTTTGGATTCCTTGGTTCTTCAGAGATTGCATTTGATTTATGGAGGTGGTTTTTGGTCTCAAAGAAAATCAGTTACTCTTGAGAAAAGTAAGGATTCTCAAGTACAGGGTGGCTACTCTACTTGGACCAATGGTGGCAAAGTCTGCTTTGATTGGCACAGGAGGGTCAATGTGATTTGTGTGTTAAGTTACTGGACTTTATAGGAATCCACACAAATATCTCCAGCTTGGTGCTCAATGTCACAATGTGTCCAAACAAATTCTTTCATATATGAAAATTGCTGAGGTTGTGAATTCCTCTAGTTGTGACATTTTGCAAGCTGTTGTATGAAACATTGGGTCTGGCTTTCAGAAACCTTTTCCCCATTACCACTCTTATTCTATGGTTACAAGACAAGATACATGTTTTTAGGGCATTTGTAGAAGTTTCTTCCTCTGACCTTGTCTCAAATGGTGATGTTAGAGGTCTGAAATTGTCATTCTCTTTTAGTAGGCTTTCTCCAATTCAGTGATTAGACGCCAGCCCATGCCACAGTACTTGAAATACTCATTTCTATCATCATGACTTTCTGCTGCAACAGGCATTTCTTTAATTAGCACTTGATTTCAGGAAACTGCAGTTGGTTTCCCACTGTATTCCATGGACTACCAGTGTGTCATTTTATGTTCTTCCATGGTCACTATTTCTCACATCATTAAGCAGATCAAATGAAAAATCCAAATTCCTATCTTTGAGTTCTGCTTGCTGGAATTGCCATTACTAGATAAGTCAGAGTCAAATTAAGAAAACTTAAAGTGCTCTTGGTATTTCAAACAATACACAACAGAGGAAACCAAATGTGTGCACAGTTGTTAGCAGAGCTGGGATAGAAAATGAGGAAAAACTGGTGTGGGACTTTGAGAGGTTCAAGAATACCTAGGGAGCAAATTATAATAGTTACCTGCAACAGCTAAATGGGAGATTCCCAGGAGGCTGCAATTAAAACTGCCATGGTGGTAAAGGTAATGACCGCTTAGGTGAGACCATTAAATCAAACCTCAAAGAGACACGCTGTAGCCAGTTTTCTTTGTTTTGGGATCCGATTGTACCACCTGGGTTGATTGTAGGCAGGAATCACATAGGTAAGAGAGGAGAAAGCAGATTCCATCACTGTAATTTATCTCTACTGGGGTCAGTTGAATCATGGACCCCAAAAAAGGACATGTTCTTAATCTTAACCCACATTCCTGAGGGTGTGAACCCATTTGTAAATAGGACCTTGGAAGATGTACTGTCAGTTAAGTTGTAGACTCATTTATGAATCAGGGTGGCTCAAATGAATCAGAATGGCCCTTAATCTTATTACCAGATGCCTTACAAAGAGAAACTAGAAGTCAGAGAAAGTCACAGGAAGAAGCCAGAGGTCAGTGGAAACCGAGAAGAGACACAGGAAGAGAGAGAGAGTCATGTGATGGGAAGCAGGTATGTAAGCCAAGGAACCTCAAAGCAAGCCAGCAACACAGCCCTACAGGTTTCAGGGAGAAAGCACATTTCAATGCCTGGATTTTGGACTTCTATCCTGTGAAACAGTGAATCGATAAATACCTGTTGTTAAGTCAATCAGTGGGTGTTATTTTTCATAGCAGCCCTGGCAAGCTAAGACATGTACTTACCAATATCACTACAGTATCTACCCCACAGGCAACTTTCCATGCCCAAAGCAATGGAAACTTACTGACTTGGTCATTTTTGCTGTTTAAAAGACCCTGGTTTCAAGTATGGCTTCTCAGGCAACTTCTAGTTCTGGGAAACACATGAGTGTTTCACAGCTGTCCTGGGCCTGCTCTCTCTGTTTTCTAAGTCTGGATGCTTTTCAATGGACTGTGATCCCTTCCATCTGCTCTAATCCATGCCATGCTCCAAAGTACTCCAGGCAATCAACAGATTCATTTTCATTCTCTGTTTGTGCCCAAGGTCACAAATGTAGTTGAGGCTGTTTGTATCCATGATTGTGAGCTATTGTCACAATACCTGGTGTCTCTTAAAACATAAACTCTAATCTAGTATATCCTAAGCATGAATGTTCATAAGAAAAACCTGGACAGCATCTTAAATCTCTAATGCACCCTTAGTCTTGCTGGCTGTGTTGATTAATTTCATGTGTCAAGTTGTCTAGGCTTTGGTGTTTAGCCATTTGGTCAAGGGAGCACTGGCCTGATTTTTTCCGTGAGGATATTTCATAGATGGATTCAAATCATTAATCAGTTGATTGCATCTATTGCTGATTACATCTACAGTCAACAATGGAGTTCCCTAGGCAGTGAGGAGGGAGAACTGAGGATTTCAGAGGTCAGAAAGTAAAATTTCTTCCTCTACTTCAGGCAGTTAATTTCTTCTGGGGAATTTATCATCATCCTCCTTGAGTTTCCAACTTGTGTCCTGCCCTATGGAATTTGCTCTTGCCAATCCCCACAGACACATGTATATCTCATTGACTCTGTTTCTGTAGTCCACTGCCCAACCCTGGAATCACTCAATCAGAACACTTTGTGATTGGAGTGGGTAGAGGTGGAGAAGGCAATGACCTGTACTTGGAAAATAACCCCAGGATGTGCACCCAGCCATGACCAGGGTGTTGCTGTCCTAATCTGCACATAGAAACCAGAACATGTTCAACCTATGCAGGAAGTTTAGAAGATTTTTAGAAAGAATGAAAACATATTTCAAAGGCTTATCTTGTGCTAATAAAAATAAGTAGAAATTTAAGGGCTTCTACTCTTTAACTGACACTTCCTTGATCCAATTCCCCATTCTAATTTTCTACCCATGACATTTCTCACTTGTGAACCTTCAGCTTCTCTTTTGGCAACACATGCAAAGTGGCATAGTATTGTTTTGACCACATGTCTAGGCCTTGCTCTTCTTTGATCTCAGAACTGCCTCAGCCAGCTCCCAGCCACCGTGAGTGAAAAAATTTCCCATTTGGGCAGAGCAGGTGTGGTCAGACCATGGTGGACAGAGAATCCTCCTACCTTCCAGCCTCACATCTCACCTCAAGGGGTAGCTTCAGACATGAACCTCTCTGGTTTCTCTGGCTTCATTTGGATGACGTTACTTCAGTTGGATTCCAGTGTAACAAATGTTCATCAAAGTCCCACTAAAGGCTGGGGGCTTAACAGTAACATGAGCTTTCAAGAGGTAAGCCAGCTTGGAAGCAACGTAGAATATTTTTTCAGTCCGACTCCATGTCCTCCATCAATGACAAAATGTTCTAGAAGCACCAGAGGAGCTCAGGCAAGGGAAGGCTGTCCTCCCTGTTCCACCCGTGATGCTGTCCACTACTAATGGCTGGTTTGCATTGTTCTCTAATACGGGACAATGTAGTGTACTGTCCATCTCTGTTAAAAAGGATACCCCAGGCCTCTTCAGCCACCAGGTCCTCTCATCCTTAGGCTGGGGTTGCCCTGACATCCTCCTAGTCGGTTCTCCACCTTCCTGTCCTGAGAGCTGACTCTGAGCTGCCTTACCCCATGGCTGCTGGTTGGGTCAGTCATCTATCAAGAAAACCACTGGGAGGTCAGTGGGAGGAAGATACTGAGGCAGAGAGTTTGCTCCTGGTTCTCTGTGCAATCATCTGTGCCCCTTAACTGAATTTCCCAGCTCCTCTTGAGTTGGCCTCTGCCAAGTTTCTCCTCTTTGAGGGCTCAGTCACTGCTACCTTCCATCTTCCTTCAGGTCTAAGGGGTGCGTGCCCACCCTGCTGGTACCAGCTGTTCAATCCTGCTTCATTCTTGGGTTCCCCTACACTTGGTCCTTTTCTGTATTGGGAAGTTGTCCTCTACTAAATCTTTCTGAACTGACCTTATCTTAGCTGGAAGCAAGCATGGATGCATCCACTGACAAAGGATTGCTGGAAGGCTCATGGGAGGGTGCTGGGTCTGACCCCCTCCATTCAAGCCCAGGTGCATGGTTGGCTGGATGGAGTCTGTGATGGGAGTTTTTACTGCCCACCACTAGGACCCAGGGTCTTTATAACAGGAGAGCCATTATTTTCCTCACATCCCCATCCAATGAGAGAGTAATTATGATGGGGCCACCATACCCAGTCAGACTGCCCCTGCAGCAAAGTCATGTGGGATGTGTGCACTGTGGGGGCAAGAATTCACTACTGCTGCCCCTGAGGAACAGACCATATAGTGGACCACCAACTCCTGTGCTCCCCAATCCCCAACATGTCTCCTTAATGCCCGTGGAAGCTCTCAGGGCAGCTCCCCTGACTCTGTTCACCCCACTTCCCACCAAGGCTCCCTGATCCTCCTGGCAGAGTCTACATTTAGCTGCATCCTGGCAAAGTCATGAGAGCATCATTACTCAGAGATGTTTTGTTGAAATGAAGCAGGAAGAGGTATGGAGATTTACAGCAGAAGGAATTGAGTTGTTTGCAGATTATATACATAGTTATTAGGACTTGGGGAACAAAGAAGGTATAAAGAAGGAAACTTGGGGTGTTCATGTTCTTGGGACATCAAATGAGAAATGCTAATAAAGGAGTTGAAGATAGGCCATATCAGACTGCATTGTTCTTGCACCTCTTGAGGTGGGAACTTCAGTAAATATGATGCAAGAGCCATTGTAAGCAGACCAAGGGACAAGGTGATCCCAAATGTCACATTGGCAGAAGGTGTGTGGGTTGGGAGGAGCCATGGAGGCATTCCTTTACATTGAAAGGATGAATTCAGAGGAGAGAACTTGGTTTCGCTGGTCCTGGGCACTGAAGACTCTGCCCACTGAATACTCTTGCCTAGTGACTTCTTTGCTGGACAGTGTGCTGAATGCCTCCTCACTGCCTATCATGTGTGAACACTATATTTAAAGGCTGAGCATGGAGTATATGTGCTGTGTCATCTGCTTCATCTCAGCTACAGTTTGTAAAATGTGCATTTTCATTTGTACTGTGGATAGAAAAATGTCTCACTGATTCAAAAGTCCTTTACTAAAATACAACAGTATTAGTATAAATATTAATAAATATTACAAGGACCCAGAAAATATCATTAATCCTAAATTGTATGCAAGGTGCTCTCAAGAATCTGGACTGTAAATCTATAATTGCTGAGACATGTCAAGCTTGAGGAACCAGTAAAGGGGCGTGTGAACATGCACCATAATGATGGATGGCTGGAAATCCCATGGATGGCCAAGTCATCCCTTTCCCTTTCTATGGTGCATTAAATTTTGCAAGATGAGGTGGGTTTTCATGCTATTGTCTGTGGTTCTTTCAAACATAATGCAGTAACTTTGGTTAATACAGTCATTCTTTCTCATGTGAAGTTGACTATTTTTGTCTTTAAAGGTGGAGAAGGGACTCACAGTGAAAAGCCAGAATGCAGACCTGTGCTCCTTGTGACAAATCATGCCTCACCCACTATGGCTGGATGGAACAACTTCCATGCAAACTGCAGAAAGTTTTTCTGCAGGTATGTGACAGGTATATTTTTTATAATCCAGGAGGCTATTCAATGTCCATTGCACAATTACTTTATGGACTGCTTAGAAAAATGCTATCAAGTGAACAGACCCAAAGCTTAGTACTTATTTTTATGCTATGCTTATTGAATCACCTCTTTTAGGTTATGATGGTTAGTCTTGCATGAAGTTGGCTAGGCTATAGTACTCAGGAATATAATCATCAAATACTAGTCTAGGTGTTTCTGTGAAGGTATTTTGTAGATGTGATTAGCATCTGTAACCAGTTGACTTTAAGTAAAGGAGAGTACCCTCTATAATGTTGGTAGTCTTCTTCCAATCAGTTGAAGGCCTTAAGAGCAAACACTGGAGTTTCCTGGAGAATAAAACTTTCTTCCTCAAGACTGTAGCATCAATTTATGCCTGAATTTCCAGGCTGTCACCTGCCCTACAATTTTAAGCTCAAGACTGCAACATCAACTCCTCTCTGACTTTTCTATGGATTTTCAACTTGCTAGTCCCTACAGTTGCATGAGCCAATTCCTTAAAATTTATATCTATCATCTATCTATCATCTATCTATCTATCAATCATCTATCTATCTATCTGTATATCTATCTATCTATTCTATCTTTCTCTATCTCAGCCCATCCTGACCCATTTCACTCCACCTTGCTTGCTCAGTGTAGGCCAGTACACTCAGCCCAACACAATGCAGCCTAGATCATCTCAGGGCAACCCTGCTCAGCATAGCTTAGCCTTGTGCAGCAATTCATTGTTCAGCCCAGGCCAGCTCAGCTCTGCCCAGCATGGCTGAACCTAGCCCAGTTCAGCCCTTTCAAGCTTATCCATGCCCAATCCAGCACAGCTTAGTTCTGTCCAGCATGGTTCACCCCAGCCCAGCTTAGGCCACCTTAGCCCTTCCCAGCTTACCCAGTCCAGCCCCATTCTGTCCAGCTCATCCCATGTTGGACCATCTCAGTCTAACCTGTTCATGTAGTTCAGTCTATTTAGCCCAGCCCACTCCAGCCCAGATCACCTTAACCCTGTCCTGCCCAGTGCTGTTTTGTGCAAGAGGAATGGAGGTCAGTTTGTGCATGTAGAGCTTCCCAATGTCCATCCTTCATGTGTACTGAGGTGAGGCTTCTCTGAGTAGTGGCTTAGAGTGGGCCCAGCGTGGGCTAATCTGGGTGTGAGTAAGATGGGGCCATTATTCCACTAGAGTGGGGCAGGCCATTGTCCTCCCCTGGGCCCCCCAGAGGCACCCTGCTGGCCAGTACATTGCCCTTTTTCTTGAAGGTGTAATGACCCATGGCCCCTTTCCTTGCTTCCAGGTACCTGTTCAGTTCAGTTCATCCTCACCATCTTAGTCCAACCTGCTCTGTGTAGGTCAGGCCATTCAGCCCAGCTCATCCAAGATCAGCCCTGTCCAGCCAATACAGCAGAGCCCAGCCTCACCCAGCCCAGTTTAGCTCATCCTGGTTCATCTCAGACCTCCTAGCTCAGTATAGATCAGTCCACCTGGCTCTTCTCAGCCCAGCTCAGTGAAGCATAGCTGAGGATAGCCTTGACTAACCAGCCTGGCTCAAGTGAATTCAGCATAGTACATCTCCCTTCACACAGCTTAGGGTACTCAGTTAGATACACTAAGCCTGGCCCAGTGCAGTCTTGCACAGCTTGGCCCAGAAGTCATGGCTCAGGCCATCTCAGGCCCATGGTTCAGCCCAAAGACAGCTCCCTGATGCTTACCCCCCAGGCATGACCTGGTAGGCAAATCTGGATCCCAGCCTGTTGCAAGCAGATCCACAGCTCAGCCTAGATTCAGAACTCGGACCTAATCGTGACTGTCTCCTTCTTAGGCCCTGCTCCCAGTCTTGTTCCATCCAAGAGCTGCTTGCCTTTAAAGGTTGGTTTTGGGCAGTCTCCTGATCCTCTGTGTCCCTATGCAGGGAAGGGACAGCTGAAAGACTCATGGTGACCCAGGGACTCAGTCCATTCCAGAATGCAACTAGTGTCCACTACCCCAAGCCCAGCAGCCCCAGCAGCCTGGCCCCTCTGGGTTCCCAGTGAGTGGGATACCTGAGGTCCTAGGGCTTTCATCAGGAACTCCTCACCATTTTGTCCTGTCATGCATGGCTGTGGTTGTCTATAGGGTCCTTGGATATTCAGCTGGTCTCCTGACTAGGGGCAGCTCCCTTGTCAAAGAGAACCATTAATAACCTTTGTTGTTATTTTTACATCAAGAGATGAGGGCTAGTGAGGAGGGGAGCTCTGCCTCAGGGCCCTCAGCTAAAAATAGGGTGGGAACTCCCAGTGGCTGGACAGCTCTGGAAGTTCCCTTTCCCGTCTGTTCTTGGGAAGTTGATGGAGAACCCACCCATGGGGTCCCAGGTGAAGCCCCTTGGCTGTGGCTGCACAGGTGCATTCTGGGTGAGCCTCCTCCTTCCTCTCTGCAGCCCCTCCACCAGCTCCTCCTACCTGGCCTCAAGATCTGATGCCATGTACATGTTCCCTGCTGGCAGATGCTCAGGGAACCCTCTGCAGGGCCTTGGGTTGAAGAGGACAACATGGCATGGTCATGCCTGCTCCTCAGAGCAGGTCTGCAACAAAGGTCATGGCTGTTTTGTGCATGAGGAAATTGAGGCCAGGACTTTCATATAGGGCTTCCCAATGTCCATCCCACATGCATGCTGTCAGGCTGCTCCATGCAGTGGTTCAGAGCTGTCACAAAGTGGGTTGCTCTGGGCATCGGTGAATGGGAACCATAGGTCTTCAATATTTGGGCAGTCCCTTGTCCTCCCCTGGGCTACCCAGAGGCACCCTGCTTGCCAGTGACATGCCCTTCTTCTGCAAGGCATTTTGACCCATGGATTCTTTCCTCACTCCCAGGCAGTTGTCCTTTAGCCTGGGTGCCCAGCTGGGGCAGGCTTCACCAAGGGTACAGAGTTGTCGAACAGGGGCCCACTGTGGGGGAGGGCTGGACAGGGCTATGAGGCTGAGGGCTGGTCAGTGAGTCTGCCAGGCCCTGCAGCTACTGGTGTTTGGGTTCCACAGGGCAGATCAATGCCAGGGGTCTGGCACCATGCAGCTGGCTGCGATGGGAAGTGGGGTGGCTCTCCAGAGGCTTCCTCAGCTTATGTGCCTGGTGCGGCACACAGCCAACACCCAGTACCTGCTCCCACAATGTCTGGGGGGCCTAGAGTTTCCTTCAATTGTGTGGAAGAACCTACAGACCTGTGGGCTTCCAGGAATCTCCCAAGGCCTGTGTGCACACATACATTGGGGGGCCACAGGGAACTTATGTGCCCAGGCTTGTTGGCAGGAAATTTCCAGGAGGACACTTGCAAGGTCTTTGGGGGAGGGGAGAGCTGCTTGGTGGCATCAGGACCTTGGATTCTGGACTCCAGTTCTAATGGACTTGTGGTCTCTGTGCATAGGAACTGTATGGAGAAGGGCTCTGTGAGACCTGGTGCCTTCTGGTGGGGTGTTCAGACTCATTCTGGAGACCCCAAAAGGGCTACTGGATGTCTGAAGCAGTGTGGGACAGGGGCTGACCTGGGGCCAGGCCTGACCCAGCTTAGGGAGGCTAGGGACAAGGAGGAAGGGTGAGGGATAGTCACAGCTCTGTGGTGTGAATTCTAGGCCTGGGGAAGCCACAAGACTTCCTGAACCCTCTGACTCCCCAGGGCAGTCTGTCCTAGGTCAGTCCCTCTCCATCCTCAGCCCCAGGGATGGATGCAGTGTGGGAGGGTGGGTGGGAAACTCCAAGTTCCATAGAAGGACCCATGCTTTCAGAGAGACCACAGGGGGCAAGGAAGGGTGCAGAGGGGGATCACCTCTCCCTTCTGGACTTTCAGTCACATAAGCTCAGAACAGTCTAGTTCAGTCTAGCTTAGCCCAGCCAAGCCCACCTCAGTGAGTGTGAGCCCAGGTTGGCCCAGGGTCTGTGTAGGTGGTCACCTGGACCACTTCAGCTCACCCTGCATCCCCCTGCTCTCTCTCCCACCCATGGGCACTGGGCAAAGGGGGCCCAGTGCCAGCCTGCCTGCCCCCTGGTTTCCCTCTGATGTCCTGGGTGCCAGGGATCTGAGACCATGTGGGATGGCTGTGTGTGTGGCATCAGTGGGTGGGTACCCGGGAAGGAGACTCAGGGTGCCCTCTGCCCCTGCTCAGTGCTCACCAGGTTCTGAGGTTCCCATACCTGAGTGCTTTGAGCTTTGCCCCTCTTAGTGGGCTGGACCTCAGAGTTGCCCTGGCCCTTGGATTTTGAGTCTAGCTGACTCCCTTGTTGTCCTTGGCTGCAATCCCAAATGTACCCCTATTGTCATACACAACTGAAAACTTCCCCTTTCAACTACATTCACACACATAATTCACATGCATAATTTGGCATTGTTAATTACAATGGGCCACAATCAATACCATCTATTTCCAAACCTTAACAATTAATCTAAATAGAACTTTTGTGCAAATTAGACATCAGTTTCCCATTCTCTACCCCCATGTATCCCTTGGTAAACTGTATTTTAGATTCTAATTCTAAGTTGGCACATAATAATTAGTTCATAGCAGTGAAATTGTACAATACTTGTCCTTTTCTTTATGGCTTATTTCATTCAATATAATGTCCTCAGTACTCCATCAGTAATTCATGCAGCATCGGACTTCATCCTTTCTTACAGCTGAGTAACATTCCATCATAAGTATATACCACACTTTGTTTATCCGTTCATTGGTTGAAGGCCACTTGCATTGCTTCCATCTTTTGGCAACTGTAAATAATGCTGCTATGAACACTGCTGAGGAAATATCTGTTCCAGTCCCAGCTTTCCATTCTTCTGGATCTATATCTAGTAGTGGTATTGCCAGGTCATATGGTAATTCTATATGTAGCTTCCTGAGGAACTGCCTGCCTTCCACATAGGGTGTGCCATTTTACCTTCTCATCAGCAATGAATGAGTGTTCTTATTTCTCCACACCCACTTCAGTGCTTGCAATTATATGTTTTTTTACAGTAGCTATTCTAGGGTGTGTAAAGTGATATCTCACTGTGGTTTTGATTTGCATTTTCCTAATAGATAGTGATGTTGAGGATCATGTGCTTTTTAGCCATTTGTGTATCCTCTTTGGAGAAATGTCTATTCAAGTATTTTGCCCATTTTTAAAATTTGGTTGCCTTTTTGTTGTTGATTGTGTTGCATCTTTATATATTCTGGATACTGGATATGTATTTTCCCAATATTTTCTTCTGTGGAGTAGGTTGTCTTTTCACTTTCATAACAAAATTCTTTGATGAAAATTTTTTTGTAATTTTGAGGAGAACCAATCTATAAACATTTTCTTTAGTTGCTTGTGTTTTGGATATAAAGTCTAAGAAACCATTGCCTCAAACAAGATCCTGAATATGCTTCCCTATATTTTCTACTAGGAGTTTTACATTTATGGCTATTATTTTTTGGTTTTTCTTCCATTTTTGTTAATGTTTTAGTACATGGTATGAGTTAGGGATCCTCTTTCATTCTTTTGCATATGGAATCCAGCTCTCCGAGAACCACTTGTTGAAAAGACTATTCTTTCCCAATTGAGTTGACTTGGCAGCCTTGTCAAAAATCAACTTTCTATGTATGTGAGGGTGTATTTCTGAACTCTAAATTTGATTCTCTTGGTCAATATAGCAATCCTTTGTGCTGGTTTCATGATGTTTTGACTACTGTAGCTTTGCTATATTCTTTAATGCCAGGAGGTGTGAGTTCTCTAAGATGTTTTTGGCTGTTCAGGGACTCTCACCCTTCCAGATAAACCGGATAATTGGTTTTTCCATTTTTGCAAATTAGGCTGTTGGAATTTTGATTGGGATTGTGTTGATTCTGTAAATCATTTTGGGTGGAATTGACATGTTAATGATATTTAGCACTCTAGTTCATGAACACAGAATGTCCTTCCATTTTTTTAGGTGTTCTTTGATTTCTTTTAGCAACGTTTTGGAATTCTCTGGCACAAGTCCTTTACATTGTTGATTAAATTTATTCCTGGATATTTGATTCTTTTAGTTGCTCTTTTAGTGCAATGTTTTCTTGATTCCCTCCTCAACACGCTTACTACTAGTGTATAGAAACACTACTGGTTTTTGCATATTATTATTGTACCCTGACACTTTGCTGAATTAATTTCTTATTCCTGGTAGCTTTCTTGTTGACTTTTGGGACTCCCTCTATATAAGATCATGTCAAGTGCAAACAGTGGAAGTTTTACTTCTCCCTTTCCAATTTGGATGCCTTTTATTTCTTTTTCTTACCTAATTGCTATGGCCAAAACTTCCACTACTATGTTAAGTAAAAGTGGTGACAGTGCAGTGGATGTCCTTGTTTTGTACCAGATCTTAGAGGGAAAGATTTCTGTCTTTCACTATTGAGTATGATGTCACCTGTGGTTTTTCCATATGTGCCTTTTATCATGTTGAGGAAGTTTTCTTCTCTTCTCAATTATCTAAGCATTTCTATCAAGGAAGTATGATGAAACGGAATATTGAGCAACAATGAGAAGGAGTGAAGCTGTGAGACATGAAAAGAAGTGAATGGATTCTGTAGACAGCAATTTGAGTGAAGTATGCCAGAAACAAAGGGAAACACTATAATGCTTCACCAATATTGCTGAACTACTATGTGTAAACTCAGAATTGAATCTTAGAGCACAGGCTATCAGGGGAACAATTACTGTAATGGTTCCTAGATTGTAATCTCTTACAGCAGTCACATCTATTCCTGAATTGTTATGGCTATCTCCAAGCTCTGAGATGATGATCCCCTTGTGTATAACTTGATTGGTCTCTGGAATGTTGGGTATCTGTGTGACCCCTGAAACTCAGAGCTAAAGCTCAGCAGATATGAATGTCAGTATTAGCACATACAGCAACCATTACAAGAGAAAAAGCTGAAAAAGACCCCAGAGTTTAATTAGAGATATGAATGAAGCAGATCCAGTTAACATTAGGGCAAATTGGACCAAAGGGTAAAGGTTGAAACTGACTGTTTTGAAACTTCAGCTTCCATGTGAGACCAAGGGAAGAGATATTTATTTGGTGCAGGATACATATTTTCTAAACATTATAACTTCTACAGTCAATTTGTGTAAATACCATAATTACATGGAAAGTTGATTACTATGTGAGATCTGGTAGGTTTGTATACATTAGTATGAAATAACAACATATTCCAAAATAATTTGTGCACAGAATAAAAATATATAGGTAGGACCCTCCTGAGGAGCTGGGGGAAAATGCAGAAGTGTTGGACTTCCTCATCTGGATTGTTGCTGATGTTCTCATGGACTTTGAGGACTGATGGTTTGGTATGCTGAGCTCTCTGTCTTGGGGCTTGCCCTTATGAAGCATGTTACTCCAAAGGAGAGGCTAAACCTGCTTATAATTGTGCCTAAGAGTTTCCCTCTGAGTACCTCTTTGTTGCTCAGATGTGGCCCTCTCTCTCTAGCTAAGGCAACTCAGCAGGTGAACCCACTGCCTTCCCCACTATGTGTGACCTGACTCCTAGGGGTATAAATGTCCCTGGCAACTCAGAATATGACTCCTGCGAATGAATCTGGACCCAGCATCATGGGATTGAGAACATCTTCTTGACCAAAAGGGGGATGCGAAATGAAATAAAATGAAGCTTCAGTGTCTGAGAGAATTCACATGGAGTCAAGAGGTCACTCTCATGGACATTCTTACGCACTGTAAAAATAACACTTTTTAGGTTTTAATATATTGGAACAGCTAGAACTAAATACCTGAAACTACCAAACTCCAACCCAGTAGTCTTGACTCTTCAAGTTGATTGTATAACAATGTAGCTTACAAAGGGTGACAGTGTGATCCTGAAAACCTTGTGGATAGCACTGCTTTTATCCAGTGTATGGATGGTTGAATAGAAAAATGGGGACAAAAACTAAATGAAAAAGAGGGTGGAATGTGGGGGCAATGATGTACATGTTCTTTTTTACTTTTATATGTGATGGTATTATGAACAGTTGATTGTACAACATGGATGAATGTATCTGAATAAAACTGAATTAAATTAAAAAAAAGAATGTATGTTGAATTTTGTCAAATGCCTTTACTGTGTCAATTGAAATGATCGTGACTTTTTCCCTTCAGTCTAGATGTTCTATTGATTAGAGTGGTGTATTGAAGTATACAAGTATTATTGTAGAGGTGTCTATTTCTCCCTTCAGTTTTGCCAGTGTTTGCCGCATATATTTTGGAGCACTGTGTTTGGATACATAAATATTTGTGACTATTATTTATTGTTGGTGGATTGCCCCTTTTATTAAGCTATAGTATACTTTGTTTCTTGTAATAGCTTATAATTTGAAGTCCATTTTGTCTGATATTAGTATAGCTGCCCCAGTTCGTTTTTGGTTATTATTTGCATAGACTATCTTTCTCCATCCTTTCCCTTTTCAACCTGTTTTGTCTCTGGATCTAAGGCGAGTCTCTTGTAAACAACATATAGCTGGATAATGCTCTTATTTTATCCCTTCTGCCAACATGTATCTATTGTTTGGGGAATTTAATCTTTTAACATTCAGTGTTATTATTGTAAATGCACTAGTTACTTCAGCCATTTTGTACATGGGTTTTTATATGGATATCTTGTTGTCTCTCTTCTGCTTTATTGTAACCTCCTTTTCCATATAGTTTATCTTTGATGTTTTTGACTGATCCCTCTGTCATTTCTGTTTCTGTATTTTTAAAAATGCTTTCTCTATGATTACCCTGTGATTTATATTACACAACCTCCGTCTATAATCTACCAATTTGAAAAGATACTAATTTAGCTTCATTAGCATGCACATTCTCTGTTCCCATATCCCCCCTTTTCTCCTCTTTATTTATTATTATTACTATTATTTTTTTCCACTATACCACTTTATATTTTGCATATCCATTTTCAGGAAATATACCTTCTTGCCTTCATGGTTTTGATGAGAAATTGGAACTTATTCTTGTTGGGGATCCCTTGTATGTCCTGAATTGCTTTTTTCTTGCTGTTTTTAGAATTCTCTTTTTATCTATGGCATTTGACTTTCTGATTGGTATTTTTCTCACAGTAGATCCATTAGGATTTATTTTGTGTGGATTGTGTTGCACTTCTTGGGCATGTATGTGTGTGTTTTTCATAAGAATTCAGAAATTTTCAGCCATTATTACTGCAAATATTCTTTCTGCCCATTTTCTTTTCTCTTTTCCTTTTGGACCATCCATGGCAAATATGTTTCTATACTTCATGCTGTCACTCAATTCATGGAGACACTGCTCATTTATTTTTCTATTCTTTTCTCTATCTGTTCTTCTCATTCTATGATTTTGATTTTCCTGTCTTCTAATTTCCTGATTCTTTCCTCTGCCTGTTGAAAACTGCTGTTGTATGTTTCTGGTGTTTTTTAATTTTTACTCTTTTGCCTTTTATTCTCAAAATATCTCTTGGATTACTTTTTTTTTTTTTGTTTTTTTTAGACATCTCACTTTTTTTTTTATTTCCATATGCAATGAATGTAGTGTTTGGGCATGCTGCTTAGGATGCTATTTCTAAAAAAAAATGTTGGCCATTTTTCAGAATATCCTTTTGGTTTTAAATACTGGTCAGGAAAAACAAATAGTGTAAAAATATGTTTTTAATTTTCTGTTACAGAAATGAAAAACTGATTTGCATCTAAAAGTGCAATGGTGAAGTAATTTAACCCTTTCACCAGATGATATGGCAATATACAATATATTGCTTCAGCTGTTTGAGAAGGCTGTGATGTATTTTTATATTGACTTAGAAAATTATAAATTACATTGAATTAGTATCCATAATGACTACATATATACACAAACCAGTCCTAAAAAAATACTCTGTTATAGAATTTATGAGTGAAAACCTCACACAGTATAGTAAAACAATTAACATGCTTGGGTGCCAGATTTTGATTTCTATTTTAAAAATACTAGCCTGTAAAATGAACACACTGCATTCCCATTAGCAGCACGAGCATTTTTCAACCAACTTGCCTAATATGATTTAGGTATGTTAAAACATACAGATTGCTCTGAAATGTTCATTGGTGATGCTTGTTAACAAGGTAAATTTTGGTGAATGGGTTAAAAGGCAGATCAACTACCAAAACAAAACAAGACAAAACAAAAACAAAAAAACCCCAACCACAAGCCATATACACTCCAAATATTCTAGTGTTTCATCTGTAGGAATAATCATTTCAAACAAACAAGACTTGAACAGAACATATGGCTTTACAATAACATCAGTTTATCAACTAAGTTGTAGCAATAAATACTTAATCTCTACAAATAGACTTACATTTTTGATCCATTTTAAACAATACAGAAAACAGTTACCAATCAAAAACTGGTTATAAAAAGAACACCAAATATTTCTTATTCAAAATCACTTTTGTAAGTTAGAACAACCAAAATTACATGTCAATCCTATGACTCCTTGCCAACCTGGAAGAAAGATGAATTCAGAATTTTGTACAAGGTGAAAAATGTATGAAGACTAATACTTTGGTCATGCTAATAATTGTCAAATAGTTATGTTTCAAATACAATAGATATGTGTATTCACTTTTATAAAACTATTCTTACAGCCATTTTAACTATAGTATTACTACTCATTACATGGATGGCAAGATCTTATTTCACAGGCCACCCATTATTTAGAACAATACAATATAAACATGTGCAAAAATTCTTGGTATTTGTCAGTGTGCAATCTCTACACATCTGGGTTTCTCTGTACAATGTCTAAGAATCTAGAATAGAAAGTTGCTGGTCATGATCCCTTGCAGAGAGAGTGCAGCAGTGACTGGCTGTGGGGGCTGTGGACAGAACCTCCCAGAAGCCCCCAAGTGGCAGCAGCTGCAGTCCTCAGTTGGCAGCAGATGGCACTCATCATACAGGGCTGTTTACCAAGGTGTCACCCGGAACCCTCAGCTGGTCAGTCCTCTGCTCTGGACTATTGCTGAAGAGCTGGGGGACTGTAGACTTTGACTCTGTCATCTCAGGGGTCTCCTCAACCGACCACATATTTACAAGTAGCATCTTGAGAAGTAGACAGTTTTCCTTCCTTGCTCTTGAAGACCGTGGTTTCTGTCTTGGCATCTACAGTGAGGTTGTGGGTTTCCTTCATACCACCATTCATCATGGTCTCAGTCACCTTGTCTGTATTTTCTGCATCCTCCTCACTGTCACAGCTGGCTTTCATAGCCACACTGCCTGGCACTTTGGGCTGTGCTGCAAGGGCAAAGACACTGGTATTCAGAGGGCCAATGGGTTCAGTGCTGGTTTCCATTTCCAGTGGGGAATTACTCCTTAAAGAATCTTTTGTACTCAGGGAAGAAGGGAACTCTGAAGAAGAAGCCCCAACCATCTCTTTAGTCAGCATTGGCTCCTCTGTGCTCCAGATGTCAGACCCCACAGAGTCTAACAGAGCCCCATGGGTTGTCTCCATTGGGACATCAAAGTTGGCTGACCAGTTGGGTGGTTCATTCAAGTCTACCTCCATTTAATCCTCTGCATTGGCACTACTGGACTCAAATAAGTCTTGTTTGGCTCCATCTTCTTCTTCTGAGTCTGTACTTTCCTCACTGTCTGTAGTCCCCAAGCTAGATCATGTGGGATTCTGGTGTAAATGCAATGTGATTTTCCTCCCAGATATCTTCCTCATCAGAGCCACCATCATCAAACTACTGTATTCTTTCCTTACACAACATGTTTCAAACAAGGCAATATCTCCACTTTCATTTGTATTGAGAGTAAAGTCGATGTCTGATACCTGATGAAAAGAAACATTGCCAATGTCATCTTGATCTGCAAACTTCTCATTGTTGAAGCCAAACTGGTCAATAAAATTGGACGTCATTTGTTGCATCTGATAATCAGTAAAGTCTAGATCTACTGTGTTCCTCTTGTTAGTTTCTCCTAAGGAGCTTGTGCAGAAGGTCTCCCATCACTCCCTGACTTCATCTGGAAGATCTTTGATGAGTTGCTGTACTAATGCACTGTCAGGGTCCTTACAGGTGCTGTGCATGATATAGTTGGGTATCCTTGTGAGGGGTCCCATGTAACCATGCCATCTTCCTCCCTCAGCCTACTTCTTCTCATTCATTTCCCAGGCTTCAAGTACTCATTCTATTAACTGACATTTTTGAAAAAGATGTTTCAATAACAAACCATCACCAGTGGAGTCTTGCTCAGCAATTGTGCCATTTTCTGTGTTTTCAAAAGGACTTGCAAGAATCAGTGCAATACAAATTTCCACTTGTGTATGTAAAATGTTATTCCACATATATTTGAAGAACATGTCCAATATGACTGCAATGCTGTTCAATTCGATAAGGTCCCCATTCACACTGTGGCTGTGGGTCTGAAAGAGGCTGGAGATTAACCTAATCACATTCAGGTGGGTGTTCCCCACAGGAGACTCCAGCATGCCCATGTGGTCTTCATCACACTTTTCTTGGGTGGCTCAAGCAGGAGTTCATGAAAAGATCCAAGTCTTACTCTGATGGCTTCTAGAACACTCTTTTTGACTGAGCAAGCTGAGTGACTCATGCCTGGTGGACAGATCTCTATATGGCCTTCAAATGTTGGTTGATGTGTCTCAAGTAGAGTCAGCAATATCTCGATTCCACTGACTATGGCTGGTTCATTTTTCTCCTTATGAAAAATATTTGAAAGAAGCTGCTTGGTAATTTCTTGCTTTTCTACAGTGGCAAGCAGGGGATCTGGTTCTGTACTGTTCTGAATTCGTAACATCTGGTCTCTGCTCAAGCATATAATTTCACAAAGTGACTGTGATGCATTTGAATGCAGGTTTTCTTCTTGCAATGGATGAACTATTTCCAAAAGCCTCTGGATGATTTTCTCCTCATTTAACCTATTCAACACATCTTGCCTGGGCTGTGGAGGTTCAATACACATCAGGAGCCTGAGCAACAAATCCACAATTGTGGAAGTCCCTATGTGCTTTATAATAAGGTCTACAAAATCACATTTCTTTTTTAAGAAATCCACAATCTGTTCTGGTTTTCTGCTGATAAGAATACTTAGCACCTTGCTGAAGAAACTGGCTAGTAGTGTGTTCAAGGGACAATCATTTAGGAGGAAGCTATACAATTTCATTAGCAAGGATTCATCTTCTCCCAGTCTGTCATTCATCTGGGAGACATCAGAAGTGAGTAACTCACAAGATGTATTTGGATACTTGTATCTGATCTTTTCATCCATGTCTTGAGGTGGTTCTTCTATAATGAATATTAAATCTTTGATACATTCTGCTTTTAATAGAAACTCTTTAAGTTTGCAGTTCTGAGCTTTACATTCCTGTAACACATCTTCCTCATCCATTAACTCCTTCAGTGTTACATCTTCTCTTTCTAGAAGTGTGTCCATGTGGGATGATGAGTGAAGATCAAATTTCCAAAACATGCTGGCCTGTTCAAACCAAAGTTTAAAAATTAAAAGAAATGTTTTCTACGCTGTGACTCCTTGCCCATTACAGGTTATCCTGGCAACAGTTGTCTTCCAATTTACTGCATTAGCAGATTAGTAGGAATAAGGTAGAATGTACAACAGAAGCTCTCCCAATAGTTTTAGCATCCTTTGATGATCCTTGTCTGAATCAATTTTTACTGAGGGTTATAAAAATGATGGGTTTTCAGTAGCTCTACTATTCCTTCTGCATTTATTAGTTGACATTCTAACTTTAGTGAGGTATTTTCACTTCTTCCCATTCATTCTTTCTTTATTTCATTAGGAGTATGGACTCATGGATTATTTTTATTCATTGATTTCATTATACATTTTGATGCTCAAATTGTCAAACTGTCCCAGATTTGGTCAGTGGGGGCCCTTTTTAAGCAGGCTCTGGTGTCCTGGTATTATGAGAACATTTCCTTATTTTCTGGCACACAACACATTCCAGATTCATCTAGTACATTCATGGATCCAGTTTTGAAATCAGCCATTTCTTCAAGAAGTCGAGGTGTTCCTTTCACTGGAGAATATTATTTAGAAAACAACATTCTGAGCACTAAGTATGTTCATATCTACTGGAATATCACTTCTTCTATGCCTTTTATGTGAACAAAGTTGGGAAGGAATGGCAATTGCAGATGATTCAACTGTATATATGCTTCTGTGTGTATGTGTATGTGCACATTCCTGATTTTTAAATATGAGCAAAACCAAGCATTTCCAGGCAATAGGTGTGACCTGGAGGTGCCCATGACCTGCTGCTAGTCATGCTCAGATGGGAAACACACTCACCAACACCATCACTGAAGCGCCCCTGGATTACTTTTTATACTTTCAAAATCTTCATTCTCTCACATGGTCTTCTTAATATCCTTTATCTCTTTGTGCATGTTTTCCTTCATCTTCTTGAATTGATTTAGGAGATTTGTTTGATCATCTTTGGCTAACTGTGCTATCTTATGAATGTCCTCTGGAGTTTCCATTCATTCTTTTGACTGTGCCATATCTTCCTGCTTGTTAATATGGTGTGTAATTTTCTGATGATATCTAGGCATCTGATTACCTTGAAATATTAACTCTGTAGGTTCATTTCTCCTTCTTGCCTAGGAATTTATTGTTTATTGGCTTTATGTTAAGTTTCTTCTTTGACTCTTTGATTAACTTATTCCAGAACTTTAAAATGCCCCGTATTTACCTGTTCAGATTTTCTCAGTTCTTCATCTGATTCTTGTCCTGGAATGTGGTAAGATATTTAAGATTGCACTTTATGCTTAATTGTTTCACCACCAGGAGAGAGCTTCCTTTTCTTTCTTCCTTCTCTTTCAATCCTGATCTGTTCTCTTTGTTTTTGTTCAGACTTTTCTCCCAGCTCCTATCAGTTGTTTAAATTCTCTGCCTCACTCTTACACTCTTCAGTTCTGGGAACTGCCCTTTCTTACAGCAATTCAGTTTGACACTCCCTTTTCTTCTCTGATTCTTTTCTTTCCTTGGTTTCTTCCCCTTTAGTGAATCCTGCCCTGAGTAGCCAGATGTGGCAAATCCAGAATTGTGGGCCACTTCAGAAAAGTCTGTTTTGCCTTTACTGGTCCTGCCAACTGCAGCTGGTCTCTGTGAGGGCACAAAAGTTCTTGCCAGCATTGCTGTCATTGTATGTCTCCCCTCCCACCTGGAGGCCCTTGTTTTATATAGCACTGCTCAGTGACTTGTGTTTCCCCTGGGTCTCTGCAGGCTTAGGTCCTTGTGCCTGGATATGTGCAGAGTTCTGAGTTTTAACTCACTTCTGTGAGTTGCTCCCCAGTCTCCATGCATGAGTTTGAATGGTTTTTTTATGCAGATTTTTGGGCTCCTTTTCTGTTGATTCCTCCTTTTATGGATATTTTCCTTCAGTTTTTAGCTGCTGTAGCAGCCCGGAATTCTACTATCTGACTCCTTAGCCAATAAGACTTCCATTTTCTGCTGTAGTTCTTGTTGTACCATGCTGTATAGACTGCCTTCAGACACATCCTTCAAGGAAAGAGTCCTCTCTAGTATCTGCCTGCTTTGGGTCATACTCCAATGTCTTCAAATAATTGTTTATTATTGTTTTCCAGAGTTTATAACTGCTATCTGACAAAGGGCTAGTCTGATACAAGCTACACTGACAATACTGGAATCAGAACTACTTTCTCTCATGTGGTTTTTCATTTTCATTTCTCTGATGACTAATGAGATTCAGAATCCTTTTCATGTGTTTAATGGCTGCTTGGATATCTCTTGTGAAATACTCTTTCAATTCTCTTGTCCATTTTTCTATTGATGTGCTAGGTTTTTCTAATTAAATCAGAGTAGTGTATATATTCTGGGTATAATTTTGCCTCAGTGTGTTTATAAGGAAAATTGTGAAAGACTTCAAAATGGATGAAAAGATTGATGGGTGTCTTCAATGGAAAACAAGGCATTTTCTTGCATGTTGTCCAGAAGATTTGTTTCTATGGGAGCTCCACACTATTCATTGTCTTCAAGCTATGATTTGCAACTCTATAAGTTACAGATAAGTTTTAGGAACCCAAGTTCTGTTCCTTGGAAGGACAATTGATTCCTCCTCTTCTCCCATGGAAAAAGCTAGTTTCTTGCATCTATTTATGAATTCATTTTAGCATGCCTGATTCAACTATGTAAGTATAATAATTTGAATTCTATTCTGAACTGGTTGTAACCTCTTATCAGTGTCAGATGAGAAAAACAAAGCTGTAGGACAATGAAGGCATTTATTTGGGGTCTTAGAATTTCAATTCACAGAGCACAGATTCAGGTAGCAACCTAAGTCATGGCCCATCTTTGCATTTCCAGGTAAAGGTTTTTTAAAGGAAAAGAAGCTTTGAGAAGTTATTTATGGTTGATGGACATTGGGGTACTCCATTTGTCCTTCAGATTGCTAGTTTACTGAGTTCTTTATTTTATAGCTTGTTTATGGTGTCTGTATGTCCTTGGGGTTTGGAGGAACATTTTTGTTTGAAGATCTGCGTACTTAGGCAGTTTGTGCTATGTGGCTGAGACCTGCAAAAGAGTAACCCAGGAATAACCTCCTGAATCCATTTTAAATCTCCTAGCCATGCCAATTCTATTTTGCTTCATTTCATTTTATAACAGTTAAATAAAATCTTGGAAATGTGATCATTATATA
Source organism: Choloepus didactylus (assembly GCF_015220235.1). Taxonomy (NCBI): domain Eukaryota; kingdom Metazoa; phylum Chordata; class Mammalia; order Pilosa; family Megalonychidae; genus Choloepus; species Choloepus didactylus. Next base: position 6,362,570 of record NC_051325.1, on the reverse strand, counting down.
TCTATATGAGAGTCAAGATTATACCACTGAACAATTATCCTTTAATGTATTACAAATATCTTCTCCCACATGGCCTCACCCAACCTCATTGTCCAGGGAATTTAGTTGTCTGTGTCCCAGAAGGACAGGAAACCAGGATTGATGAGCAGAATTGAGATTGATCACACACTGCCTCCTGGGCACTCCCTCAGGAAAGCTTTCCCTGCTATTGTTATATGACTTTATCACCCCACTACTTTTCATTCATAGTTATTGTCACAGTTGTACTTAAATAATAATTTGTGAAATTATGTACTCAATGTTTGTTTCTGCTCCTGGAATCAAAATTCACCCCTGGAATCAAAATTCCTCAGGGCAGAAGCCCTGTTGGTCTTGTTTTCCACAATGTGCCTAGTGTCCATTTGGTAAATATTTGTTGAATAAATGAATGGATAGAATATTCACAGAAATTCCAAGTTGTCGTCTGCCCTTCCAAACATTTCTGAGACCTTATTATTGCATGAAGTTTCAACAACTGGTTTGAGTTCCAGCTGTAAGGAAATGGTCTTCCTTTGAGAATAGGAATCAGATCAGGGTGACTTTCTGGAATCTCTTTAAGAGGCAATATAGAGAAGAAAGAACATGAACTTTAGGGCCAGAAGACATGAGTTCAGTTTCTACCCAGAAGCAGGGAGATGCAGCTTCCCTAAAGCCTTGATTTCTTCATCAGTAAAATTGAGGCAGTGACACCTTCCTCTCAGGGGTGCTGTGAATATGCAATGAAAGTCTGTTAAAAGTCTGAAAAAGTCAAAACACTGTGTCCACATCAAATGTGACTATTACTATATTTTAGTGGGTATTTTAATTTACATCAGTAGTGGACATGCTTTTTAATGATGGTGTATCATTCAGTTTTGCTAGGATATGCTGTGATATCAAATGACCCCTGTTTTAGTTTCCTGGGCTGTTCAAGCAAATACAATGCAATGTGATGTTTTAACCAATGGGAATTTATTAGCTCATGGCTTTGAGATTAGGAGAACATCTAAATGAAGGCAAGTGAAGGTGATGCTTTCCTCCTGAAGACTGGCGTTCTGGAGCTGGCTGCCAGTGGGTCTTGGTCCTTGTTTCCTCTGTCACATGACCATGCACATGGGGGCCTCTCCCGGCCCCTCCCTTCTCTTCTGGGTTCCATTGATATCCAGCTTCTTGCCTCCTGTGGCTTTCTTCTCTCTTTGTCTGAATTTCATGTCTTATAAAGGACTCCAGTTAGAAGATTAAGACTCATCCTGATGGTGGTGGTACAACTTAACTGAAGTAACCTCATTATATTGTCCAATTTACAATGGGTTCACACTCACAGGAAGGGATTAGATTTAAGAACATGGTTACCTGGGGTATATATACATCTACAAACCACCACAACCCCCAAATGAAAAGGCATATAACATTACAGGTATTTTCTCTCTCATTTCAGTATCTATTGCAGTTTGTGACTCTTCCTGACTCTGCTCCAGGTAACTTTTTTATTCTGGAATCTAAGCTAAAGGAGGAGGTGCATTCTGGAATAGAGCAACGATGGATCCACACAGTGGACGCTCCTGTTGACATTCCTTTTTCTGAGGCCAATGTCAGTGATGTGGTGAGTATCTTTCTCCCACGGGGCAGCATGCTCTCAGCATGGGGTGGGGAGTGGGCAATGACCAGTGAGGACCAATATTAAGATCTACCATCAGGATGAGGATTTGAGAAGAGCTACTTCTCTGCGTAGTTCTTCACTGCACACCTGAGAGTCAGTGTGCCCAATGGTCTTCTGCATTATGCTCTTTGTATCCCCTGATACCATTGGGACCTTTACTTAATGTGGTTCCCCTGCCTTGCTATGTCTAAGCCTCCTCCCTGTCCCAAGTCTCTTTTCTCTGTCTTGACCCTCTGTAACCTGCACATGAAAAGGACCCAGAGGATGGCAATGTAGGAGAAAGATCACTAACCTCAAGTCAGCAGTCTGTGTTTGGACCCAATTCTCCCACATGCTGATGGGTGACCCAGGTCATGTCACAGACCTTCACCCATCTTTCCAACCCCCAGCCTGCATCTGTGCCATGGCCTGGTCTGGGTCCAGACAGAACATAAAGAAGGGATGAGAATGCCACTGTCACAAGGGCAGGGACTTGGAGTGACAGTTCACTTTGGTATCCCAGCCCTGGAGAGCAGGAGTTGGGATCAGCTCACAGGGGATGACTCAGGAAGATGCTTTCCTGACCTTCAGGATTTCCTGGTCTCAAGGGAGATGGATGTGCATGGATATCAAGTGTAGAAGCACATTCACAGGATGAGAGAGAGCAAGGTCCATTCTGCTTGGTGGGTTAGGGGAGGATTTACAGGGGGAAAAGACACATGAGCCAGAAAGCAAAAGAGTATAGGACTTGCTTGGTGTTCCCAGGTGAGGGGAACAATTTGTGCAAAGGCTTGGTGCATGAGGCAGCCTTATGATCCAGAGACCTCAGCACCCAGCTGTGGTTCTGTTGGTAATCAGCAGGTGTTTGTGTCCATGTGTGTTTCACTATGTGAGGGCATGTATGACTGCAGGTACCAGATGAATATGTGAGTCTGAGTGTGTTAGCATGATTGTCCAGTGTGAGGAGGCATGTGAACTTGTGTGTGTCTGAGTGTGTCACTATGACTGTCCTATAAGGACAAGCTTTCATGTGTCTGTGTGTCTGAACATGTGTTCGTGTGACTACCCTGTGCAGCAAATGTGTGAGCCTGTATGTGTTGGAGTGTGTATTGGTGCATCAGGCATGTGTGGCTGTGTTTGTTTCTGAATGTTTGTTGGCGTGACTATCCCTGTGCATTAGACCTGTGTGTCTGTGTGTGTCTGAGCATATTTTGGTGTGCCCACTCTATGCAGCAGGCATGTGTGTCTGTGTGTATCTGAGCATGCATTGGTGTGACTGCCCTACATGGCAGGCATGCATGTGTGTTTGTGTTGGAGTTTGTGTTGGGTTGGTGCAACTACCCTGTGCAGCCACCTTGCATATCTGTGTGCATCTCAGCATGTGTTGTGTGACTTCTCTGTACAACAGGTGTGTGTGTGTGTGTGTCTGTGTCTGTGCTTCAGCTGAGGTGTACAACATGGAGGTCAGGAGGCCTGCTCAGGTACATGCTCTGGGACAGAGGCCATGGATGGCTCAGGTGCATCTGTATCTCTTCTGGCCTTGCCCTGTGGCATCTGCCTGAGGCTATGATCATAGAAGGCAGCTGAGAGCAGGTAGGGCAATTTGGGGCCTGCTGGGTGCCCTGTTGGGGCTCTTGATGGCCTGGCTGGGTGCAGCCCTTGAGGATTCTGGGGGTCTCCCAGAGCCCAGCTTCACTGTACAGAGCTGAGCCATCACTGGCTTAATAGGCAGTGAAGTTAGGTCCATCCCCTCTGGGTGGGGGACTGCAAGGGAGATTAGGTGGTGAGAGCTCAGAGCCTGATGAAGGGGGAGGGGCAGATGCAGAGGCAGCCCTCAGAGCAGATGTGCCATGGGCGGAGCAGGGTCAGGAAGGGAGAGCTCTGGCATCAGAGGGTGAAGGGTCTGGTGCAAGAGGGGTGGGGAGGAAATATGTTCGGGGTGGGTGGGTCATGGAACTGCAGGAGGAGACGGGTATCAGGAGGACAGGGTGTAAGGAGGATGATGGTTGGGGAGCATGTCAAGAAGACAGGTGCTGAGAGGGGAGTGTATAAGGGGGAACGAGGAAGGGGCAGGGGAGTGAGGTGGGGAGAGAGGAGGGGGTCAGAGGATGGCACATGACAGAGAGCACACTGTGGTGACCCATATTCACAGAGGGTGACCTCCAGGGCCTCAATGGTTTGTATATAGGGAGGCAGGATGGGGCAAAGACATCAATGGTGCCACAAGTGTTGAAGCAGGATGGAACTGTTTGGAAGACAGGAGGCTGTGGGAGGTGAGCAGATGGGAGGTGAGATGCTGCGGAGAAACTACTGCATTGGTTTAGGGGATGGGGTAGAAGTGGTGGGCTAGAGAAAGATGGGGAACCCCGTTAGCAAGAGGAGCTTATAGGTTAGAGGAGAAAGTGTGGGGAAACCTCAAGTTCTTGGCTTAGATACCGTTGTGTGGTATCCTACAGAGGAAGCAGGTTTGGGAAGGCATCTGCGGCCTGCAGTGCCTGGAGGACAAGGCAGGCCCACACCAGCTGCAATTAGAGATGTGAACCTGGCATGGGGACAGGTCAGGATGGGCCCTGACTCTGCCTCCAGAGCTCATTGTTGCCCCATGGCACTGTGGAAATGGGGGCTCTTATGAGGCTGAGTTGTGGACATTTCTGCAGGCAGCATCTGGGACAGGTCTCAGGACCTTGGAGAAAATGTCGTTTCCCTAAGGGAACTTGGCACATAGGTGTGGATTCTAGGGGACCAGAGGACCAGCTGCCCCTTCTGCCCACCTCCAGGCTGCCCTTGGCCTGAGGAGTCTCACTGTCAGGGGCTGCAGGAAACATCTGCTCCTTCCCCCGAGAGCTGGATGTTCCTGCCCCTTCCTACCACAGCCCTCTCCACCCAGAATGATGTGGCACTTGAAACAGCCTGGGCTGCACTGTGCACTCTCAGGAAGTCAGTGGTGCCCACCCTGAGCAGGGTGAAGAGAAGGGGGTAGCTTTGTAAAGCCACAGAGGAGGTGCATGGCCATCCCTGATGTCCTGCTGTCAGAGTGGAAGTTGGAGTCTGCTGTGCTCCCATCATCATGGCATAGAGCTGGTGAGAATAAAGCAAGCTGCCTGCTGCCTGTCTTCTGGTTGGTCACTCTTCTTTCTGCCTGACCCTCAGCAAAGCCAAAGGACTCACCCTAGGTCCCTCTGCACCTGTTCCCCACAGCTCCTGCAGCACCAAATCCTGATACTTCAAAGGCCAGCCTTGGGCACAAATTGCCTGGTCAAACCAGCCCAGCCTCAGGGTCCCTGGAGCTCACCATCCAGCAGGCATCAGCTATGAGTTCAAACAGTTGGTTCCGTTCCTTGGTGAAGACCCTGACTGCTTGTTTGGCCCTGTTCTTTCTCCCTGGGCAGTCTGGGCCTGGGCCTCTGGGGACGCCCTGCCTGGCCCCTGTGTCTTTGGTGAAGCTCCCGTGCAGCTGCTGGAGTGATGCTGCTAAAGAAGCCCCACTGTGGCCCTGTCCTACCAATAATTAGCTCTGTCTCCTGAGGCCCACGGGACATGTCAGCTCCTTCTTTTATGATGACTGTGGCCCATTTTCTCTCCTGGCTAGGCATTTGTTGGCCACTGAGGCCTGATCTGTGCCTGCCTCTCACAGCAGGTGGCTTCTCAATTCTGGCCATGCCAGTGCTTGATGCCCCTCCTGTACCCAGCCTCCATGTGGCTCTGCTCCCCCAGCCTCCCCTGCTGACCTAGGCCCCATGAGACCCCCTGCCCTTCCTCCTTGCCCAGGCTTGGGAACTGAGGTCAGTGCTGCTGGGCCTGGCCCTGTGTGCTTGGGACACAGCTGGATGAACATCATTTGGGACTGCCCAGCTGAGAGCAATAAGGCCTTCCTGTAGCCACTCAATCTGCCCACCCTTTGGAGTAACCCCACAGGACTGCACGGTGCCTCCTAACTCAGGCTCCAGTTCTGCAGGGAGAAGGACACCCCTGGAAGGCCCATTTAAACACCCTGAGGAGGGGCAGGGCCCAGGGGGCAGGGCCCTGTGGCAGGTCAAGCAGTGTGGTCAGTGCAGGCAGGAAGGGGTTGAGGGTGGGCAGAAGGGCCAGAAGATTCCAGAGACTGTACATTTGTGGAAAGAGTCCCTGGACCGATGATACAGCCACACTCGTCTCATCTGTGTTTTGCGATAAGCAAGGAGTGTGGCAACATGGGCAGACTAATAAATCATATCATTTTAAAGAGTGGTTTATTGTCATTTTTAACAAAGTAGAAACACATGCACATTATAGACATTGAATGGGTTTCAGAAAATTAAAGAGAAAAAAGCTACTGAAACTATTGTTCTGATATTTCCTCTGAGCAATTTATCTCTATTTCCCCTCCCCCATGACCCAAATCATCATTATTAATTGAGGCTCTATCCTTTTAGCAGGGTTCCCTGTGTGATTGGGATGGTTTTCCCCAGAGCATGTGGCTTGGCCTTAGGAGCCTCCTGGGCTCCTCTCATGCATAGCAGTGCTCAAGTTGCACAGAGCAGGGTGATTTTACCTCTGTCCCTGGCTATCTGGCTCTCTTGCCCTGAGAAGCAATAAGACAAAGAACCTAGGGGGGTACTGAGGCCCCTGCGGCTGCAACTAGTACCAAATCTCACAGCTGCCCAATTCAGTCCCCCAAGGTGAGGGCATCTCTTGTGTTGTGTCCCAACCCCCACTGCATGCTCACTGACTGGAGGCCTGGAATCCAGTACTGGGGCTGGCTGTGCCTGCTGGCCCCACTCTCCCATCGCTCATGACAAGAAAATCCCTTTCCCCTCCTCTGTCCTTAGGACCCACTGAGGCTGTCTCTCATGTGACCACATCCTGACTAAGCCACTCCCTGGAGACCCATCTGACTGTCACCAACTGGGCCTCTGCCCTTCCTCAGTGGCAGAGATGCCCACACCTCACAGGCATCCCATCCTTGCACCTGTCTGGGCACCTGCAGAGGTGACACAACCCCTATCTCAGGCCCTCATCCACAGGGACTCCCCAGGTGGAGGGAAGGATAGATCTCTCATCCCTGCACTGCTGCCCACATCCTCCTCTGCAGGGTTACCCTCTGTACAGTGAGGACAAACTCCCACTGCCCACATCTTTGAGGACAGACCTTGAAGTGGAGCTGTGGTTGATGGTTGGGAGACGGCAGGATGTCCTGAGCCTGTCATCTCACTCTCCCCAGCAGGCAGTCAGGAATGTTTGTCCATTTGTGTTGGATCCCGCATCTGAGGTTACTGTGGGTATCCAGGGTGTGGTCTTTGCAGAGATCTCCATGCTAAAAGAAGGTGCCAGAGCATCGAGGCTGGACAGTGGCTCAGCTGAGGTGAACCAGTGATTGGATGGAGGCTCCAGTGAGACTCTTCCTCAGGCCAGGTGTGCACCGAAGCTCCCAGGATGGAGTGTGGCCAGATGAGGGCCAGGAAGAAGGGAGATCTGCGAAGTGGACAGTGGCACCTCCCAGGGGCTGCCCTTCACAATGCGGTGTCCCCACCACAGCCTGTGTGGGAAACCCTTGCAACCTGGAGCCTGGCCAAGGGTGGAATCTCAGCTCTGATTCCTTCAAAGGACTGCCCTTTCCCTGATGGACACCTGGACATTTGGCCCTGGTAACTCCCCATTCAGTGTGAATCTGCACGAGCTGGGCAGTGATGTGTCTGGGTCTGAGTTATTGGAACAGGATCTGATGCTCCTGCTCTCAGTGTGTTGAGCCCGAGAAGTGCACATGGTTCTGTCTGCAACCCACCCTGGCCAGCACTTCTGGTTGCTGCTGTGCACATGTGCTTGGTTATGGGGGAACCAGCAGGTGTCCAGGCAGCTGAGGTCTGGGGTTAGAGTTTGCTGCCTTCAAAGTTCTCCAAGGGGATGTAGATGAGGCAGCAGTTCAGAGGGTGGCAGGGTCAGAAAGAGCAGGGTCAAAGGCCTGTGCGGTCAGAGGGTGGCAAGATCAGGGGTCAATGAGGTCAGAGGTGAGAGGTGCAGATCTGGAGAGGGGGGTTGAGCTGCATGGGGCCAATGGCTTCTCTTCTGTGAGGTCTGAGGCCAGGACAGCACCTCCTCTATGTACAATCCCTGGATGCCAGAGCAGGAAGGGTGACCCTAGGCCCCCTGCCTGATCATATTCTTGTAGTCAGGGATGATTGTACGCTTCAGCTCCACCACTGAGGAGAAGATCCACTTCACCTGTAGGAAGACAGGTGGATGTGAGCCTGTGGGGAAGGGCAGGCTCCCGTGGCTTCTGTGGTGCCCAGTCACTGACCCACTTGGCCACCGCCCTTCTTTCTGCCAATCGCACCAGGGCCCTGGCTGACCAAGCCCTGGGCTGGTGGGGGTGGTTGTCGATGCAGAGAGGGAGGTCCCAGGAAGAAGCCCACCTTGAAGAGGGTGACGGTGGCACTGTAGCACACGCTAAGCAGGAAGAGGGTGATGAAAATGGAGATGGTCGTCCACAGCCCGTCCAGCTCACCGTCTTGAGCCTCAGCACAACTCTCATCTGGCCACAGCTCTGCCCAGGAAATATGGGGGTCAGGGGGCTGTCCCAGCCACAGTCTCTGGGAGGGGCAGGTCCCTCTGAGAGTCGGGCAGGACAGGTTAGAGTGGGAAGAATGGGATGGGAAAATCCAGGTGGAAAGGCCTGTGTGCCAGGATGGTCCTCCCATTTTGTCTGCCCTATTCCCTCTGGTTCACATTGGGGTACCCTCTCTGGGCCTCTCAGGGAAGTGCTCTGATCACTCCCAGGCCAAGAGACATCCTTATCACCATCCCACTCTTCCAGTCTGGCACCCACTTGCTCCAGATAACACCTGGTCTTCAGCTGTGGGACCTGCTCCCTGCCATCCACTGGGCCTTGGGGCTGCAGAGGCAGTGTAAGGGGCCCAAAGGAAATGAGGCCACCCCAAGCCCTCTGCACCCTCCTTGGGTCATCTGGCTGCAGAGAAGAGCAGGGCAAAGGAGAGGCCCCCAGTGTTAGGGACAATGATGAGGGTGGGTGAATGAGTGGGGTTTCCTGGAGTGTGAGTGTGAACATGTGGGAATGCGAGTGTGTGAGCATGTGGGAGTGTCAATGTGTGGGAGTATGGAAGTGTAGGATTTTGAGCATGTGAGTCTGTGAACATGTGAGTGCATGGAAGTGTGTTTGTGTATGTAAGCATGTGGGAGTGTGAGCGTATGTGTGTATATATGAGTGTGTGGGGGTGGGAGTGTGTGAACATTTGGGAGTGTGAGCATGTGATAGTGTCAGCATGTGAGTTGTGAGCATGTGAGCATGTGAGTGTGTGGGGGTGGGAGTGTAGGAGCATGTGAGTGCATGAACATGTGAGTGTATGGGAACGTGGATGTGCAAGCATGTTAGCCTGGAGCTTGTGGGGGTGGGTGCATGTGGGTGTATGAGTGTGGGAGTGTAAGCACATGAGAGTGGGATCATGTGAGTGTTGAGTGTATGAGTTTGTGAGGGTGTGCGCATGTTGGAGCATGGGAGTGTGAGCATATGAGTGTGTGATCATGTGCAAGTGTGAGCATGTCAGCTTGTGAGCATGTGGGAATGGGAGCATGGGGGAGTGGGAGCGTGTGAGCCTGCAAGTGTGTGAACCTGTGAGTGTAGGGGAGTGGCTGAATGCATGGGCACATGAGTGTGGGAGCATGTGAGTGTGTGAGCATGTGGGAGGTTGGCGGCTGTGCCAGAAGAGGCCTTTGCCATCACAGGAGCATGAGGGAATGCACGAAGCACCTGCCTTAGGCCCCATGTCAGTCCCTCCTTGAGGAAGTGTGGAGGGTGTGTCTGGGTGTGGGTTTCCCATGTCTGCACGTGAGAGGAGGCCAAGTCTGAGCTGGTCAGTGAGTGGATGAGCAGTGAGCTGCCCGCTGGGCACTTGTGCCAGGTCTGGTGGACATCAGGGGCCCAGCTGGTGCCTGCAGGTGCACATGGATGGGCACTTGCACTGAATACCTGTGGGAGGCCCAGGTGTGTTAGGTGTGATATGCATGCATGTGGAAAGATAGCGATGGAGGCTGAGGGCTGCTCATCAGAGGTGCCTGTTTCCAAAGTGTCTGGGCTCAGTGTGCATGTGGTGGCTGGGATGGGGCCCACCCTGGGGCAGATGGGTCCACCTGCCTCTGCCTCTTTGGTGCACTGGGGTGAGGGCCCCCATGTATGTGTCCCCCTGACACTCCATAGGGATGGAGGCCACAGCCAGCTTGTTTCCTCCTGAACTTGCCAAGTGGGATCCAGGTGGGAAAGGCACATCCATTGGCCCTGGCAGTTCTCACAAGAGGATCCAAAGTTACCAGGGGAGCTCCTGGACAGGGACCCTGGGACAAATGACAGGCCACTTTCCCCACTGCACAGTCCCCTACAGAGGCATGCTATGACTTCATTGTCCTTGGGAGATGCCTCCACCTATTCTCTTTTCCCACGCCTGAGCCCCTAGTAGCTGTTGTCTGGAGGGAGGGCACAGAAGAGAGACCACCTCTTCCCTGCTGTGGCAACACCTGCACGGAGCTCCCTCCCGGTGGCCAGTGCAGATTCAGTGCCCCCTGGGATCTGGCCCAGGACCCGTGCTTTCTCCCTAACAGTGAGGACAGAGGCTTCCTCAGGACCAGCCTCAGAAAGAACCATGCCAGTCTTGCAGAATCCCAGGGCAGTGCTGGGTGCTTTATTTCCATGCTGGGGTGCCTGGGAGATATTTACAGGGGGTGGAGAGGGGTGCTCACTGGTCACACTCATTTACCGGGAGACTGGGAGACGGTCTTCTGTGTGTAGTGGTTGTGCAGGGCCTCATGCATCACGACACAGGAATACTCATTGCTTCCTGGCCACTTGCTGTGGTCTATGGTTAACTTGCTGTAGAGGAAGAAGGTTCCGTCCTTCTCCTCCTGGGCCGGGGTGGACACAAAGCTGCTCTCAGGCAACGGCTGCCCATTGCTCTGCCATGAGACATCAATTTCGTTGGGATAGAAGCTCTTCACCAGGCAGGAGAGGCTGAGTACTTGCTTGGACAGCTCCTCTGGGTGTGGGCCAAAGGTGTAGACCTGCGGCTCCCGGGCCTGCCCTGTGGGGACAGAAGACCATGCAGCCGGTCAGGGTAGGGGGCTGGCCTGAGCTGTGTGGACCCCCAGGGCTAGGGAAGAGCAGAGGTCCTGCAGAGGGTGCTCCTCAACCTGGCTGATGGCCCTCACTCACCCGGGGCTTTGGAGATGGTCTTCTCGATGGGAAACGGGAGGGCTTTGTTGTTGACCTTGCACTTGAAGACCTTCCCCTTCAGCCAGTCCTGGTGCAGGATGGGCAGCACGCTGACCACGCGGTAGGTGCTGTTGAATTGCTCCTGCCGCTGCCCTGTCTTGGCTGTGTGCACCTCCACGCCGTCCACGTACCAGTTGAATGTCACCTCGGGTTCCTCCTTGCTCACGTCCACAACCAGGCACGTGACCTCAGGGGTGCGGGAGATCATGAGGTTGTCCTTGGGGTTTGGGGGGAAGATGAAAACTGATGGTCCTCCAGAGACTGCAGTGGGAGAAACGGGATGGTGAGTTGGCACCTGGGGTGGACGGAATGGATCCTTCCCTTCCCCTGTGGTTGGGAAGACCCGGGTGTCACCTTACCTGGGCAAGGCTGGCAGGGTGGTTTAGTGGGTATTGGTTTCTCTGCAGAGAGAACAGACTGGGGTTACCAGGGTCTGGGAGGAGAGAAGGCAATCAGACAGGCCATGGGGAGGTTCTGGCCTTTGGGGCAGGTTTAGATCAATGTCTGTGTGCCCAGGGAGATCATGAGGCTGTCCTTTGGCTTTGGGGGGAAGATGAAAATGGATGGTCTCTCACAGACTGGGGTGGGAGAGACAGGAAGGTTAGTTGGCACCTGGGGTGGGTGGAGTGGATCCTTCCATTCCCCCACGGTTGACAAGCTCTTTGCAGCAACTTACCTTTGGGAGGTGGGGGTGGTGGAGGAGTTGGTTTCACTGCAGAGAGAGCAGACTGGGGTTACCAGGGTCTTGGAGGAGAGGAGACAACCAGACAAGGCCATTGGGGAGATTCCAGACTTTGGGCTGGGTTTAGATCAATGTCCATGTGCCCAGGACCTGGGTCAGGGTCATCCATCCTGTGCCTGCCCTGGGCCTGGGTGCAGTGCCCAGAGAATCCCCTCAATGTCCTCTGGAAGCTGCCCAGAGCAAGGACAAGCAACCATAGCTAGGCAAGCTTACAGCTGCTTAGAGCAGGGAGAAGCAGGGAGGGCTGGGCAGAGCTGGGAGAAGCCCAGAGCAGAGAGCAGCAGGGCAGGGCAGGGCAGAGCTGGGAGCTGTGCTAAGCAGGGAGAAGCAGACAGCGATGAGCTTCAAGCTGCCCAGGGCACAGAAGAAGCAACCTAAGCAGATCAGGGCTGGAAGCTGCCAAGGGCAGAGGAGAAGCAGGTTGAGCAGGGCTGGGATTTGCCTAGAGCAGGGAGAAGCAAGTAGAGCTGAGTTGGGAGTTGCCCAGAGCAGGGAGAAGCAGAGCAGAAAGCCCAGGCAGAGGCTTTCATGGGGAGGAGACAGGTTCTTCCTTGCCCACTGTGGGCTGGGGTCCCAGCTGCCCCATGACCCTGACAGGCGCCCACCCCACAGCTGCCCTTGAACCAGTCTTCCAGAGCACACCGACCTGTGTGTGAAGGTCTGCCCTGCCTGTCTATGTTCTGACTCTCCCTGCTCTGGACAGCTTCTACCCCTGCCCTGCCTGCTTCTTCCTGTCCTGGGCAGCTTCAAGGCTTGCCCTGCTATGCTTGCTTCTCCCTGCTCTGCACAGCTTCCAGCCCAGCCCTTGCTGCTTCTCCTTGCTCTGGAGAGCCCCAAGCCCTGCTCTGCCCTGCCCTGCTTCTCCCTGCTCTGGGCAGCTGCAAGCTTGCCCAGCTGTGGTTGCTTGTCCTTGCTCTGAGCAGCTTCCAGTCTTGCTCAACCCTCCCTGCTTCTCCCTGCTGTGGGAAGCTCCCAGCCCTTCCCTGCCCTGCTTCTGTTTGCTCTGGGCAGCTGCAAGGCTTGCCTGCTATGCTTGCTTCTTCCTGTTCTGGGCTTCTCCCAGCTCTGCCCAGCCCTCCCTGCTTCTCCCTGCTCTGGGCAGCTCACAGTCCAGCCCTACCTGCTCTGAGGAGCTCCTACTGCTTTCCAGCCCTGCCTGACTCTCCCTGCTCTGGACAGCTTCTTCCTCTGCTCTGCCTGCTTGTCCCTGCTCTGATCAGCTCCAAGGCTTGCCGGGCTATGCTTGCTTCTCCGTGCTCTGCACAGCTTCCATCCCAGCCCTTCCTGCTTCTCCCTGCTCTGGAGAGCTCCCAGCCCTGCCCAATGCTGCCTGCTTCTCCCTGATCTGTACAGCTTCCAGCCCAGCCCTCCCTAATTCTCCCTGCTCTGGATAGCTGCCAGCCCTGCTCCGCCCTGCCCTGCTTCTCCCTGCTCTGGGCAGCTGTAAGCTTGCCCAGCTATGGTTGCTTGTCCTCACTTTGGGAAGCTTCCTGTCTTGCTCAACCCTCCCTGCTTCTCCCTGCTGTGGGAAGCTCCCAGTCCTTCCCAGCTCTATTTCTCTCTGCTCTGAGCAGCTGCAAGGCTTGCCTGCTATGCTTCCTTCTCCCTGCTGTGAGCTTCTCCCAGCTCTTCCCAGCCCTCCCTTCTTCTCCCTGCTCTGAACAGCTCCAGTCCTGCTCTGCCCTTCTCTGGGCTTCTCCCAGCTCTGCCCAGCCCTCCTTGCTTCTCCATGCTCTGGACAGCTTCCTGCCCTGCCCTGCCCTATGCTGCTTCTCCCTGCTCTGGGCAGCTCACAGCCCAGCCCTACCTGCTCTGAGGAGCTTCTATTGCTTTCCAGCCCTGCCTGACTCTCCCTGTTCTGGACAGCTTCTACCCCTGCCCTGCCTGCTTCTCCCTGCTCTGAGCAGCTCCAAGGCTTGCCGGGCTATGTTTGCTTCTCCCTGCTCTGCACAGCTTCCAACCCAGCCCTTCCTGTGTCTCCCTGCTCTGGAGAGATCCCAGCCCTTCCCAACCCTGCCTGCTTCTCCCTGGTCTGTACAGCTTCCAGCCCAGCCCTCCCTACTTCTCCCTGCTCTGGACAGCTGCCAGCCCTGCTCTGCCCTGCCTTGCTTCTCCCTGCTCTAGGCAAATCCCAGCCCTGCTCAACCTGCTTCTCCTCTGCCCTTGGCAGCTTCCAGCCCTGATCTGCTTAGACTGCTTCTTCTGTGCCCTGGGCAGCTCAAAGTCCAGTGCTGTCTGCTTCTCCCTGCTCAGCACAGCTCCAAGCCCTGCCCTGCCCTGCTCTGCTTCTCTCTGCTCTGGGCAGCTGCAAGTCTTGCCTGTTATGCTTGCTTCTCCCTGCTCTGGGCTTCTCCCAGCTCTGTCCAGCCCTCCCTGCTTCTCCCTGCAGTGGAAAGCTCCCAGCCCTTCCCAGCCCTGCTTCTCCCTGCTCTGGGGAATTCCCAGCTCAGCCCTCCCTCCTTTTACCTGCTCTGGTAAGCTCTCAGTCCTATTCAGCCCTGCTTGCTTCTTTCTGCTCTGGGCAGCTCCTGGCCCTGCTCACCACTGCCTGTTTTGCATGCTCTGGGCAGCTTCCAACATTTTCCTGCCCTGCTTCTCCCTACTCTGAACAGCTCTCACCCTTGCCATTCCCTGCTTTTCCCTGCTCTGAGCCAGCTCCCAGTCTTAGCTAGCCCTGTCTGCGTCTCCCTGCTCTGGGCAGCTTCCAGCCTTACCCAGTCCTGCATGCTTCTCCCTGCTCTGCTAATTCCCAGCCCTGCCCTGGGCTGCCACTTTTGCCCTGCTCTATGCAGCTCTCACCCTAGCTCTGCCTTCTTTCTGCTCTGGGTACCTTTCAGTCTTTCCCTGTCTGCCTGCTTCTCTCCTGCACAGGGCACCTTCAAGCTTTCTGGCATCCTAGCATTCCCCTGGGCCAGGAAGTCATGCAGGGCTCTCAGCTCTGCCCAGCTCTGACTTGTCACTAAGCTCCTGGCTCATTACATCCTGGCTGCCCACCTATACTTGTGCCAACTTGACCTCTCCCCGAAGACCTGCTGCCCTCAGCACAGGCTCCTGCATCAGCTCCTGACCTGACCATCCAGCTTGACCCAGTTCTTTCCCCCAGATTGAGTCAATGGCAATTCTGGGTCCCTCCGTGCAGCCTGTGCTTGCTCCCTGGGACCAGGACATCCCCACTCATGTCCCCACCTCCTAGGGACCTGGGACACCTCTGCTCCTGTCCCCTATCTCCCTTGGATCCAGGACACCTCTCTCTTCACCACCAGCTCCTTGAAGCCGATCTTGCTGCCCTTGCCCTTGGCCCTGGCCATAGCCTAGGGCTCCACTGTCACTACCTGTGACCCTGCCCTGGGTTTCTCACCAGCTCCATGCGACTACTGTGCATGCTTTGGCCACCTGAGGTGCCTCCTGCTCCCCTGTGCTCCACCAGACCCTTCCCTGGCCATGATCATCCTGCCCTTTCTGCGGTCTGTCCTGCTGCCAGCTCAGCTCCAGCCTCATCCCCATGTGAGCCCTACCTGGTTGGCCATTCCTCAGGCCCCTGTCTGTCCCATCCTATCATGTTTTCTTGAAGGCCCTGGACCCCGGAGCCCAACCTACCTCCACATGCTCCCACCTGCCTCCACCTATCTGTACCTGCTTCCTCCTGCCAGGTGCTCCTTTGTCCCTGCCCTGGACCAGTGCTGTGGGCCTGCAGGCAGCCTGCACACCCCTATGCTGGGTCACCTGCTTGGCCCCTGGATATGGTTAGTCCATTTCAGGCCCCGTGAAGGTCTGATCTCTCCTCAGATCATTCTGAACCCTACTTGTGGTCCATTGCATCACCCAGGTCTGGCAGCTCCCATGAATTCCCCCGCTCCCCTCCTGCCTTCCCTCCACTCTGCCCCACTCACCCTCACTCACCAAGGCTGGCAGGCCATGGGGATGGTGCCCGTGGAGCTGGGGTCTTGGTGGCAGCTCTCCCTGCTGCCCTGGGCACTGATGGCTGATCGCTTCTCCATGTTGTGTCACCATGGGTGGCTCTGACTCCCCAGCACCTCACACACCAGTGGCATGAAACCTTCTGGGCAAGCCTGCAAAGACTCAAATCAGGACTGAAACCTGCATGGCACGTCTGCTTCCTGAACGTCCCATTTCTTTTGGGTGGTTTCTGTCTGATAGGGCATGGGGGGGGGAGAACAGACACACTGAAGATCCTCACGTGGGTGTCTGGGGTGTGGTGGGGTTGGTGGCCCTGGAACCCAGGTCTCACTGAGGCTTCCAGAACCCCAGGGGAGAGTGGGACCTGGGTGGTCTCACTCTCTGTTCTCTGCCTCTACAGAGCCCTAAAGTCCAACTTGGTACTAGCAGTGATTATGTCCACTCAGCCTGACCACCAGAACTTCCCTGCTGCTTTGGAGAACAGGGACAGAGAACTGGGACTGGGGCCATGTCATCCTGCAGGCTGGGGACCCCAGGACCTCTCCCTTGAGCCCTCTGCCACCCTTCCAGCCCCACTGTGCTCTTCTCTTTGCCTGGGGCCAATGCAGAGTGTGCAAAGACCCTTCCAGGGCAGAATTATGGCAGAATGGTGACACCAGGAAGATTCTGACCCTGTCTTGTTTATGGTCCTCGGTCCAGCCCAAGTATGTCCTCTATATCGGCTGCCTGGGTCCCCCACTTGCCCCTGGGGGCTGGGCTTGGAGCTGTCCCAAGATTTCAGGGCTCAGCTGGCAGCTGCCCAGAGCAGGGAGAGGCAGGCAGAGAAGGAGAAGGGTGGGGGAACATCTTTTTCGAGGACCCTGCCTTGTGCTTCTATGGACACATCCCCATCTTTGTTTCCATCTGACTTTGGGTCATACTTGACTCTGATATCTCAGGGCAAACAACAGTGAGTTGGTTCAGTCCCCCAATCCCAAGGCCTCTGCAGTCAGGCACACAGAGCATGAGCCTCGTCTGGCCACTCTTGCTGGGCAGCCCTCTGGGCTTTGGCTTCCTTGTGTGCATGAAAGAAATAGAGACCCTTTGCTCTAGAGCACCAGGGCCAGATGTATTGGAAAAGAGCTCCTTCCAAAGCTGAGCCCTTGAGTAGTACTGACCAGCTGCCTGGCCTTTCTGGCTACCCTCCTCCCTGGTTTTCTTGCCCCAGTCTGCATCCTTCATACCACATTTCAGAGACTCCCACCCTGAGGTCTCACCGGCATCCCCTGGCCTTGCCCCAGCTCTCTGTCGTCCCCATGAATGTGGCTTTGTGGCTCAGAATGCACCTGCCCTTCACCAGTGTGCACACTCCTGGCCAGGCTCACCCCTGAGATTTCACACCCTGGATGCTGCTAAGGTCACCTGGGTTCAGTGGCAGAGTCAGGCAGGACATCCTGGGGATGCTCTGGATCCACGACAGTTCCTAGGTCAGAGAGGACTGTCCCCAGGTGGAATCTCCCTCCTACCAGGGTGGGGACTCAGATGAACTGTGACCCTCTGTATTGCAGTTCCCTCCTTCCTCCTCCATGGAGAGAATGGAAAGCATTTCCTGATGAGAGATGCTGACAGTGTCCAGAGGCTGGAGTGAGGCAGGGTGGCATGATTGGGCCCTCTGTCCTATAAGTCTTGGTGGGCACACTTGGAAGGGCTCAAGCTGTCTCTCTGCCACACCCGTTGGTCCTGCTGGGTGCAGCTAGGTGCCCCAAGGCCTGACAGACTCCCAAAGGAGCCAACAGCAGACAGGGAGATGGGGAGGGTGAGAGAATTGTAGTTGGGGCACAGCTGGCCACTGTGAGGACAAGCATGAGAGCCAGGACAAGGGAATCCCTGGAGATGAACAAGAGAAAATGCCATGTTCCCAGGAGTGGCCTAGAATACTCACAGATGGAAAGAGCAGGGGTCAGACCATGCCACAGATGCTTCTGATCAGAGGCAGGTAGGCAGGGAGTGTGAAGATGTGGATCACATCTTGCAGTGGGTAAGGCTGGGATGCAAAGACCAGCTTGACAGCCATGCAGGATCTGGTTCAGCGAGCATGGAACTACATGCAGGGGGACCCTGACAGTTCCTGGATGTGCCCTCAGGCCCTCCTTGGATTTGCCAAGGGATCAGGCTCTGGAATGTTGCTTTTGCATGTGGATCCTCCAGCAGGGAGTCAGCCTAGAGCCAGCTCAACCACATGTGCCATGAGGGCAGAGTGGTGAAAAGGGTGCTCTCTGCTATTGGTCTGTCAAGTGCTGTCTGGGCACAGCTCCTCCTTGACAAGGAGCCCTCAGCTCATCACCTGCTGTGAACCAGGGTTCAGAGAAGTAGGAAAGGATGAACAGGCCTGGAGAGTCACATGGGCAAAGCCCCTCACAAAGTTTCTTCTTCCCTGGTTTAGACCTGAAGGTGTTATGCCCATAGAATCCACTCCCACTTATATGCCCAGTTTTCTGGTAAGATAAATTGGCAAATCTTGTACTTCATTCAGTGTGCTTGCTACCTCTTCCTGATTCAGATCCTGTTTTGGATTCTTCGGTTCTTCAGAGATTGCATTCAATTTATTGAGGTGGTTGTTGGTCTCAAGGAAAATCAGTTATTCTTGAGAAAAGTAAGGATTCTCAAGTACAGGGTGGCTACTCTAGTTGGACCAATGGTGGCAAAGTCTGCTTTGATTGGCAAAGGAGGGTCAATGTGATTTGTATGTTAAGTTACTGGACTCTATAGGCATCCACACAAATATCTCCATTTTGGTTCTCAATGTCATAATCTGTCCAAACATATTCCTTCATATAAGAAAATTGCCGAGGTTGTGAATTCATCTAGTGATGACATTTTGCAAACTGCTATATGAAATATTGGGTCTGGCTTTCAGAAACCTTTACCCCATAACCGCTCTTATTCTGTGGTTGCAAGAGAAAACACATGTTTTTAGGGCATTTGTAGAAGTCCCTTCCTCTGACCTTGTCTCAAATGGTGATGTTAGAGGTCTGGAATTGTCATTCTCTTTTAGTAGGTTTTCTTCAATACAGTGATAAGATGCCAGCCTATGCCACAGTACTTGAAATACTCATTTCTATCATCATGACTTTGTGTTTCAACAGGCATATGTTTAATCAGCATTTGATTTCAGGAAACTGCAGTTTATTTCCCACTGTATTCCATGGACTGCCAGTGTGTCATTTTATGTTCTTCCATGATCACTATTTCCAACATAATTAACCAGATCAAATGACCAATCCAAGTTCTATCTTTGAGTTCTGCTTGCTGGAATTTCTATTTACTACATAAGTCAGAGTCCAATTAAGAAAAGTTCAAGTGCTCTTGGTATTTCAAACAATACACAATACAGGAAAACCAATGTGTGCACAGTTGTTAGCAGAGCTGGAATAGAAGATGAGGAAAAACTGGTGTGAGACTTTGATAGGTTCAGGAATCCTTAGGGAGCAAATTATATTAGTTACCTGCAACAACAAAGTGGGAGATTGCCAGGAGGCTCCTACAAACTACCATGGTGGTAAAAGTAATGATCACTTAGACAGGACCATTATCTCAAACCTCAAAGAGGTACACTGTAGCCAGTATTCTTTGTGTTGGGCTTGGATTGTACTATCTGGGTTGAGTGTAGGCAGGATTCACATGGGTAAGAGAGGGGAAAGCAGAATTTATCTCTACTGGAGTCAGTTCAATCATGGACCCTAACAAAAGACACATTCTTAATCTTAACTCACATTCCTGAGGGCGTGAACCCATTTGTAAATAGGACTTTGGACATCTTATTGTCAATTAAAGTGTGGATTCATTTATGAATCAGGGTGGCTCAACTGAATCAGGATGGTCCTTAATCCTATTACTAGAGGCCTTATAGAAAGAGAAATTAGAAGTCAGAGAAAGTCACAGAAGAAACCATATGTCAGTGAAACCTGAGAAGAGACACAGGAAGAGAGAGATAGCCATGTGACGTGAGGCAGGTAAGTATGCTAAGGAACCTCATAGCAAGGCAGCAACAGAGTCCTACAGGTTTCAGGGAGAAAGCATAACTTTCAATGTTTGGATTTTGGACTTCTAGCTTCTGAATCTGTGAATCGATAAATTCCTGTTGTTAAGTCAATCAGTGGGTGTTATTTTTCATAGCAGCCCTGGCAAACAGACATATACTTATGAATATCATTGCAGTATCTACTCCCACAGGGAACCTTTCCATGGCCAAAGCATTGAAGTCAATGGAAACTTACTGACTTGGTCATTTTTGCTGTTTAAAAGACCCTGGTTTCAAGTATGGCTTTGTAGGAAACTTCCAGTTCTGGGAAATGCGTGAGTGGTCCACAGCTGTCCTGAACCAAATCTGTTTTCTGAGTCTGGATGCTTTTCAATGGACTGTGATCCCTTCCATCTGCTCCAATCCACGCCATGCTCCAAAGTACTCCAGGAAACCATCGGATTCATTTTTGTCCTCTGTTTGTGCCCAAGGTCACAAATGTAGTTGAGGCTGTTCGTATCCATGAATATGAGCTATTGTCACAAAACCTGGTGTCTCTTAAAACATAAACTCTAATCCAGTATTTCCTAAGCATGAATGGCCATAAGAAACACCTAGACAGCATCTTAAATCTCTAGTGCATCCTTAGTCTTGCTGGCTGTGTTGAATAATTTCATGTCAAGTTGGCTAGGTTTTGGTGTTCAGCTGTTGGTCAAGGGAGCACTGACCTGATTGTTCCTGTGAGGATATTTCATAGATGAATTCAAATCATTAATCAGTTGATTGCATCTATTGCTGATTACATCTGCAATCAACAAAGGAGTTCCCTGGGCAATTAGGAGGGAGAACTGAGGATTTCAGAGGTCAGAAAGTAGAATTTCTTCCTCTACTTCAGGCAGTTAACTTCTTCTGGGGAATTTATCATCACCCGCATTGAGTTTCCAACTTGTGGCCTGCCCTATGGAATTTTCTTTTGCCAATCCCCACAGACACATGTATGTCTCATTGGTCCTGTTTGCCTAGTACACTGTCCCAACCCAGGAATCACTCAATCAGAACACCTTGTGATTGGTGTGGGCAGAGGTGGAGAAGGCAGTGACCTGTACTTGGAAAATAACCCCAGGAAGTGCACCCAGCCAGAGACCAGGGTGTCGACGTTGTAATCTGCACATAGAATCCAGAACATGTTCAAACTATGCAGGAAGTTTAGAAGATTTTGAGAAAGAATGAAAACATATTTCAACGGTTTATCTTGTACTAATAAAAATAAGTAGAAATTTAAGGGTTCCTCCTCTTTAATTGAGACACTTACTTGATCCAACTTCCTCACTGTAATTTTCTACCTATGACACTTCTCACTTGTGAACCTTTAGCTTCTCTTTTGGCAACACATGCAAAGTAACATAGTATTGTTTTGAACAAATTTCTAGGCTTTGTTCTTCTTTGATCTCAGAACAGTCTCAGCCAACTCATAGCCACAATGAGTGAAAAAATTTTCCATTTGTGTTGGGCAGTTGTGGTCAGACCAGGGTGAGCAGAGTCCTCCTTCCTTCCAGTCTCACACCTCACCTCAAGGGGTAGCTTCAGACATGAACCTCTCTGGTTTCTCTGGCTTCATTTGGATGACATTAATTCAGTTTTATTCCAGTGCAATAAATATTCATCAAAGTCCCCCTAAAGGCTGGGGGCTTAACAGTAACATGAGGTTTCAGCAGCCAAGCCAGCTTGGAAGCAATGTGGAATATTGTTTCAGTGTGAATCCATGTCCTCCATTATTGACAAAATTTTCTAGAAGCAACAGAGGAGCTCAGGTAGGGGAAGGCTGTCCTCCCTATTCCACCCTTGATGATGTCCACTACTAATGGCTGGGTTGCATTGTCCTCCAATACAGGACAATGTAGTGTCCTGACCATCTCTGTTAAGAAGGATCCCCCAGGCCCCTTTAGTCACCAGGTCCTCTGGTCCACAGGCTGGGGGTGCCCTGACATCCTCCTTGTTGGTTCTCCACCTTCCTGTCCTGAGAGCTGACTCTGAGATTCCTTACTCTCTGGCTGCTGCTTGGGTCAGTTCATCCATCAAGAAAGCCAGTGGGAGGTCAGAGGGAGAAAGATACTGAGGCAGAGAGTTGGCTCCTGGTTCTCTCTCTGTGCGATCATCTGTGTCCTTTAACTGAATTTCCCAGCTCTTCTTGAGTTGGCTTCTGCCAAGTTTCTCTTCTTTGAGGGCTCAGTCATTGCTACCTTCCCTCTTCCTTCAGGTCTAAGGGGTGCGTGTCCACCCTGCTGGTACCAGCTCTTCAGTCCTACATCATTCTTGTGTTCCCCTACACTTGGTCCATTTCTGTATTGGGAAGTTGTCCTCCACTAAATACTTCTGAACTGACCTTATCTTGGCTGGAAGCAAGAATGGATGAATCCACCAACAAAGGATTGCTGGAAGGTTCATGGGAGAGTGCTGGGTCTGACCGCCTCCATTCAAGCCGAGGTGCATGGCTGGATGGATGGAGTCTGTTTGTGATGGGAGTTTGTACTGCCCACTACTGGGACCCAGGGTCTTTATAACAGGAGAGCCATCATTTTCCTCACATCCCTGTCCAATGAGAGAGTTATTACGATGGCACCACCATACCCACTCAGGCTGCCCCTTCAACATAGTCATGTGCGAGGTGTGCACTATGAGTGCCAGAGTTCACTTCTGCTGCCCCTCAGGAACAGACACTATAGTGGACCCCCAACTCTTGTGCACCCCACTCCCCACCATGTCTCATCAATGCCCATGGAAGTTCTCAGGGCAGCTCCCCTGACTCCATGCACCCCACTTCCCACCAAGGCGTACTGATCCTCTTGGCAGGTTCCACATTTAGCTGCATCCTGGCAAAGCCATGGGAGCATCATTACTCAGAGAGGTTTTGTCACAATGAAGAAGGAAGAAGTATGGAGATTTACAGCAGAAGGAATTGAGTTGTTTGCAGATTATATACATAGTTTTTAGGACTTGGGGCAAAAAAAAGGCATAAAGAAGGAAACGGAGTGTTTATGTTCTTGGGACATGAAATGAGAAATGCTAATAATGGAGTTGAAGATTGGCCATATCAGACTGCATTGTTCTTGCACCTCTTGGGGTGGGACCATCAGTAAATTGGATGCAATTGCCATTGTAGGCAGACCAAGGAACCACGTGATCCCAAATTTCACATTGGCTGAAGGTGTGTGGGGTTGGAGGAGCCATGGAGGAGTTCCTTTACATTGAAAGGATGAAGTCAGAGGAGAGAGTTTGTGTTTGCCGGACCTGGGCACTGAAGACTCTGCCAACTGAAGACCCTTGTCTGGTGACTTCTTTGCTGGACAATGTTCTGAATGCCTCCTCACTGCCCATCATGTGTGAAAACTATATTTAAAGGCTGTGCATGGAGTATATGTGTTGTGCCATCTGCTTCATCTCAGCTACAGTTTGTTAAATGTGCATTTTCCTTTGTCCTATTGATAGAAAAATGTCTCACTGATTCAAAAGTCCTTTACTAAAATACAACAGTAGTAGTAAAAATAGTAATAAATACTACAATGACCCAGAATATATCATTAATCCTATGTAGTACACAAGGCACTCTCAGGGATCTGGACTGTAAATCTATAATTGCTGAGACATTTCAAGCTTGAGGAACCAGTAAAGAGGTGTGTGAACATGCAACATAATGATGGATGGCTGGAAATCCCATGGATGGCCGAGTCATCCCTTTCCCTTTCTATGGTGCATCAAATTTTGCCAGATGAGGAGTGTTTTCATCCTAATGTCTGTGGATCTTTCAAACATAATGCAGTAGCCTTGGTTAACACAACCATTCTTTCTCATGTGAAGTTGACTATTTTTCTCTTTAAAGGTGGAGAAGGGACTCACAGTGCAAAGCCAGCATGCAGATTTGTGCTCCTTGTGACAAAACATGCCTCACCCACTACGGCTGGATGGAACCACTTCTGTGCAAACTGCAGAAAGTTTCTCTGCAGGTATATGACAGGTGTATTTCTTAAAATCCAGGAGGCTATTCAATGTCCATTGCACAATTACTTTATGGACTGCTTAGAAAAATGCTATCAAGTGAACAGACCCAAAGCTTAATACTTATTTTTATACTATGCTTATTGAATCACCTCTTTTAGGCTGTGATGGTTAGTCTTGCATGAAGTTGGCTAGGCTATAGTACTCAGGAATATAATCATCAAATACTTGTCTAGGTATTTCTGTGAAGGTGTTTTGTAGATGTGATTAGCATGTGTAACCAGTTGACTTGAAGTAAAGGAGACTATCCTCCATAATGTGGGTGGTCTTCTTCCAATCAGTTGAAGCCTTAAGAGAAAACACTGGGGTTTCCTGGAGAATAAGACATTCTGCCCCAAGACTGCAGCATCAATTTATGTCTGAATTTCCAGGCTGTCACCTGCCCTACAGTTTTAAACTCAAGACTGCAACATCAACTCCTCTCTGACTTTTCTACGGATTTTGGACTTGCTAGTCCCTACGGTTGCATGAGCCAATTCCTTATTATTTATATATCTATGTATCTATGTATCTATGTATCTATGTATGTATGTATGTATGTATGTATCTATCTATCTATCTATCTATCTATCTATCTATCTATCTATCTATCTATCTATCTATATCTCAGCCCATTATGACCCATTTCACTCCACCTTGCTTGCTCAGTGTGGGTCAGTACACTCAGCCCAACACAATCCAGCCCAGCTCATCTGAGGGCAACCCTGCTCAGCCTAGTTTAGCCCTGTCCAGGCCTTCCTTGCCCAGCCCAGCCCAGCTCATCCCAGATCGGCACTTTCCAGCCAATTCAGCAGAGCCTAGCCTCACCTAGCCCAGTTTAGCCCATCCTAGTCCATCTCACACCTTCCAGCTCATTATAGATCAGTCCACTCAGCTCTTCCCAGCCCAGCTCAAAGTATGGCTGAGGATAGCCTTGATTCACTACCCTGGCTTAATTGAACCTAGCATAGTACATCTCTCTTCACACAGCTTAGGTTAATCAGTTAGCTATGTTAAGCCTGGCCCAGTGCAGTTCCTGCAACAGAAAAATGGGAGATTCCCAGGAGACTGCTACAAACTACCATGGTCCTAAAGGTAATGAACCCTTAAGTGAGACCATTAAATCAAACCTCAAAGAGACACACTGTAGCCAGTTTTCTTTTTGTTGGGCTCAGAGTGTACCACCTGGGTTGATTGTAGGTAGGAGTCACATAGGTAAGAGATGGGAAAGCAGATTCCATCACTGGAATTTATCTCTACTGGGGTCAGTTGAATCATGGAACCCAACAAAAGACATGTTCTTCGTCTTAACCCACACTCCTGAGGGTGTGAACCCATCTGTAAATAGGACCTTTGAAGATGTACTGTCAGTTAAGGTGAGGTTGTGAATTCCTCTAGTGGTGACATTTTGTGACATTCACTCATTTGTGAATGAAGGTGGCTCTCCTGAATCAGGATGGCCCTTAATCTTATTACTAGAGGCCTTATAAAGAGAAACTAGAAGTCAGAGAAAGTCACAGGAGAAGCCAGAAGTCAGTGGAAACTGAGAAGAGACACAGGAAGGAGGAAGAGTAATGTGATGGGAAGCAGGTATATAAGCCAAGGAACCTCAAAGCAAGCCAGCAACATGACCCTACATGTTTCAGGGAGAAAGCACAACCTTTTGAGGCCTGAATTTTGGACTTCTAGCCTGTGAAACAGTGAATCGATAAATTTCTGTTGTTAAGTCAATCATTGGGTGTAATTTTTCATAGCAGCCCTGGCAAACTAAGACATGTACTTGCCAATATCACTGCGGTATCTACCCCACAGGCAATGTTTTCATGCACAAAGCATTGAAGTTGATGGAAACTTACCGACTTGGTCATTTTTGCTATTTATAAGACCCTGGTTTCAAGTATGGCTTCTAAAGAAACTTCTAGTTCTGGGAAATGTGTGAGTGGTCCACAGCTGTCCTGGGCCAACTCTGTTTTCTGAGTCTGGATGCTTTTCAATGGACTGTGACTCCTTCCATCTGCTCTAATCCACGCCATGCTCCAAAGTACTCCAGGCAATCATCAGATTCATTTTCATCCTCTGTTTGTGCCCAAGGTCACAAATGTAGTTGAAGCTGTCTGTATCCATGATTGTGAACTATTATCACAAAACCTGGTGTCTCTTAAAATGTAAACCCTAACCCAGTATTTCCTAAGCATGAATGTTCATAAGAAACACCTAGACAGCATCTTAAATCTCTAATGCATCCTTAGTCTTGCTGGCTGTGTTGATTGATTTCATGTGTCAAGTTGGCTAGGCTTTGGTGTTTAGCCATTTGGTCAAGGGAACACTGGCATGACAGTTCCTGTAAGGATATTTCATATATGGATTCAAATCATTAATCAGTTGATTGCATCTATGGCTGATTACATCTACAATCAACAATGGAGTTTGCCGGGCAATTAGGAGGGAGAACTGAGGATTTCAGAGGTCAGAAAGTAAAATTTCTTCCTGTACTTCAGGCAGTTAACTTATTTTGGGGAATTTATCATCACCCTCATTGAGTTTCCAACTTGTAGCCTCCCCTATGGAATAGTCTCTTGCCAATCCCCACAGACACATGTATATCTCATTAATTCTGTTTCCCTAGTCCACTGCCCAACCCTGGAATCACTCAATCAGAACACCTTGTGATTGGTGTGGGTAGACGTGGAGAAGGCAGTGACCTGTCCTTGGAAAATAACCCCAGGGTATGCACCCAGCCTGAGACCTGGGTATTGCTCTCCTAATCTGCACATAGAAATCAGAACATGTTCAACCTATGCAGGAAGTTTAGAAGATTTTGAGAAAGAATGAAAACATATTTCAAAGGTTTATCTTGTACTAATAAAAATAAGTAGAAATTTAAGGGTTCCTCTTTAATTGACACTTACTTGATCCAACTTCCCCATTCTAATTTTCTACCCATGACACTTCTCACTTGTGAACCTTCAGCTTCTCTTTTGGCAACACATGCAAAGTGGCATAGTATTGTTTTGAACACATTTCTAGGCCTTGCTCTTCTTTGATATCAGAACAGTCTCAGACAGATCCCAGCCACCATGAGTAAAAAAATTTTCTGTTTTGGCTGAGCATGTGTGGTCAGACCAGGGTGGACAGAGAATCCTCCTACCTTCCTGACTTGCATCTCACTTCAAGGGGTAGCTTCAGACATGAACCTCTCTGGTTGCCCTGGCTTCATTTGGATGACCTTACTTCAGTTGTATTCCAGTGTAACAAATGTTCATCAAAGTCCCCCTAAAGGCTGGGGGCTTAACATGAGCTTTCAAGAGCCAAGCCAGCTTGGAAGCAACATGGAATATTTTTTCAGTCTGACTCCATGTCTGCCCTCAATGACATAATGTTCTACAAGCACCAGTGGAGCTCAGGCAAGGGAAGGCTCTCCTCCCTTTTCCACCCTTGATGCTGTCCATGACTAATGGCTAGTTTGCATTGTCCTCCAATACAGGACAACATAGTGTACTGCCCATCTCTGTTAAGAAGGATCCCAGCTAAGTCTTAAAACCCAGAGGCAACAGCCTCTTCAAGAACATCAACCAGATGTGTCCCCTTTTCTCATAATGTCAACACTCCTTTTCAACATAAACAGGTTAGGGTGATCAGTGCCTAGACATCCCTGAAAATCAAAAAAGTGATTAAACTAGAGGAAGGGGTAGCAGCAGACAAGAAGGAATTTATGAATACTGAATCTGTATATAATTTTATTCTTCTTAGTTGCTGGGGTATTAGAATAGCTAGAAGGAAAGAATTGAAATGATGGAACTGTAACCTATAGCATGCTTTGCAATTTGTTCTATAGAAAATTATTAAATTGGCATTTGAAAGTTATCACTTTTCGTATATATTTCACAATAAGGAAAGAACTGAAACTATGCTACTGTAACATAACATTTTTGGAAATTTCCTATATAACTACTTGCTGAATCATACTTTGAAAGATATCACCTTTTTGCATATATGTTATATTTCACAATAAGGAAATAACTGAAACTGTGGAACAGTAACCCGTAACATTCTTTGAAATTTGCTCTAAACTACTTGTTAAATTGCACTTGGAAAGTTATTACTTCTATATATATATGTAATATTCCACAATAAAAATATGATAAAAAAAAAAAAAGAAGGATCCCCCAGGCCTCTTCAGCCACCAGGTCCTCTCATGCTCAGGCTGGGGTTGCCCTGACATCCTCCTAGTTGGTTCTCCACCTTCCTGTCCTGAGAGTTGACTCTGAGCTGCCTTACTCTCTGGCTGCTGTTTGGGTCAGTTCATCCATCAAGAAAGCCAGTGGTAGGTCAGAGGGAGGAAGATATTGAGGGAGAGAGTTTGCTCCTGGTTCTCTCTCTCTGTGTGATCATCTGTGTCCGTTAACTGACTTTCCCAGCTCCTTTTGAGTTGGCTTCTGCCAAGTTTCTCCTCTTCAAGGGCTCAGTCACTTCTGCCTTCTCTCTTCCTTCAGGTCTAAGGGGTGCATGCCCACCCTGCTTGTACCAGCTGTTCAATCTGGCATCATTCTTGGGTTCCCCTACTCTTGGTCCCTTTCTGTATTGGGAAATTGTTCTCTACTAAATCCTTATGAACTGACCTTATCTTGGCTGGAAGCAAGAATGGATATATCCACCAACAAAGGATTGCTGGAAGGCTCATGGGAGAGTGCTGGATCTGACCCCCTCCGTTCAAGCCCAGGTGCATGGGTGGATGGATGGAGTCTGTTTGTGATGGGAGTTTGTACTGCTCACCACTGGGACCCAGGGTCTTTATAACAGGAGAGCCATCATTTTCCTGTCATCCCCATCCAATGAGAGAGTTATTACAGTGGGGCCACCATACCCAGTCAGTCTGCCCCTGCAGCAAAGTCATGGGGGAGATGTGCACTGCGGGAGCCAGAGTTCACTCCTGCTGTCCCTGAGGAACAGACCCTATACTGAACCCCCAACTCCTGTGCACTCCACTCCCCACCATATCTCATCAATGCCCATGGAAGCTGTTAGGGCACCTCCCATGACTCCATGCACCCCACTTCCCACCAAGGCTCACTGATCCTCGTGGCAGAGTCCACCTTTAGCTGCATCCTGGCAAAGTCATGGGAGCATCATTACTCAGAAAAGTTTTGTCAAAATGAAGCAGGAGGAGGTACGGAGATTTACAGCAGAAGGAATTGGGTTGTTTGCAGATTATATACATAGTTATTAGGACTTGGGGAACAAAGAAGGCATAAAGAAGAAAACTTGGGGTGTTTATGTTCTTGGGACATCAAATGAGAAATGCAAATAATGGAGATTAAGTTTGGCCATATCAGACTGCATTGTTCTTGCACCTCTTAAGGTGGGGACCTTCAGTAAATTTGATACAAGAGCCATTGTAGGCAGACCAAGGGACAAGGTGATCCCAAATGTCACATTGGCAGAAAGTGTGTGAGGTGGGAGGAGCCATGGAGGATTTCCTTTGTTTTGAAAGGGTGAAGTCAGAGGAGAGAACTTGGTTTCTCTGTTCCTGGGTCCTGAAGACTCTGCCAATTGTATGCTCTTGTCTGGTGACTTCTTTGCTGGACAGTGTGCTGAATGCCTCCTCAATGCACATCATGTGTGAACACTATTAAAGGCTGTGTGTGGAGTGTATGAGCTGTGTTATCTGCTTCATCTCAGCTACAGTTTGTTAGATGTGCATTTTCATTTGCACTGTCGATAGAAAAATGTCTCACTGATTCAAAAGTCCTTTACTAAAATACAACAGTAGTAGTAAAGACAGTAATAAGTATTACAATGACCCAGACTATAGCATTAATCCTACATTGCATGCAAGGTGCTCTAAGGAATCTGGACTGTAAATCTATAATTGCTGAGACATGTCAAGCTTGAGGAACTAGTAAAGAAGTGTGTGAACATGCAACATAATGATGGATGGCTGGAAATTCAATGGATGGCTGAGTCATCCCTTTCCCCTTCTATCGTGCATCAAATTTTGCCAGATGAGGTGTGTTTTCATCCTATTGTCTGTGGATCTTTCAAACATAATGCAGTAACCTTCGTTAACACAATCATTCTTTCTCATATGAAGTTGACTATTTTTATCTTTAAAGGTGGAGAAGGGACTCATAGTGCAAAGCCAGCATGCAGACTTGTGCTCCTTGTGACAAAACTCCCCTCACCCACTACAGCTGGATGGAACCCCTTCTGTGCGAAATGCAGAAATTTTCTCTGCAGGTATGTGACAGGTGTATTTCTTGAAATCCAGGAGGCTATTCAATGTCCATTGAACAATTACCTTATGGACTGCTTAGAAAAATGCTATCAAGTGAACAGACCCAAAGCTTAATACTTATTTTTATGCTATGTTTATTGAATCACCTCTTTTAGGCTGTGATGTTTAGTCTTGCATGAAGTTGGCTAGGTTATAGTATTCAGGAATATAATCATCAATTACTAGTTTAGTTATTTCTGTGAAGGTATTTTGTAGATGTGATTAGCATCTGTAACCAGTTGACTTTAAGTAAAGGAGAGTACCCTCTATAATGTGGGTAGTCTTCTTCCAATCAGTTGACGGCCTTAAGAGCAAACACTGGAGTTTCCTGGAGAATTAGACATTCTACCCCAAGAGTGTAGCATCAATTTATCCCTGAATTTCCACGCTGCCACCTGCCCTACAATTTTAAACTCAAGACTGCAGCATCAAATCCTCTCTGACTTTTATATGGATTGTGGACTTGCTAGTCCCAACAGTTGCATGAGCCAAATTCCTTACAATTTATATCTATCTGTCTATCTATCTATCTATCTATCTATCATCTATCATCTATCTAATCTATCTATCTAGCATCTATCTATCTTTCTCTATCTCAGCCCATTCTGACCCATTTCACTCCACCTTGCTTGCTCAGTGTAGGCCAGTACACTCAGCCCAACACAATGCAGCCTAGATCATCTCAGGGCAACCCTGCTCAGCATAGCTTAGCCCTGTGCAGCTCTTCATTGCTCAGCCCAGCCCAGCTCATCTCTGCCCAGCATGGCCAAACCTAGCCCAGCTCATCCCTGTCAAGCTTATCCCTGCCCAACCCAGCATAGCTCAGCTCTGTCCAGCATGGTACACCCCAGCCCAGCTTAGACCACCTTAGCCCTTCCCAGCTTACCCAGTCCAGCCCCAGTCTGTCCAGCTCAGCCCATCTTGGACCATCTCAGTCTACCCTGTTCATGTAGGTCAGTCTATTTAGCCCAGCCCAATCCAGCCCAGATCACCTTAACCCTGTCCAGCCCAGTGCTGTTTTGTGCAAGAGGAATGGAGGTCAGTTTGTGCATGTAGAGCTTCCCAATGTCCATCCTGCATGTGTGCTGAGGTGAGGCTTCTCGGAGTAGTGGCTCAGAGTGGGCCCAATGTGGGCTAATCTGGGCATGAGTGAGATGGAGGACATTGCTCCACTAGAGTGGGGCAGGCCATTGTCCTCCCCTGGGCCCCCCAGAGGCACCCTGCTGGCCAGTACACTGCCCTTTTTCCTGAAGGTGTCATGACCCATGGCCCCTTTCCTTGATCCCAGGCACCTGTCCAGTTCAGTCCATCCTCACCATCTTAGTCCAACCTGCTCTGTGTAGGTCAGGCCATTGAGCCCAGCTCATCCCAGATCAGCCCTGTCCAGCCAATACAGCAGAGCCCAGCCTCACCCAGCCCAGTTTAGCTCATCCTGGTCCATCTCAGACCTCCTATTTCAGTGTAGATCAGTCCACCTGCCTCTTCTCAGCCCAGCTCAGTCAAGCATGGCTGAGGATAGCCTTTACTGACCAGCCTGGCTCAAGTGAATTCAGCATAGTACATCTCCCTTCACACAGCTTAGTTTACTCACTCAGCTATGCTAAGCCTGGCCCAGTGCAGTCTTGCACAGCTTGGCCCAGAAGTCATGGCTCAGGCCATCTCAGGCCTGTGGTTCAGCCCAAGGGCAGCTCCCTGATGCCTACACCCCAGGCATGACTGGGCAGGCAGATCTGGGGCCCAGGCTATTGCAAGCAGATTCACAGCCTAGCCTAGGTCTGGAACTCTGAGCTAACCGTGACTGTCTCCTTCTTTGGCCCTGCTCACAGTCTTGTTCCATCCAAGAGCTGCTTGCATTTAAAGATTGGTTTTGGGCAGTCTCCTAACCCTCTGTGTCCCTATGCAGGGAAGGGACAGCTGAAAGACTCATGGTGACCAAGGGATTCATTCCATTCCAGAATGCAGCTAATATCCACTACCCCAAGCCCAGCAGCCCTTGCAGCCTGGCCCCTTTGGGTTCCCAGTGACTGGGATATCTGAGGTCCTAGGGCTTTCATCAGGAACTGCTCACTGGTTTGTCCTGTCCTGCATGCCCGTGGCTGTCTGTAAGGTCCTTGGATATTCAGCTGGTCTCCTGCCTAGGGGTGGCTCCTTGGCCAAAGAGAACCTGTGGTAACCATTGTTGTTATTTTTACATCAAGAGAAGAGGGCTTGTGGGGAGGGGAGCTCTGCCTCAGTGCTCTCAGCTAAAAATGGGGTGGGAACTCCCAGTGGGTGAGCAGCTCTGGAAGTTCCCTTTTCTCTCTGTTCTTGGGAAGTTGATGTAGCACCCACCGGTGGGGTCCCAGGTGAAGTCCCTTGGCTGGGGATGCACAGGTGGGTTCTGGACAGACCTCCTCCCTCTTCTTTGCAGCCATTGGTGCCTCCTCAGCCAGCTCCTCCAACCTGGCCTCAAGATCTGATGCCATGTGCATGTTCCCTGCTGGCAGATGCTCAAGGTTCCCTCCACTGGCCCTCGGGTTGGAGTGGGCAAACTGGCATGGTCATACCTGCTCCTCAGGGCAGCTCTGCAGGAAAAGGTTGTGGCTGTTTTGGGCATGAGGAAATTGAGGCCAGGACATTCATGTAGGGCTTCCTAATGTCCATCCTGCATGCGTGCTCTCAGGCAGCTCTGTGTAGTGCTTCAGAGCTGGCCCAATGTGGGCTGTTGTGGGCATGAGTGAGTGGGGGCCATAGGTCCACAATAGTTGGACAGGACCTTGTCCTCCCCTCGGCTCCCCAGAGGCACCCTACTGGCCAGTGACATGCCCTTCTTCCACAAGGTGCATTGACACATGGATTCTTTCCTCACTCCCAGGCAGTTGTCCTTCAGCCTGGATAACCAGTGTGGCAGTCTTCACCAAGTGTACCGTGGAAGGGCAGAGTTGGCAAGCAGGGACCCACCATGGGTGGAGGGCTGGACATGGCTGTGAGGCTGAGGGCTGGTCAGTGAGTCTGCCAGGCCCTGCAGCTGCTGGTGTTTGGAGTCCACAGGGCAGATCAGTGCCTGTGGTTCTGGCACCATGCAGCTGGCTGGGATGGGGCATGGGATGGCTCTCCAGAGGCTTCCACAGCCTATGTGCTTATGTCTGGGGAGCCTAAAGTTTCCTTCAATGGTGTGGAAGTACCTACATACTTGTGGGCTTCCAGGAATCCCTCAAGGTCTGTGTGCACACATGCATTGGGGGAGACCACAGGGAACCCGTGTGCCCAGGCTTGTTTTCACAAAGGTTCCAGGAGGACACATGCAAGGTCCTTGGGGGAGGGGAGAGCTGCTAGGTGGCATCAGGACCCTGGACCCTGGACTCCAGGTCCAATGAGCTAGTGGTCCCCATGCACAGGAACTGTGTGGAGAAAGGCTCTGTGAGACCTGGTGCCTTCTGGTGGGGTGTTGAGACTCATTCTGGAGACCCCAAAAAGGCTACTGGATGTCTGAGGCTGTGTGGGACAGGGGCTGACTGGGGATGGGGCCTGAGCCAGCTTGGGGGAGACTGGGGACAAGGGGGAAGGGTGAGGGTTAGTCACATCTTTGTGGTGTGCCTTCTAGGCCTGGGGAAGCCATGACCCTTCCTGAACCCTCTGCCTCCCCAGGGCAGTCTGTCCTAGGCCTGTTCCTCCCCATCCTCCACCCCAGGGATGGATACAGTGTGGGAAGATGTGTGGGAAACTCTGAGTTCTGTAGAAGGACCCATGCTTTCAGAGAGACCACTGGAGGCAAGGGAGGTGCAGAGTGGGATCTCCTCTCCCTTCTGGGCTTTCAGGTCACATAGCTTAGAACAGTCTAGTTCAGTCTAGCCTAGCCCAGCCAAGCCCACATCAGTGACTGTGAGCCCAGGTTGGCCCAGGGTCTGTGTAGGTGGTCACCTGGACCACTCCCACTCACCCTGCATCCCCCTGCTCTCTCTCCTGGCCATGGGCACTGGGCAAAGGTGGCTCAGTGCCAGCCTGCCTGCCCCTGGTTTCCCTCTGATGTCCTGGGTGCCAGGCTTCTGAGACCATGTGTGATGGTTGTGTGTGTGGCATCAGTGGGTGGGTCCTCAGGAAGGAGACTCAGGGTGCCTGCTGCCCCTGAACATCAGGTTCCCACCTGGGGTCCCTTGTTCCTGGAGAAGAATGTTCTCTGTTCCTCTCCTATGTTCCTCCAGGATGGACTCAGCTCTGGACACAGGAGTCCAAGTCTCAGTCTTGTTCTGGTCTTAGAGTTGCCCTGCTATCCCCACCCTTTCCCATCCAGTGGGGAGACTGGTTCTTGCTGCTTCCTTGCACTGGTCCCAGCAGACACAGAACTTAGCTGTCCTGCATGATTGGCCTAGCATTGTTACAGCCCCCCTGCTGGCTCAGGACCTCTCTTGTGTCCCATAGTGCTGTTCCCTTACTCCAACATCTCAGCTGTGCATGTGTGTGCAATTGCTTGCACATCTGTATGCACATGTGTGCATGCACACACAGATGCACAAGTGTGTGAGCATTTGTGTGTTCCTGTGTATGTTTCTGTGTTGGAGAAATAAGGAAGGGTCTTCTCCCCTACCTCAGCCTGAACTAGCCCTGCTGACTTAGGAGACCTGCAGACAGTGTGTGAGAAGACACTGTGATTCCCATGTTAGCATGTGACTTGCATGGGCATAGGCAGGGTTCCTTGGTGTCCACTGGATTGCTCTCCATGGGCTGTCCCATGTCAGAGGGTGTGGAACTAGGAAGCTGGATGTGGTATGAGTCAAGCCTTCCTCAATCCAGGATACTCCTTAACTGAGCTGGCTCAGGTGGGCCCCCAGAGCAGGATCTGACCTGGCTAGGAAGTTCTTGAGGGGCTGCATGGTTTGAAGGACCAGCAGGAATTTGGGTGGAGCCAGGCCAGAGAGCATAAGAGGGGTGATTTTTGATCGCATGTGCTAATATGCCTACCCTCTGAGACAAGGCCAAATGTTAGAGCATGTGTGGGTAACAAGGGACAAAAGCCAGCTCAGGTCAAGGGGCCATTGAGGAAGAGAGCTGAGCTGCACATATTTCCTAGACTCTTCTGGACTGGGACACCAAAGTTCAGCAGGAACTGGCCTTCAGCTCCCCCAGGTCTCACCTGTGGAGCTCAGTGCTCACGAGGTTCTCAGATTCCCATACCTGAGTGCTTTGAGCTTTGACCCTCTCAGTGGGCTGGACCTCAGAGTTGCCCTGGCCCTCAAACTTTTTAGTCCAGCTGACCCCCTTGTTGTCCTTGGCTTCAAACCCAAAGGTACACCTACTGACATACACAGCCAAAAACTTCCCCTTTCAACTACATTCACACACATAATTCCCATACATAATTCAGCATTGTTAATTACAATGTGCCACCATCACCACCATCTATTCCCAAAACTTAATCAATCTAAATAGAACTTCCGTACAAATTAGGCATCAGTTTCCCGTTCTCTATCCCCATGTATCCCTTTGTAAACTATACTTTAGATTCTAATTCTAAGTTGGCTTATAATAATTAGTTCATGGCAGTGAAATCATACAATACTTGTCCTTTTCTGTATGGCTTATTTCACTCAACACAATGTCCTCAGTACTTCATCAGTCCTTCATGAAGCATCAGGACTTTGTTCCTTCTTACAGCTGAATAATATTCTATTGTAAGTATGTACCGCATTTTGTTTATCCACTCATTTGTTGATGGTCACTTGCATTGCTTCCATCTTTTGGTAACTGTAAATAATGCTGCTATGAACATTGGTGAGGAAATATCTGTTCCAGTCCCTGCTTTCAGTTCTTCTGGATCTATAGCTAGTAGCGGGATTGCCAGGTCATATGGTAAATCTATACGTAGCTTCCTGAGGGACTGCCTGCCTTCCACATAGGATTTTTCATGCCATTTTACCTTCTCATCAGCAATGAATGAGTGTTATTTCTCCACATCCACTTCAATGCTTGCAATTATAAGTTTTTTTTACAGTACCAATTCTAGGGTGTGTAAAGTGATATCTCACTGTGGTTTTGATTTCCATTTTCATAATAGTGATGTTGAGGATCATGTGCTTTTTAGCCATTTGTGTATCCTCTTTGGAGAAATGTCTATTCAAGTATTTTGCCCATTTTTAAAATTGGCATTTTTTTTTGTAGTTGATTGGTAGTGCTTCTTTATATATTCTAGATATTTGATATGTGGAGGCACAATATTATCTCCTATTGAGTAGTTGTCTTTTCACTTTCATAACAAAATCCTTTGATGAACCATGTTTTTTAATTTTGTGGAGGTCCAATCTATATAAATTTTCTTTTGCTGCTTGTGCTTTGTGTATAAAATCTAAGAAACCATTGTCTCAAACAAGATCCTGAATATACCTCCCTGTATTTTCTTCTAGGAGTTTTATAGTTGTGGCTATTATTTGTTGGTTTTTCATCCATTTTGGGTTAATTTTTTTGTATATGGTATGAGTTAGGGGTCCTCTTTCATTCTTTTGCATATGGAATCCAGCTCTCCCAGAACCATTTGTTGAAAAGACTATTCTTTCCCAGTTGAGTGGACATGGCAGCCTTGTCAAAAATCAACTTTCTATGTATGTAAGGCTGTATTTCTGAACTCTAAATTTGATTCTCTTGGTCAATATAGCAATCCTTTGTGCTGGTTTCATGATGTTCTGACTACTGTAGCTTTGCTATATTCTTTAATGCCAGGAAGTGTGAGTTCTCCAATCTGGTTCTTTTTCAAGATGTTTATGGCTGTTCCGGGACACTTGCCCTTCCAAATAAACCTGATTATTGGCTTTTCCATTTTTGCAAATTAGGCTGTTGGAATTTTGATTGGGATTGTGTTGATTCTGTAAATCATTTTGGGTAGAATTGACATCTTAATGATATGTAGCCCTCCAGTTCATGAACACAGAATGTCCTTCCATTTATTTAGGTGTTCTTTGATTTCTTTTAGCAATGTTTTGGAATTTTCTGTGTACAAGTCCTTTGCATCCTCAGTTAAATTTATTCCTAGATATTTGATTCTTTTAGTTGCTATTTTAATGCAATGTTTTCTTGATTCACTCCTCAGCCTGCTTATTACTAGTGTACAGAAACACTACTGATTTTTGCATATTGTTATTGTAGCCTGACACTTTGCTGAATTAATTTCTTATTTCTGGTAGCTTTCTTGTTGACTTTTAGGAGTTTCTATATATAAGGTCATGTCAAGTGCTAACAGTGGAAGTTTTACTTCTCCCATTCCAATTTGGATGCCTTGTATTTCTTTTTCTTGCCTAATTGCTCTGGCCAAACTTGCACTACTCTGTTGAATAAAAGTGGTGACAGTGCAGTGGGTGTCCTTGTTTTGTATCGGATCAACTCTGAGATGCTGATCCCCTTGTGTATAACTTGATTGGTCTCTGGAATTTTGGATATCTGTGTGACATCTGAAACTCAGAACTAGAGCTCAGCAGATATGAATGTCAGTATAGCACATACAGCAACTGTTAAAAGAGAAAAAGCTGAAAAAGACCCCAGATTTCAATCAGAGATATGAATGAAGCAGATCTGGTTAACACTATGGCAAATTGGACCAAAGGGTAAAGGTTGAAACTGACTGTGTTTTGAAACTTCAACTTCCATGTGAGACCAAGGGCAGAGATATTTATTTGGTGCAGGATCTATATTTTCTAAACATTATAACCTCTACAGTCTGTTTGCTTAAACACTATAATTACATGGAACTTTGATTAGTAAGTGAGATCTGGTAGGTTTGCATAGATTAGTATGAAATAACTACACATTTCAAAATAATTTGGGCAGTGA
Organism: Choloepus didactylus; assembly: GCF_015220235.1. NCBI lineage: Eukaryota > Metazoa > Chordata > Mammalia > Pilosa > Megalonychidae > Choloepus > Choloepus didactylus. The sequence goes on along the minus strand of NC_051325.1, from coordinate 6,324,900 downwards.
ATAAAAATATATAGGCAAGTCCCTCCCGAGGAGCTGGGGGAAAATGCGAAAGTGTTGGACTTCCTCACCTGGATTGTTGCTGATTTCCTTGTGAACATTGGGGACTGATGGTTTGGTATACCAAAAACTCTACCTTGGGGCTTGCCCTTATGAAGCACGTTACTCCTAAGGACAGGCTAAACCTGCTTATAATTGTGCCTAGGAGTCTCCCTGTGAGTACCTCTTTGTTGATCAAATGTGACCCTCTCTCTCTAGCTAAGCCAACTCAGCAAGTGATCTCATGGCCCTCCATATGATGTGGGACCTGACTCCCAGGGGTGTAAATCTCCCTGGCAATGCAGGATATGACTCCTGGGGATGAATCTGGACCCAGCATCTTGGGATTGAGAACATCTTCGTGACTAAAAGGAGGATGTGAAATGAAATGAAATAAAGCTTCAGTGACTGAGAGAATTCACATGGGGTCAAGAGGTCACTGTCGTGGACATTCTTATGCACTATATAGATAACCCTTTTTAGGTTTTAATATATTGGAATAGCTATAACTAAATACCTGAAACTAACAAACTCCAACCCAGTAGCCTTGATTCTTCAAGTTGATTGTATAACAATGTAGCTTACAAGGGGTAACAGTGTGATTGTGAAAACCTTGTGGATAGCACTCCTTTTATCCAGTGTATGGATGGTTGAACAGAAAAATGGGATAGAAACTAAATGAAAAAGAGGTTGAGATGGGGGAGATGATGTGGATGTTCTTTTTTACTTTTATATATGATGGTATTATGAACAGTTGTTTGTATACCATGGATGAATGTATCTCAATAAAACTGAATTAAATTAAAAAAGGAAAGTTTGCTGAATTTTGTCAAATGCCTTTACTGTATCAATTGAAATGATCATGACTTTTTTGCTTTCAGTCTAGATGTTCTATTGATTAGAGTAGTGTATCAAAGTGTCCAAGTATTACTGTAGAGTTGTCTATTTCTCCCTTCAGTTTTGCCAGTGTTTGTCTCATGTGTTTTGGAGCACTGTGTTTGGGTACATAAATATTTGTGACTATTTTTTATTCTTGGTGGATTGCCCCTTTTATAAATCTATAGTATTCTTTGTTTCTTGTAACAGCTTTTGACTTAAAGTCCATTTTGTCTGATATTAGTACAGCTACCCTAGCTCTTTTTTGGTTATTATTTGCATAGACTATCTTTCTCCATCCTTTCGTTTTTCAACCTGTTTGTGTCTCTGGGTCTATGGTGAGTCTCTTGTAAACAACATATACCTGGATAATGCTCTTTTTTTAAATCCCTTCTGCCAACATGTAGCTATTGTTTAGGGAATTTAATCTTTTAACATTCAGTGTTATTACTGTAAATGCACTACTTACTTCAGCCATTTTGTACACTGGTTTTTATATGTGATATCTTTTGTTGTCTCTCTTCTGCTTTATTGCAACCTCCTTTTCTGTATAGTTTATTTGTGATGTATTTGACTGATCCCTATCTCCTTTCTGTTTCTGTATTTTTAAAAATACTTTCTTTAAGCTTACCCTGTGGTTTATATTATACAACCTCCATCTATAATCTACTAATTTGAAAGGATAGTGGATTAGCTTCATTAGTATGCACATTCTTTCCTCCCATATCCCTCTATTTCTTCTCTTTATTTATTATTATTAGTATTATTTTTTACCACTCTACCACTTTACATTTTGTATGTCCATTTTCAGGAAATATACCTTTTTCTTGTTCAGTTGTATTCTGACTCTTCTAAGAATTAAAGAAGAGATTTGTATTTTGAGGAGACAGTACTATTATTGGGTTTTGCATTTACCCATTAAGTTACCCTTACTAAAGATCTTCATTTCTTCATGCTACTCCAAGCCACTCTCTCTTGTCTTTGCCTTTCAGCCTGCAGAACTCTGTTTAGTATTTCTTGTAGGGTAGTTGTTTTGTTGATGAACTCTCTCAGTTCCTGTTTATCTGTGAATATTTTAAACTCTCCCTCATTTTAAAGGACACTTTTGCCAGATAAAGAATTTTGGACAGGCAGATTTTCCTTTTTACTATGTTAAATATATCATACCACTGCCTTCTCACCTCCATGGTTTTGATGAGAAATTGGAACCTAGTCTTGCTGGGGATCCCTTGTATGTCCTGAATTGCTTTTTTCTTGCTGTTGTTAGAATTCTCTTTTTATCTATGACATGTGACTTTCTGATTGGTATTTGTCTCACAGTAGGTCCATTAGGATTTATTCTGTCTGGATTATGTTGCACTTCTTAGACATGTATATGTGTGAGTTTCATAAGAATTGGGAAATTTTCAGCCATTATTACCTCAAATATTCTTTCTGCCCCTTTTCTCTTCTCTTCTCCTTTTGGACCATCCATGGCAAATATGTTTCTATGCTTCAGGCTGTCACTCAATTCACAGAGACACTGATCATTTATTTTTCTATTCTTTTCTCTATCTGTTCTTCTCATTCTACGATTTTGATTGTCCTGTCTCCTAATTTGCTGATTCTTTCCTCTGCCTGTTGAAATTTGCTGTTGTTTGCCTCTAGGGTTTTTTAATCTCTACTATTTTGCTTTTTATTCTCATAATTTCTGTTGGATTACTTTTTATACTTTGAAAATCTTCTTCATGCTCTCACATTGTCTTCTTAATATCCTTTATCTCTTTATGCATATTTTCCTTCATCTCCTTGAATTGATTTAGGAGATTTGTCTGATCATCATTGGTTAGCTGTTCTATCTTATGAGTGTCCTCTGAAGTTTTCATTTATTCTTTTGACTGTGCCAGGTCTTCCTGTTCATTCATATGACATGTAGTTTTCTGATAATATCTAGGCATCTGATTATCTTGAAGAATTAACTCTGTAGGTTCATTTCTCCCTCTTGCCTAGGATTTTATTGTTGATTGGCTTTATGTTAAGACTCTTCTTTGACTCTTGGGTTAACTTATTCCAGACCTTTAAAATGCCCCATGTTTACCTGTTCAGATTTTCTCAGTTCTTCATCTGATTCTTGTCCTGGAATGGAGTAAGATATTTAAGATTGCATTTTTGCCTAATTGTTTCACCTCCAGGAGAGAGCCTCCTTTCCTCTCTCCTGCTCTGTCAATCCTGATCTGTTCTCTCCATTTTTGTTCAGACTTTTCTCCCAGCTCCTATGAGTTGTTTAAATTCTCTGCCTCACTCTTACGCTCTTCAGTTCTGGGACCTGCCCTTTCTTACAGCAATTTGATTTAACACCCCCTTTTTTTTCTTTGATTCTTTTCTTTCCCTGGTTTCTTCCCCTTTAGGGAATCCTGCCCTCAGTAGCAAGATGTGGCAAATCCAAAAGTGTGGACCACTTCAGAAAAGTCTGCTTTGCCTTTACTGGTCCTGCTGACTGCAACTGGATTGAGTGAGGGCAGAAAAGTTCTTGCCAGCATTTCAATCATTATCTCTTTCCCCTCCCACCTGGAGGTCCTTGTTTTATACAGCGCTACTCAGTGACTTGTCTTTCCCCTGGTCTCTGTGGGCTTAGGTTCTTGTGCCTGGATATGTGCAGAATTCCAAGGTCTAACTCGCTTCCGTTAGTTGCTCCCCGGTCTCAATGCATGGGTTTGAGAGGAGTTTATATGCAGATTATGGGGTTCTTTTTTCTGTGAATTCCTCTTTTATGGATATTTTCCTTCAGTTTTTAGCTGCTCTAGCAGCCCAGAATTCTACTATCTGACTCCTCTAGCCAATAAGACTTCCATTTTCTGCTGTAGTTCTTGTTGTACCATGCTGTGTAGACTGCCTTCAGACATGCCCTTCAAGGGAAGAGTCCTCTCTAGTGTCTGCCTGCTTTGGGTCACACTCCAATGCCTTCAAATAATTGTTTATTATTGTTTTCCAGAGTTTATAATTGCTATCTGACAATGGGCTAGTCTGATACAAGTCTCACCAGCATATTGGAATCAGAACTACTTTCTCTCATGTGGTTTTTCATTTTCATTCTCTGGTGACTAATAATATTTATAATCCTTTTCATGTGTTTAATGGCTGCTTGGATATCTCTTGTGAAATACTCTTTCAATTCTCTTGTCCATTTTTCTATTGACGTATTAGGCTTTTCTATTTGATTTGCATGAGTTCTGCATATATTGTGGGTATAATTTTGTCTGTTATAGTGGTTTTATAAGGAAATTTGTGAAATACTTCAAAATGGATGAAAAGTTTGATGGGTGTCTTCAATGGAAAACAAGGCATTTTCTTGCTTGCTCTCCAGATGATCTGATTCTATGGGAACGCCACACTATTCTTTGTCTTCAAGGTATGATTTACAACTCTATAAATTACAGATAATTTATAGGAATCCAAGTTCTGTTCCTTGGAAAGACAATTGTTTCCTCTTGTCCTCCCATGGAAAAAGCTAGTTTCTTGCATCTATTTATAAATTCATTTTAGCATGCCTGATTCAACTATGTAAGTATACTACTTTGAATTCTTTCTGAACTGGTTGTAACTTCTTATCAGTGTCAAATGAGAAAAACAAAGCTGCAAGACAATGAAGGCATTTATTTGGGGTCTTAGAATTTCAATTCACAGAGCACAGATTCAGGTGGAAACATAAGTCATGGCCCATCTTTACATTCTAGGTAAGAGTTTTCAAAGGAAAAGATAGTGAGAGAAGTTATTTATGGTTGATGGATATTGGGGTACTCCATTTGTCCTTCAGAGTGCTAGTTTACTGAGTTCTTTATTTCATAGCTTGTTTGTGGTTTCTGGATGCCTTTGGGGTTTCAAGGAACATTGTTGCTTGAGGATCTGCATACTTTGGCAGTTTGTGCTATCTGGCTGAGACCTGCAAAAGAGTACCTCAAGAATGACCTCCTGACTCCATTTAAAATCTCCTACCCATACTAATTCTGCTTTGCTTCATTTCATTTTATACCAGTTAAGTAAAATCTTGGAAATGTGTTCATTATATATGTATATGAGAATGAAGAATATACCACTTAATAATTATCCTTTAATTTATCACATGTATCTTCTCCTACATGACCTCACCAAACCTCAGTGTCCAGGGAGTTTAGTTGTCTGTGTCCCAGAAGGACAGGAAGCCAGGACTGATGAGCAGAATTGAGATTGAACACATGTGCCTTCTGGGCACTCCCTCAGGAAAACTTTCCCTGACCCCACAGACTGGAGTCAGCACCTATTGTTATATGACTTCATCACCCCAATACTTTTCATTCATAGTAGTTGTCACAGTTCTACTTAAATAACAATTTGTGAAATTATGTACTCAGTGTTTGTCTCTTCTCCTGGAATCAAAGTTCTTGAGGGCAGAAGCCCTGTTGGTCTTGTTTCCATAATGTGCCAAGTGTCCATTTGGTAAATACTTGTTGAATAAATAAATGGATACAATATTCACAGAACTTCCAAGCCAGCCTCTTCCCTTCCAAACATTTCTGGGACCTTATTAGGGCATGAAGTTTCAACAACTGGTTTGAGTTCCTGCTGTAAGGAGACGGTCTTCCCTTGAGGGTGGGAATCAGATCAGGATGACTTTCTGGAATCTCTTTAAGAGGCTGTATAGAGAAGAAAGAACATGCACTTTAGGGCCAGAAGACATGAGTTCAGTTTCTACTGAGAAGCAGGGAGATGCAGCTTTTCTAAGCCTCAATTTCTTCATCAGTAAAGTTTAGGCAGTGACACCTGCCTCTTAGGGGTGCTGTGAATACACAGTGAAATTCTCTGAAAACTCTGAAAAAGTCAAAACACTGTGACTACTTCAAATATGACTATTATTATATTTTAGTAGGTATTTTAATTTGCTTCAGTAGTGGACATGCATTTTAATGGTTGTTTATCTTTCAGTTTTGCTAGGATGTGCTGTGATATCAAATGACCCCTGTTTTAGTTTCCTGGGCTGTTCAAGCAAATAGAATGCAATGTGATGTTTTAACCAATGGAAATTTATTAGCTCATGGTTTTGAGACTAGGAGAACATCTAAATCAAGGCAAGTGAAGGTGATGCTTTCTTTCTGAAGACTGGCATTCTGGAGCTGGCTGCCCGTGGGTCTTGGTCCTTCTTTCCTCTGTCACATGACCATGCATATGGGGGCCTCTCCCAGCCCCTCCCTTCTCTTCTGGGTTCCATTGATATCCAGCTTCTTGTCTCCTGTGGCTTTCTTCTCTCTTTGTCTGAATTTCATTCTTTTATAAAAGACTCTATTAAGACCCATCCTGATTGAGGAGGGCCACACCTTAACTAAAGTAACCTCATCATAAGGTCTGATTTACAATGGTTTCACACTCACAGGAAGGGATTAGATGTGAAAACATGTTTTCTGGGTTATATACATCTCCAAACAACCACAACTCCCAAATGAAAAGGCTTATAACATTATAGGTATTTTTCTGTCTCATTTCAGTGTCTACTGCAGTTTGTGGTGACTCTGCCTGACTCTGCTCCAGGTGACTTCTTTGTTTTGGGATCTAAGCTAAAGGAGGAGGTACATTCTGGAAAATATCATTCCCAGGAAAGATGAATAGAGCAAAGGTGGATTCACACAGTGGACCCTCCTGTTGACATTCCTTTGATCAAGGCCAATGTCAGTGGTGTGGTGTACATCTTTCTCCCACGGGGCAGCATGCTCTCAGCATGGGGTGGGGAGTGGGCAATGACCAGTGAGGACCAATATTAAGATCTGCAATCAGGATGAGAATTTGGAAAGGGCTACTTCTCTGGCTAGCTATTCAATGGCACCCAAGAGTCAGTGTGCCCAATGGTCTTCTGTATTATGCTCTTTGTATCCCCTGATATCATTGGGACCTTCACTTCATGTGGTTCCCCTACCTTGCTATGTCTAAGCCTCCTTCCTGTCCCAAGTCTCTTTTCTCTGTCTTGACCCTCTGTAACCTGCACATGAAAAGGACCCAGAGGAAGGCAATGTAGGAGAAAGATCACTAACCTCAAGTCAGCAGTCTCTGTTTGGGCCCAATTCTCCTACATGTTGTTGGGTGACCTTGGTCATGTGACTGACCTTCACCCATCTGCCCATCCCTCAGCCTGCATCTGTGCCATGGCCTGGTCTGGGTCCAGACAGAACATAAAGAAGGGACAAGAATGCCAGTGTCACAAGGGCAGGGACTTGGAGTGATGGTTCACTATGATATCCCAGTCCTGGAGAGCAGGAGTTGGGTTCAGCCCACAGGGGATGACTCAGGAAGATGCTGTCCTGACCTCCAGGAACTCCAGGTCTCAAGCGAGATGGATGTGCATGGCTATGAAGTGGAGAAGCACATTCACAGAATGAGAGAGAGCAAGGTCCATTCTGCTTGGTGGGTTAAGGGAGGACTTACACATGGGGGAAAAGACACATGAGCTAAAAAGCAGAGTATAGGGCTTGCTTGGTTTTCCCAGGTGAAGGGAACCATGTGGGCAAAGGCTTGGTGCATGAGGCAGCCTTATGATCCAGAGACCTCAGCACCCAGCTGTGGTTTTGATGGAAATCAGCAGGTGTTTGTGTCTATGTGTGTTTCACTATGTGAGGATGTGTATGACTGCAGATGCCAGATGAATATGTGAGTCTGAGTGTGTTAGCATAACTGCCCAGTGTGGAGAAGGCATGTGAACTTGTGTGTGTCTGAGTGTGTCACTATGGCTCTCCTATACAGGACAAGCTTTCATGTGTCTGTGTGTCTGAACATGTGTTGGTGTGACTGCCCTGTGCAGCAAGTGTGTGTGTCTGTATGTGTTGGAGTGTGTATTGGTGCAGCAGGCATGTGTGCCTGTTGTTGTTTCTGAATGTTTGTTGGCGTGACTATCCCTGTGCATTAGACCTGTGTGTCTGTGTGTGTGTGAGCATGTGTTGGTGTGACTACTGTGTGTGGCAGGACTGTGTGTGTGTCTGAGTGTGTTTTGGTGTGACTGCTCTGTATGACAGGTATATATGTGTGTGTCTGAATGTGTGTTAGTGAGACTGCTGTGTGTGGCAGGATGCATGTCTGTTTGTGTTGGAGTTTGTGTTGGGTTGCTGCAACTACAATGTGCAGCCAGCGTGCATGTCTGTGTGCATCTCAGCATGTGTTGTGTGACTTCTCAACACAACAGGTGTGTGTGTCTGTGTCTGTGTTTCAGCTGAGGTGTACAACATAGAGGTCAGGAGGCCTGCCCAGGTACATGCTCTGGGACAGAGGTCATGGATGGCTCAGGTGCATCTGTATTTCTTCTGGCCTTGCCCTGTGGCATCTGCCTGAGGCTATGATCATAGAAGGCAGCTGAGAGCAGGTAAGGTGACTTGGGGCCTGCTGGGTGCCCTGTTGGGGCTCTGGATGGCCTGGTTGTGTGCAGCCCTTGAGGATTCTGGGGGTCTCCCAGAGCCCAGCTTCACTGTACAGAGCTGAGCCATCACTGGCTTAATAGGCAGTGATGGTGGGTCCATCCCTGCTGGGTGGGGACTACAAGGGAGATTAGGTGGTGAGAGCTCAGAGCCTGATGAAGGGGGAGGGGCAGATGCAGAGCCAGCCCTCAGAGCAGATGTGCCACGGGCGGAGCAGGGTCAGGAAGGGAGAGCTCTGGCATCAGAGGGTGAAGGGTCTGGTGCAAGAGGGGTGGGGAGGAAATACGTTCGGGGTGGGTGGGTCATGTGACTGCAGGAGGAGACGGGTATCAGGAGGACAGGGTGTAAGGAGGATGATGGGTGGGGAGTGTGTCAAGAAGACAGGAGGTGCTGAGAGGGGAGTGTATATAAGGGGGAATGAGGAAGGGGCAGGGGAGTGAGGTGAGGTGGGAGGAGGGGGTCAGAGGATGGCACATCACAGGGAGCACACTGTGGTGACCCATATTCACAGAGGGTGGCCTCCAGGGCTTGAATGTTTTGACACAGAGAGGCAGGATGGGGCACAGACACCAATTTTGCCACAAGTGTTGGAGGAATGCGGAACCAGATGGGAGACTTGGGAGCATGGCTATGGAAGATGGGAAGCTGTGGGGGTGAGCAGACGGGAGGTGAGATGCTGCAGGGAGGTGACTTTATTGGTTAGGGGATGGGGTAGAAGTTGTGGGCTAGAAAAAGATGGGGAACCCCGTTAGCAAGAGGAGCTTATGGGTTAGAGGAGAAAGTGTGGGGAAACCTCAAGTTCTTGGCTTAGATACCATTGTGTGGTAGCCTGGAGGGAAGCAGGTTTGGGAAGGCAACTGAGGCCTGCAGTGCCTGGAGGACAAGGTGGGTCCACACCAGCTGCAATTAGAGATGTGAACCTGGCATGGGTACAGGTCAGGATGGGCCCTGACTCTGCCTCCAGTGCTCCTTGCTGCCCCATGGTGCTGTGGAAATGGAGACTCTTATGGGGCTAAGGTGTGGACATTTCTGCAGGCAGCATGTGTGTCAGGACTCAGGGCCTTGGGGAAAATGTCCCATTTCCCTAAGGGAACTTGGCACACATGTGTGGGTTCTAGGGGACCAGAAGACAAGATGCCCCCTCTGCCCACCCCCAGGCTGCCCTTGGCCCGAGGAGTCTCACTGTCAGGGTCTGCAGGAAGCATCTGCTCCTTCCCTAGAGAGCTGGATGGTCCTGCCCCTGCCTACCACAGCCCTCTCCACCCTGAGTGATGTGGCCCCTGAAACAGCCTTGGCTGAGCTGTGCACTCTCAGGAATTCAGTGGTGCCCACCCTGAGCAGGGTGAAGTGCAGGGGGCAGCTTTGTAAAGCCACAGAGAACATGCATGGCCATCCCTGATGTCCTGATATCACCGGAAGTTGGAGTCAGCTGTGCTCCCATCATCATGGCACAGAGCTGGTGAGAATAAAGCAAGCTGCCTGCTGCCTGTCTTCTGGTTGGTCACTCTTCTTTCTGACACTCAGGAAAGCCATAGGACTCACCCTATGTCCCTCTGCACCTGTTCCCCACAGCTCCTGTAGCACAAAATCCTGATACTTCAAAGGCCAGCCTTGGGCACAAATTGCCTGGTCAAACCAGCCCACCCTCAGGGCCTCTGGAGCTCACCATCCAGCAGGCATCAGCTATGAGTCCAAACAGTGGGACCCATTCTGTAGTGAGGACCCTGACTGCTTGTGTGTCCCTGTTCCTGCTCCCTGGGCAGTCTGGGCCTGGGCCTCTGGGGACATCCTGCCTGGCCCCTGTGTCTTTGGTGAAGCTCCCGTGCAGCTGCTGGAGTGATGCTGCTAAAGAAGCCCCACTGTGGCCCTGTCCTGCCAATAATTATCTCTGTCTCCTGAGGCCCACAGGACATGTCAGCTCCTCCTTTTGTAATGACTGTGGCCTGGCTTCTCTCCATCTCCAGCCCCAACTGGCTTGTCCTTTGTTGACCACTGGGGCCTGATCCATGCCAACCTCTCACAGAAGGTGGCTTCTCAGTTCTGGCCATGCCAGTGCTCGATGACCCTCCTGTACCCGGCCTCCATGTGGCTCTGCCTCCCCAGGACTCCCCCACTGACCCCCAGGCCCCATGTGACCCCCTGCCCTTCCTCCTTGCCCAGTCTTGGGAACTGAGGTCAGTGCTGCTGGGCCTGTCCCTGTGTACTTGGGACACAGCTGGATGAGATCCTTTGGGACTGCCCAGGTGAAGGCAGTGAGGCCTTCCTGGGGCTGCTCACCCTGTCCACACTGCAGAGTAACCCCACAGGACTGCACGGTGCCTCCTAACTCAGGCTCCAGTTCTGCAGGGGGAAGTACGCCCCTGGAAGGCTCATCTAAATACCCTGAGGAGGGGACGGGGCCCAGGGGGACAGGACTCTGTGGCAGGTCAAGCAGTGTGGCCAGTGCAGGCAGGAAGGGGTTGAGGGTTGGCAGAAGGGCTAGAAGATTCCAGAAACTGTACATTTGTGGAAGGAGTCCCCAGACTGATGATGCAGCCATGCTCCTCCCATCTGTGCTTTATGATAGGCACGGAGTGTAGTAACATGGACAGATTAATAAATTGTATCATTTTAAAGGGTGGTTTATTGTCATTTGTAAAAACGTAGAAACACATGCACATTACAGACAATGAATGGGCTTCAGAAAATTAAAGAGGAGAAAAAGCTACCGAAACTAATGTTTTCATATTTCCTCTGAACAATTTATCTCTACTATTTCCCTTCTGCCATGTTCCAAAACATCATCATTAATTGAGGCTCCATCCTTTTAGTAGGGTGCCCTGTGTGGCTTGGATGGGTGCTCCCAGAGCATGTGGCTTGGCCTGAGGAGCCTCCTAAGTGCCTCCCATGCATAGCAGTGCTCCAGTTGCACAGAACAGGGTGATTTTTCTGTTGCCCCTGGCTTTCTGGCTCTCTTGCCCTTAGAAGCAATGAGACAAGCAACCTAGAGGGTTGCTGAGGCCCCTGGGGCTGCAACTGCTACCAAATCCCACAGCTGCCTGGTGCAGCCCTCAAGGTGGGGGCACTCTCTTCTGTTGTGTCCCAACCCCCACTGCATGCTCACTGGCTGGAGGCCTGGCATCCAGTACTGGGGCTGGCCATGCCTGCTGGCCCCACTCTCCCAGCACTTGTGCCCAGAGACTCTCCTCTCCCCTCCTCTGTCTACGGGACCCACTGAGGCTGCCTCTCAAGTGACCACATCCTGCCTAGGCCCCTCCCAGGAGGCCCATCTGACTGTCACCAACTGGGCCGCTGCCCTTCCTCAGTGGCAGAGATGCCCAACCCTAACAGGTGTCCCATCCTTGTACCTGTCTGGGCACCTGCTGAGGTGACAAAACCCCCATCCCAGGCCCTCATCCACAGAGACTCCTGAGGGGGAGGGAAGGATAAATCTCTCACCCCTGCACTCCTGCCCACATCCTCCTCTGCAGGGTTTCCCTGTGTAGAGGTGAGGACAAACTCCCACTGCCCACAACCTTGAGGACAGACTTTGGAGCAGAGCTGTGTTTGATGGTTGGGAGATGGCAGGATGACCTGAGTCTGTCCTCTCACTCACCCCAGTAGGCAGTCAGGAATGTTTGTCTGTTTGCAGTGGGTCCCATGTCTGAGGTTACTTTGGGTATCCAGGGTGTGGTCTTTGCAGAGATCTCCATGCTAAAAGAAGGTGCCAGAGCATGGAGGCTGGACAGTGGCTCCTCCTCAGGCCAGGTGTGCATCGAAGCTCCCAGGATGGAATGAGGCCAGATGGGAGCCAGGAAGAAGGGAGATCTGAGAAGTGGACATTGGCACCTTCCAGGGGCTGCTGTTCACAATATGTTGTCCCCACCACAGACTCTGTTGAAAACCCTTGCAACCTGGTGCCTGGAAAGTGTGGGTCCAAGCTCTGTTTCCTATGAAGTCCTACCCTTTCCCTGATGGACACCCGGACATTTGGCCCTGGCATCTCCCTGTTCAGTGTGAACCTGCACAAGCTGGGCAGTGATGAGTCTGGACCTGAGTTGTTTGAACAGGACCTGATGCTCCTGATCTCAGTGCATTGAGCCCCAGAAATGCTCATGGTTCTGTCTGCAACTACCACTGTCCAGCACTTCTGGTTGCTGCTGTGCACATATGCTTGGTTATGGGGGAACAGGAGGTGTCCAGGCAGCTGAGGTCTGGGGTTAGAGTTTGCTGCCTTCAAAGTTCTCCAAGGGGATGTAGATGAGGCAGCAGTTCAGAGGGTGGCAGGGTCAGAAAGAGCAGGGTCAAAGGCCTGTGGGGTCAGAGGGTGGCAAGATCAGGGTCAGTGAGGTCAGAGTTGAGAGGTGCAGGTCTGGAGTGGGGGCCAATGTCTTCTCTTCTGTGGAGTCTGCAGCCAGGACAGCACCTCCTCTATGTACAATCCCTGGATGCCTGAGCAGGAAGGGTGACCCTAGGCCCCCTGCCCAATCATGTTCCTGTAGTTGGGGACGATTGTCCGCTTCAGCTCCACCACTGAGGAGAAGATCCACTTCACCTGTAGGAAGACAGGTGGATGTGAGCATGTGGGGAAGGGCAGGCTCCCACGGCTTCTGTGGTGCCCACAGTCCCAGCCCCCCTTGGCCACCACCCTTCTTTCTGCCAATTGCACCAGGGCCCTGGATGACCAAGCCCTGGGCTTGTGGGGGTGGCTGTCGGTGCAGAGAGGGAGGTCCCAGAAAGAAGCCCACCTTGAAGAGGGTGACGGTGGCACTGTAGCACACACTAAGCAGGAAGAGGGTGATGAAAATGGAGATGGTCGTCCACAGCCTGTCCAGCTCCCCGTCCTGAGCTTCAGCACAACTCTCATCTGGCCACAGCTCTGCCCAGGAAATATGGGGGTCAGGGGGCTGTCCCAGCCACAGCCTCTGGGAGGGGCAGGTCCCTCTGAGAGTCAGGCAGGACAGGTTGGAGTGGGAGTGATGGGATGGGAAAGTCCAGGTGGAAGGGCCTGTGTGCCAGGATGGTCCTCCCATTTTGTCTGCCCTATTCCCTCTGGTTCACATTGGGGTACCCTCTCTGGGCCTCTCAGGGAAGTGCTGTGATCCCTCCCAGGTCAAGAGGCATCATCCTTATCACCATCCCACTCTTCTAGCCTTGCACCCACTTGCTCCAGATAGTGCCCAGTGGTCAGCTGTGGGAACTGCTCCCTGCCATCCACCTGGGCCTTGGGGCTGCAGAGGCAGTGTAAGGAGCCCAAAGGAAATGAGGCCACCCCAAGCCCTCTGCACCCTCCTTGGGTCATCTGGCTGCAGAGAAGAACAGGGCTAAGGAGAGGCCCCCAGTGTTAGGGACAATGATGAGGGTGGACCTAGTGAGTGGGGTTTCCTGGAGTGTGAGTGTGAACATGTGGGAATGTGAGGGTGTGAGCATGTTGGAGCATGGGAGTGTGAGCATATGAGTGTGTGATCATGTGGAAGTGTGAGCATGTCAGCTTGTGAGCATGTGGGAATGGGAGCATGGGGGGGTGGGAATGTGTGAGCCTGCAAGTGTGTGAACCTGTGAGTGTAGGGGAGTGGTTGAACTCATGGGCACATGAGTGTGGGAGCGTGTGAGTGTGTGAGCATGTGGGAGGCTGGCGGCTGTGCCAGAAGAGGCCTTTGCCATCATAGGAGCATGAGGGAATGCACAAAGCACCTGCCTTAGCCCCCATGTCAGTCCCTCCTTGAGGAAGTGTGGAGCGTGTGTCTGGGTGTGGGTTTCCCATGTCTGCACGTGAGAGGAGGCCAAGTCTGAGCTGGTCAGTGAGTGGATGAGCAGTAAGCTGCCCACTGGGCACTCGTGCCAGGTCTGGTGGACATCAGGGGCCCAGCTGGTGCCTGCAGGTGCACATGGATGGGCACTTGCACTGAATACCTGTGGGAGGCCCAGGTGTGTAAGGTGTGATGTGCATGCATGTGGAAAGATAACACTGGGGGCTGGGGGCTGCTCATCAGAGGCACTTGTTCCCAAAGTGTCTGGGCTCAGTGTGCATGTGGTGGCTGGGATGGGGCCCACCCTGGGGCAGAAGGGTCCACCTGCCTCTGCCTCTTTGGAGCACTGGGGTGAGGGTCCCCATGCATGTGTCCCCCTGACACTCCATAGGGATGGAGGCCACGGCCAACCCATTTCCTCCTGAACTTGCCATGTGGGATCCTGGTGGAAAAGGCACATCCATTGGCCCTGGCAGTTCTCACAAGAGGATCCAAGGTTACCAGGGGAGCTCCTGGACAGGGACCCTGGGACAAATGATGGGCCACTTTCCCCACTGCACAGGCACCTACAGAGGCATGGTATGACTTCATTGTCCTTGGGAGATGCCTCTACCTATTTTCTTTTCCCATGCCTGAGCCCCTAGAAGCTGTTGTCTGGAGGGAGGGCACAGAAGAGAGACCACCTCTGTTGAAGGACCCCTTCCCTGCTCTGGCAACACCTGCACTGAGCCCCTCCCTCCAGGTGACTAGTGCAGATTCATGTGCCCCTTGGGATCTGACCCAGGACCCGTGCTCTCTCCCTAACAGTGAGGACAGAAGCTTCCTCAGGAGCAGCCTCAGAAAGAACCATGCCAGTCTCGCAGAATCCCAGGGCAGTGCTGGGTGCTTTATTTCCATGCAGGGGTGCCTGGGAGATATTTACAGGGGGCTGGGGAGGGGTGCTCACTGGTCACACTCATTTACCGGGAGACTGGGAGACGGTCTTCTGTGTGTAGTGGTTGTGCAGGGCCTCGTGCATCACGACACAGGAGTACACACTGCTTCCTGGCCACTTGCTGTGGTCTATGGTTAACTTGCTGTAGAGGAAGAAGGTTCCGTCCTGCTCCTCCTGGGGTGGGGTGGACACGAAGCTGCTCTTGGGCAACGGCTGCCCATTGCTCTGCCAGGCGACATCAATGTCATTGGGATAGAAGCCCTTCACCAGGCAGGTGAGGCTGAGTCCTTGTTGGGAGAGCTCCTGTGGGTGTGGGCCAAAGGCGTAGACCTGTGGCTCCCGGGGCTGCCCTGTGGGGACAGAAGACCACACAGCCAGTCAGGGCAGGGGGCTGGCCTGAGCTGTGCAGATCCCTGGGGGCAGGGAAGGTTGCAAGATGGCTGTGGAGGGTGCTCCTCAGCCTGGCTGATGGCCCTCACCCGAGGCTTTGGAGATGCTCTGCTCTATGGGAGATGGGAGGGCTTTGTTGTTGACCTTGCACTTGAAGACCTTCCCCTTCAGCCAGTCCTGGTGCTTGATGGGCAGCACACTGACCACGCGGTAGGTGCTGTTGAATTGCTCCTGCTGCTCCACTGTATTGGCCATGTGCATCTCCACACCATCCACGTACCAGTTGAGTGTCACCTCGGGTTCCTCCTTGCTCACGTCCACAACCAGGCACGTGACCTCAGGGGTGCGGGAGATCATGAGGGTGTCCTTGGGCTTTGGAGGGAAGATGTAAACTGATGGTCCTCCAGAGACTGGTGTGGGAGAGACAGGAAGGTGAGTTGGCACCTGGGGTGGGCAGAATGGATCCTCCTGTTCCCCCATGGTTGGCAAGGTCCGGGTGGCACCTTACCTGGGCAAGGTGGGGGTGGTGGAGGGTTCAGTGGTCTCACTGCAGAGAAAGCAGGCTAGGGTTACCAGAGTCTGGGAGGAGAGGAGGTGACCAGACAAGGCCATGGGGAGGTTCTGGCCTTGGGGTGGGTTTAGATCAATGTCCATTTGCCCAGGGAGGTCATGAGGATGCCCTTGGGCTTCAGGGGGTAGATGAAAATGGATGGTCTCACACAGACTGGGGTGGGAGAGACAGGAAGGTGAGGTGGCACCTGGGGTGGACAGAGTGGATCCTCCCCTGTGGTTGTCAAGGCCTGGGCAGCAACTTACCTGGGGGAGGTGGTGGTGGTGGTGGAGTGACCTTTGGTTTCACTGCAGAGAGAGCAGACTGGGGTTACCAGGTTCTGGGAGGAGAGGAGGTGACCAGACAAGGCCATGGGGAGGTCTGGCCTTGGGATGGGTTTAGATCATTGTCCGTGGGCCCAGGACCTGGGTCAGGAACATCCAAACTGTGCCTGCCCTGGGCCTGGGGGCAGTGCCCAGAGAACCACCTCTGTGACCTTGTGGGTGGGGGTCAGGCAGAGGCTTTCATGGGGAGGAGACAGTTTCCTTCTTGGCCACCCTGGGCTTGGGTCACAGCTGTCCCATGCCCCTTGGTTCATCCCCAATGGGCAGCCACCCCAGGGCTGACCCTAAGCCTGTCTTCCAGAGCACACCAGGCTATGGTTGAGGGCCCATCCATGTTCTCACCGCTCTTGTCCACCTTGGTGCTGCTGGCCGGGTGGTGCACATTGCAGGTGTAAGTGTTGCTCTTTAGGGTGCTGCCATGCACAGTCACGAGGCTGCTGCTGGAGTAGAATCCCGAGGAAAGCAGGACACTTGGGAAGGTTTGGACACCACTGGTCAAGGCACCCGAGTTCCACTGCACTGACAAGGGCTCGGGGAAGTAGCCTGTGGCCAGGCATCCCAGGGCCACTGTGGTGTCAAGATTCTCCTTGCAGCTGGGGGCCAGAGGGTAAACTGATGGGACCGTGGTGGTGACTGGAAGAGAGGAGGTGCTGGTGTGAGGGCAGAGTCTGACCTGCCGGGCATCGAGGCACTGAGACCTTTCCATTTGCAGCTCCTCCAGGCCCCTGCCCAGTTGGGGCTGATGGGCATTGGGTGCAGACCCAGCTGGCCCCAGCCGCTTCCACCTCAGCCCGCCACCCTTCCTGGAGACCCCCAGGACAGGCACAGGCCCATGGCCCCTTAGCAGAGAGCCCCCCACTAATCAACGTGCATCCTGGAGCCTTGAGCCTTTGCCACCTGCAGTCAGCTTAGCTCCAGAGCCCTCCAGCACCTTATTTCCACTCTGCTCATCAGGCCACCTTGTCCTCAGCCAGGACCCTGTTGCTGCCCCGAAACCCCCAGCCCAGGTTCCTTTGAAACCTGTCTCTCTGGCTCTTCAATGCCTGGGCCCACTGGTCCCTCTTTGGGACCCTCCAGCCTGGCACTGTTTCCTGTGGCCCACATAAACCTCCTCCCTGAGCCCCCACAGTGCCCTTCACCAGCCTAGCTCTTGGGCCCACCCTGGCCATCTGCCCAGTTCCTTGCTCTCCACAAATACTCATCTGCATGTTTTCAGTACTTCCTGATCCCAACCCCTAGCTCCACGTGCTTCCCCCCTCCCCCACCTCACAGCTCAGCACACCTCTCAGCTCAGGTAGGAGCCCTGCACCTCCCTTCGGACTCCTCCTTTGCCCTGCAATGGCCAGCACATCTGGGCCCCAGGAAGCCCTTCCCTTCCCTGGGGCCAGAGTGGGTCAAAGTGCACCCCCTGCCCAAAGCCCTTAGGCTCTGGAAACTCATGCCCTCTCCTTGCCTGGTCTTGTCCCCTCCAGTCCAGTTCCCCTTCAGTTTCTCTGCTCCTGAGCTCTGTCCTGGCCCTCTTGCCCTCAAGCACCATTTCTCTGTGCAGCTCTTACCTGCCCCATTGTTCCCCTCTGCCGTGAGCTCTGCCAGGCCCTCCTGCCACTTCCATTCCCCATCACAGCTGGCCCTCAGCCTGGCACCTCGGCTGGCTCACATCGCCCTCCTCTCTACTTGGGATTCTTACCTCAGCCTGCCTTGGCATCGGCTCCTTGCCCCAGCTCAGGGCTTTATTTTGTTCAGCCACCTCCCCCTTGTCCCCTGAGCCCCTGGCCCTTGGAAGCCGTCTTCCCCTCCTGCCCTCCCATCCCTCCCTGCTCACCTGCCCCTGCCCTGCCTGCCCTGTCTGAGCTGCATCCCCAAGTCTGATGTCCTCCCTCACTGTATCTTCTGCAGTTAACCTCCCCAACTCCCATTTCCTGGTCCACCTGTCCATCCTGCCCCTTGTTCCTGATCTACATGCTGAGCCTTCAGGCCCTGCCCTCAAAGACTCCTGGCCTTGCCCACCTCTAACCACTATCCTTGCTTCCCCTGTCCCGGCAGCCCCTGAGGGCCAGTGCTGAGTCAGCCTCCTCTGGGAAGCAGCTTGCCTGGGGCCCTCAGCACTGACCATGGGGAACCGTCTGTCCCTGAGCTCCTCCTGGACCCCTGGGCCTCTGCCCGTCCTGCCAGCTCACCTTGCCCCCTGCAATGTGTGCTCCTCTCTGCTCCACTCCATGAAGTCTGCCAGGGCTGCTGTGACGTTCCCTCATTTCTACAATTCCTACACCCCCAGTGCTGTCAGCCCAGATGTAGCTTGGTCCCCCTCTGGATGTATTCCTTTCCTGACACTAGGCTTGATCCTGGTTCTGCCAGGACCCCTGTCCACTCTCCAGCCAGCAACCCACCTAGCTATCCCCCCATCAGAGCCCTCTGCCTCCTGCCCTGGCCCTCTCCCAGACCGAGGAGCTCTTGGCACCTGCCTGTCCTCACTGTCTCCCACTCTGCCGCCACCTCCTCCCACAGCCCCATGTCTGGAAGCTTCTTTCTGGACCCTTGCTCTCCCAGACCCCATCACTTTGCCAGGTCAGCAGCCTTGTGTCCCCTGTCTCCCAGCCTTCTGCCCCAGCTGTGCACTAACCCCTCAGGCCTGTGCTCTGGGCCCTCCACACCTTCCTTGCCCTCTTTTCTTCTCCCTCCCACTCCCAGCACAGCCCTGCCCCAAGCACAGCTCTACTCCCTGCACCCCCCACTGCTCTTGGCACCCCTCCTCCCTTAACAGGTAGCCTTCCCAAAGCCCATTCTTGCCCTTTCTTTTCCCTACGTCCTCCATCTGCTCAGCCTTGCCCTGCACAGCTCAGCCTTCTGCCTTTTCCCCAAGTCTTTGGCCCATCTTCAGACTTGACTGCCCTCAAGGGCTCTGGGCCTGGTCAACTTGGAATCGTAACCCCCGTCAGCCAGCTCAGAGCCTTTCATGGCCCTGTCTGCATGTTCTCACTCTGGTCAGCACCGAGCTCTGCCCTGCCTGTCTTCTCCCTACTCTGGGCGGCTCCCAGATGTTTGCCTGCTTTTCTTACTGCTCTGGGAAGCTCCCAGCCTTTATCTGCTATGATTGCTTCTCTCTGCTCTGCATAGCTGCCTGGCCTGCTCATGCTGCTTCTCCCTGCCCTGGGCAGCTTCCAGGCTGACCTGCCAAGCCCTGCCTTTCCCTGCTGTGAGCAGCTCCCAACCCTGCTCAGCTCTGTCTGCTTTTCCCTGCTCTGGGCAGCTCCCAGCTCAGCTGTACCTGCTCTGGAAGAGCTCCCAGGCCTGCCCTGTCCTGCCCTGCTTCTCCCTGCTCTGGGCAGCTGTAAGCTTGCCCAGCTATGGTTGTTTCTCCCTGCTCTGGCAGCTCCCAGCCTTGGCCTACCCAGCCCTGCTTCTCCCTGCTCTGGGCAGCTCACAGCCCAGCCCTCCCTGCATTGAGGAGCTCCTACTACTTTCCAACCCTGCCTGACTCTCCCTACTCTGGACAGTTTCTACCCCTGCCCTGCCGGCTTCTTCCTGCTCTGAGCAGCTCCAAGGCTTGCCCTGCTATGCTTGCTTCTCCTTGTGCTGTACAGCTTCCAGCCCAGCCCTGCCTGCTTCTCCCTGCTCTGGACAGCTGCTAGCCCTGCTCTGCCCTGCCCTGCTTCTCCCTGCTCCGGGCAGCTGTAAGCTTGCTGAGCTATGGTTGCTTGTCCTTGCTCTGGGAAGCTTCCAGTCTTTCTCAACCCTCCCTGCTGTGGGAAGCTCCCAGCCCTTGCCAGCCCTGCTTCTCCCTGCTCTAGGCCAATCCCAGCCTTGCTCAACTTGTTTGTCCTCTGCCATGGGAAACTTACAGCCCTGTTCTGCTTAGGCTGCTTTTTCTGTGCTGTGGGCAGCCCGAAGCCTAGTGCTCTCTGCTTTTCCCTGCTCTGGGCAGTTCCCAGCCCAGCCCTCCCTATCTGCCCTGCTATGGATAGCTCACAGCTCGGACCAGCCTTCTCTGCTTTTCCCTGCTCTGGTCAGCTCTCAGTTCTGGTGAGCCCTGTCTGCTTCTTCCTGCTCTGTGCAGCTCCGTGCGCTGCTCACCACTGCCTGTTTTGCACACTCTGGGCAGCTTCCACCATTTTCCTGCCCTGTTTCTCCCTACTCTGGACAGCTCTCACCCCTGCCCACCCCTGATATTCCCTGCTCTGGGCAGCTCCCAGCCTTACCCAGTCCTTCCTGCTTCTCCCTGCTCTGCTAGTTCCCAGCCCCACCCTGCTCTGCTCTATGCAGCTCCCTCACTAGCCCTGCCTTATTCCTTCTCCGGGTAGCTTCCAGTCTTTCCCTGCCCTGTCTGCTTCTCTCCTATACAGGGCACCTTCAAGCTTTCTGGCATCCCAGCTTTCCCCTGGGCCAGGCAGTCATGCAGGGATCTCAGCTTTACCCAGCTGTGACTTGCCCCTAAGCTCCTTGCTCCTTGCAACCTGGCTGCCCACCTATACCTGTGCCAACCTGACCTCTCCCCTGCAGACCTGCTGCCCTCAGCACAGGCTCCTGCATCTGCTCATGACCTGACCATCCAGCTTGACCCAGTTCTTTCCCCCAGATGGAGCCAACGGCACTTCTGGGTCCCTCCGTGCAGCCTGTGCTTGCTGCCTGGGACCAGGACAGCTCCACTCATGTGCCCAGCTCCCAGGGACCAGGGACACCTCTGCTCCTCACCCCCAGCCCCTTGAAGCTGATCTTGCTGCCCTTAGACCAGCCCCTGTGGGGTCTCATCTCTCAGCCAATGGAAGCCCATGCTGCCCTTGCCCTTTGCCCTGGCCATAGCCTAGGACTCCACTGTCACTACCTGTGACCCTGCCCTGGGTTTCTCACCAGCTCCATGGGACTGGTGCACATGCTTTGGCCACCTGAGGTTCCTCCCACTCCCCTGTGCTCAGTCAGACCCTTCCCTGGCCCTGTTCATCCTGCCCTTTCTGCGGTCTATCGTGCTGCCAGCTCAGCTCCACCCTTGCCCCCATGTGTTCCTGACCTGGTTGGCCAATCCTCCGGCCCCTGTCTGTTTCATACTATCATGTTTTCTTGAAGGCCGTGGACCCCAGAGCCCAGCCTACCTCCACATGCTCCCATCTTCCTCCACCTATCTGTACCTGCTTCCTCCTGCCAGGTGCTCCTTTGTTCCTGCCCTGGACCAGTGCTGTGGGCCTGCAGGCAGACTGCAAACCCTGTGCTGGGTCATCTGCTGGGCTCCTGGGTATGGTTAGTCCATTTCGGGCCCCGTGAAGACCTGATCTCTCCTCAGCACATTCTGGACCCTACTTGTGGCCCATTGCCTCACCCATTTCTGGCAGTTGCCATGGATACCCCTGTTCCCCTCCTGCCATCCCTGCACTCTGCCCCACTCACCCTCACTCACCAAGGCTGGCAGGCCATGGGGATGGTACCCGTGGAGCTGGGGTCTTGGCGGCAGCTCTCCCTGCTGCCCTGGGCACTGATGGCTAATTGCCCCTCCATGTTGTGCCACCATGGCTGGCTGTGACTTCCCAGGACTTCACACACCAGAGAGGTGAAAACTTCTGGGTAAGCATGCAAAGACTCAAATCAGGATTGAAACCTGCATGGCACACCTGCTTCCTGAAGTTCCCTTTTCTTTTCGGTGGTTTCTGTCTGAGAGGGCATGGGGGCAGTCCAGACACACTGAAGGTCCTTACGTGGGTGTCTGGGGTTGGGTGGGGTTCATGGCCCTGGAACCCAGGTCACACTGAGGCTTCCAGAGCTCCAGAGGAGAGTGGGAACTGGGTGGTCTCACTCTCTGCTCTCTGCCTCTACAGAACCCCAAGGGACAACTTGGGACTGGCAGTGATTATGTCCACTCAGCCTGACCACCAGAACTTCCCTGCTGCCCTGGAGAAGAGGGACAGAGAACTGGGATGGGGGCCAAGTCATCCTGCATGCTGGGGTCCCAGGACCTCCCCCTTGAGCCCTCTGCCACCCTTCCAGCCCCACTGTGCTCTTCTCTTTGCCTGGGGCAAATGCTGAGTGTGTAAAGACTCCTCCAGAGCAGAATGGTGGCAGAATGTTGGCTCCAGGACAGTTCTGACCTGATCTTGCTCATGGCCCTCAGTCCAGCCGAAGTCTTGTCCTCTATATCCACTGCCTATGTCCCCCAGTTGCCCCTGGGGGCTGCACTTGGAGCTGTCTGAAGCATGCAGGGCTCAGCTGGGAGCTGTCCAGAGCAGGGAGATGCAGGCAGAGCAGGGGAAGTCTGGGGGAACATTGTCTTTTTTGAGGTCCCTGCCTTGTGCTTCCATGGACACATCCCCAGCTTTCTTTCCACCTGACTTTGGCTCATACTTGACCCTGATATCTCAGGGCAAACAACAGTGAGTTGGTCCAGTCCCCCAATCCCAAGGCCTCTGCAGTCAGGCACACAGAGTGTGAGCCTCACCTGGCTACTCTTGCTGGACAGCCCTCTGGGCCTCGGCTTCCTCATGTGCATGAAAGAAATAAAAATCCTTTGCTCTGGAGCTCCAGGGCAGGTGTACTTGAGAGGAGCTCCTTCCAAAGCTGAGCCCTTGGGTGGCACTGACCTGCTGCCTGGCCTTTCTGTGTACCCTCCTCCCTGGCTTGATTGTCCCCAGTCTGCATCCTTCATACCACATTGCAGGGACTCCCACCCTGATGCCTCACTGGCAGCCCCTGGCCTTGCCCCAGCTCTCTGCCACCCCCATGAATGTGGCTTTGTGGCTCAGAATGCACCTGCCCTTCACCAGTGTGCACACTCCTGGCCAGGCTCACCCCTGAGATTTCACACCCTGGATGCTGCTAAGGTCACCTGGGTTCAGTGGCAGAGTCAGGCAGGACATCCTGGGGCGGCTCTGGATCCATAATAGTTCCTAGGTCAGAGAGGACTGTTCCCAGGTGGAATCTCCCTCCTACCAAGGTGGGGACTCAGATGAACTGTGACCCTCTGTATTGCTGCTCCCTCCTTCCTCCTCCATGGAGAGAATGGAAAGCCCATCCTGATGAGAGATGCTGACAGTGTCCAGGGGTCTGGAGTGGAGAGGGTGGCATGATTGGGCACCCCTGGAAGGGCTGAGCTGTCCCTCTGCCACTCCTGTGTGGTCCTGCTTGATGCAGTTAGGTTCCCCAAGGCCCGGCATACTACCAAAGGAGCCAACAGCAGACCAGGAGATGGGGAGGGTGTGAGAAGGGTGGTTGGGGTATGACTGGCCACTGTGAGTACAAGCATGAGAGCCAGGATGAGGGAATCCCTGGAGATGAACAAGAGAAAATGCCATGTTTCAGGACTGGCATGGAATAGTCAGGGATGGAAAGAGCAGGGGTCAGACCATCCCAGGTATGCTTCTGCTCAGTGGCAGGCAGGCAGGGAGTGTGAAGACATGGATCATGTCTTGCAGGGGGCAAGGCTGGGGCTGCAAAGACTGGCTTTACAGCCCTGCAAGATCTGGTGCAGCAAGCATGGAACTACATGCAGGGGGTCCCTGTCAGTTCCTGGATGAGCCCGCAGGTCCTCCTTGGTTCCACCAAAGGTTCAGGCTCTGGAATGATGCTTTGACATGTGGATTCTCCAGCAGGGAGTCAGCCTAGAGCCAGCTCAACCACATGCACCATGAGGGTAGAGTGGAGAAAAGGGGATTCTCTGCTATTGGTCAGTAAAGACCTGTCTGGGCATGGCTCCTCCTTGTCAAGGAGGCCTCAGCTCATCACCTGCTGTGAACCAGGGTTCAGAGAAGTAGGAAAGGATGAACAGGCCTGGGGAGTCACATGGGCAAAACCCCTCACAAAGTTTCTTCTTAACTGGTTTAGACCTGAGGATGTTAGGCCCATAGGATCCACTCCCACTTATATGCCCAATTTTCAGGCAAGATAAATTGGCAAATCTTGTACTTTATTTTGTGTGCTTTCTACATCTTCCTGATTCAGATACTGTTTTGGATTCCTCGGTTCTTCAGAGATTGCATTTGATTTATGGAGGTGGTTGTTGCTCTCAATGAAAATCAGTCACTCTTGAGAAAAGTAAGGATTCTCAAGTACAGTGTGGCTACTCTTCTTGGAGCAACAGTGGCAAAGTCTGCTTTGATTGGCAAGAAGGGTCAATGCGATTTGGGTGTTAAGTCACTGGACTTTATAGGCATCCACAGAAATATCTCCATTTTGATTCTCAATGTCACAATGTGTCCAAACAAATTCCTTCATATAAGAATATTGCTGAGGTTGTGAATTCATCAAGTGGTGACAGTTTTCCAAACTGTTGTATGAAACATTGGTTCTGGCTTTCAGAAACCTTTTCCCCATAACCACACTTACTCTGTGGTTACAAGAGAAAATACATGTCTTTAGGGCATTTGTAGAATTCCCTTTCTCTGACCTTGTCTCAGATGGTGATGTTAGAGGTCTGGAATTGTCATTCTCTTTTAGCAGACTTTCTCCAATGCAGTGATAAGATGCCAGCCGATGCCACAGCACTTGAAATACTTATTTCTATCATCATGACTTTCTGTTGCAACAGGCATGTCTTTAATTAGCACTTGATTTTAGGAAACTGCAGTTTGTCACCCACTGTATTCCATGGACTACCAGTGTGTCATAATATGTTCTTCCATGATCACAATTTCTAATATAATTAAGCAGATCAAATGAACAATCCAAATTCCTATCTTTGAGTTCTGATTGCTGGAGTTGCCTATTACTACATAAGTCAGAGTCAAATTAAGAAAACATCAACTGCTCTTGGTATGTCAAACAATACACAGTACAGGAAACCAAATGTGTGAACAGTTGTTAGTGGAGCTGGGATAGAAGATGAGGAAAAACTGGTGCAAGACTTTGACAGGTTCAGGAATCATTAGGGAGAAAATTATATTAGTTACCTGCAACAGCAAAATGGGAGATTCCCAGAAGGCTGCTACAAACTACCATGCTGGTAAAGTAATGACCACTTAGGTAAGACCACATTAAATCAAACCTCTAAGAGACACACTGTAGCCAGTTTTCTTTGGTTGGGCTTGGATTGTACCACCTTGGTTGATTGTAGGCAGGAATCACATAGGTAAGAGAGGGGAAAGCAGATTCCACCACTGGAATTTATCTCTACTGGGATCAGTAGAAACATGGACCCCAACAAA
This sequence comes from Choloepus didactylus, assembly GCF_015220235.1. NCBI lineage: Eukaryota > Metazoa > Chordata > Mammalia > Pilosa > Megalonychidae > Choloepus > Choloepus didactylus. The sequence goes on along the minus strand of NC_051325.1, from coordinate 6,299,516 downwards.
AGACATATTAATCTTAACCCACACTCCTGAGGGTGTGAACCCATTTATAAGTAGGAGCTTTGAAGATGTACTGTCAGTTAAGTTGTAGACTCATTTATGAATAAGGGTGGCTCAAATGAATCAGAATGGCCCTTAATCTTATTACCAGATGCCTTACAAAGAGAAACTAGAAGTCAGAGAAAGTCACAGGAAGAAGCCAGAGGTCAGTGGAAACTGAGAAGAGACACAGGAAGAGAGAGAGAGAGTCATGTGATGGGAAGCAGGTATGTAAGCCAAGGAACCTCAAAGCAAGCCAGCAACACAGCCCTAAAAGTCTCAAGGAGAAAGCATAAATTTCAGTGCCAGGATTTTGGACTTCTAGCCTGTGAGACTGTGAATTGATAAATTCCTGTTGCTAAGTCAATCAGTGGGTGTTATTTTTCATAGCAGCCCTGGCAAACTAAGACATGTACTTACCAATATCACTGCAGTATCTACCCCCACAGGCAATGTTTCCATGCCCAAAGCATTGAAGTCAGTGGAAACTTACTGACTTCGTCATTTTTGCTGTTTGAAAAACCCTGGTTTCAAGTATGACTTCTTAGGAAACTTCTAGTTCTGGGAAACATGTGAGTTGTCCACAGCTGTCCTGAGCCAAATCTGTCTGTCTTCTGAGTCTGGATGCTTTCCAATGGACTGTGATGCCTTCCATCTGCTCTAATCCACACCATGCTCCAAAGTACTCCAGGCAATCATCAGATTCATTTTCATCCTCTGTTTGTGCCCAAGTTGAGGCTGTTTGTATCCATGATGTGAGCTATTATCACAAAACCTGGTGTCTCTTAAAACATAAACTCTAACTCAGTATTTCCTAAGCATGAATGTCCACAAGAAACACCTAGACAGCATCTTAAATCTGTAATTCATCCTTACTCTTGCTGGCTGTGTTGATTAATTTCATGTGTCAAGTTGGCTAGGCTTTGGTGTTTAGCCATTTGGTCAAGGGAACACTGGCCTGATTGTTCCTGTGAGGATATTTCATAGATGGATTCAAATGATTAATCAGTTGATTGCATCTATGGGTGATTACATCTACAATCAACAATGGAGTTCCCTGGGCAGTGAGGAGAGAGAACTGAGGATTTCAGAGGTCAGAAAGTAGGATTTCTTCCTCTACTTTAGTCAGTTAGCTTCTTCTGGGGAATTTTTCATCACCCTCATTGAGTTTCCAACTTGTGTCCTGCCCTATGGAATTTACTCTTGCCAATCTCCACAGACACATGCATATCTCATTGGTTCTGTTTCCCAAGTCCACTGCCCAACCCTGGAATCACTCAATCAGAACACCTTGTGATTGGTGTGGGTAGAGGTGGAGAAGGCAGTGACCTGTCCTTGGAAAATAACCCCAGAATGTGCACCCAGCCTGAGTACAGGGTATTGCTCCTAATCTGCACATAGAAACAAGAACATGTTCAAAGTATGCAGGAAGTTTAGAAGATTTTTAGAAAGAATGAATGCATATTTCAAAGGTTTATCTTGTACTAATAAAAAGTACAAATTTAAGGGTTCCTCCTCTTTAATTGACACTTACTTGATGCAACTTTCCCACTCTAATTTTCTACGTGTGACACTTCTCACTTGTGAACCTTTAGCTTCTCTTTTGTCAACATATGCAAAGTAGCATAGTATTGTTTTGACCACATTTCTAGGCCTTTCTCTTCTTTGATCCCAGAACAGTCTCATCCAGCTCCCAGCCACCATGAGTGAAAAAATTTTCTGTTTTCGCTGAGCACGTGTGGTCAGACCAGGGTGGACAGAGAATCCTTCTTCCTCCCAGTCTCACATCTAACCTCAAGGGGTAGCTTCAGACATGAACCTCTCTGGTTACTCTGGCTTCATTTGGATGACCTTACTTCAGTTGTATTCCAGTGTAACAAATGTTCGTCAAAGTCCCCCTAAGGGCTAGGTGCTTAACAGTAACATGAGCTTTCAGCAGCCAAGCCAGCTTGGAAGCAACATGGAATATTGTTTCAGTCTGACTCCTTGTCCTCTCTCAATGACAAAATGTTCTAGAAGCACCAGAGGAGCTCAGGCAAGGGAAGGCTGTCCTCCCTGTTCCACCCTTGTTGCTGTCCACTACTAATGGCTGGGTTGCATTGTCCTCCAATACTGGACAATGTAGTGTACTGAAAATCTGTGTTAAGAAGTATCCCCCAGGCCTCTTCAGCCACCAGGTCCTCTGGTCCTCAGGCTGGGGGTGCCCTGAAATCCTCCTAGTCAATTCCCTACCTACCTGTTCTGAGAGCTGACTCTGAGCTGCCTTACTCTCTGGCTACTGGTTGGGTCAGTTCATCCATCAAGAAAGCCAGTGGGAAGTCAGAGGGAGGAAGATACTGAGGCAGAGAATTTGCCCCTGGTTCTCTGTGCGATCTTCTGTGTCCCTTAACTGAATTTCCCAGCTCCTCTTGAGTTGGCTTCTCCAAAGTTCTCCTCTTTGAGGGCTCAGTCATTGCTACCTTCCCTCTTCCTTCAGGACTAAGGGGTGCATGCCCACCCTGCTGGTACCAACTCTTCTGTCCTGCATCATTCTTGTGTTTCCCTACACTTGGTCTCTTTCTGTATTGGGATGTTGTCCTCCACTAAATACTTCTGAACTGACCTTATATAATCTGGAAGCAAGCATGGATGCATCCATCAACAAAGGATTGCTGAAAGGCTCAAGGGAGGGTGCTGGGTCTGACCCCCTCCTTTCTAGCCCAGGTGCAAGGGTGGATGGATCGAGTCTGTTTGTGATGGGAGTTTGTACTGCTCACCACTAGTACCTAGGATCTTTATAACAGGAGAGCCATCATTTTCCTCACATCCGCATCCAATGGGGCCACCATAACCACTCAGGCTGCCCCTACATCATAGTCATGGGGAAGGTGTGCACTGTGAGAGCCAGAGTTCACTTCTGCTGCCCCTGAGGAACAGACCCTATAGTAGACCCCCAACTGCTGTGCACCCCACTCCCCACCATATCTCATCAATGCCCATGGAAGCTCTCAGGGCAGCTCCCCTGACTCCATACACCCCACTTCCCACCAAGGCTCACTGATCCTCTTGGCAGAGTCCACCTTTAGCTGCATCCTGGCAGAGACATGGGAGCATCATTACTCAGAGAGGTTTTGTAGAAATGAAGCAGGAAGAGGTACGGAAATTTGTAGCAGAAGTAATTGAGTTGTTTGCAGATTATATACAAAGCTTTTAGGACTTGGGGAAAAAAGAAGGTGTAAAGAAGGAAACTTGGGGTGTTTATGTTCTTGGGACATCAAATGAGTAATGCTAATTATGGAGTTGAAGATTGGCCATATCAGACTGCATTGTTCTTGCACCTCTTGAGGTGGGGGCCTTCGGTAAATTGGATGCAAGAGGCATTGTGAGGCAGACCAAGGGACAACGTGATCCCAAAGCTCACATTGGCAGAAGGTGTGTGGGGTGGGAGGTGCCATGGAGGAGTTCCTTTACATTGAAAGGATGAAGTCAGAGGAGAGAACTTGGTTTTGCCAGTCCTGGGCACTGAAGATTATGCCAATTGAATACTCTTGTCTGGTGACTTCTTTGCTGGACAGTGTGCTGAATGCCTCCTCACTGCCCATCATGTGTGAACACTGTATTTAAAGGCTGTGCATGGAGTTTATGTGCTATGTCATCTGCTTCATCTCAGCTACAGTTTGCTAAATGTGCATTTTACTTTGTACTATTGATAGAAAAATGGCTCACTGATTCAAAAGTCCTTCACTAAAATACAACAGTAGTAGTAAAAATAGTAATAAATATTACAGTGACCCAGAATATATCGTTAATCCTATGTAGTATGCAAGGTGCTCTCAGGAATCTGGACTGTAAATCTATAACTGCTGAGATATGTCAAGCTTGAGGAACCAGTAAAGAGGTGTGTGAACATGCAACATAATGATGGATGGCTGGAAATCCCATGGATGGCCGAGTCATCCCTTTCCCTTTCTATGGTGCATGAAATTTTGCCAGATGAGTTGTGTTTTCATCCTAATGTCTGTGGATCTTTCAAACATAATGGAGTGTCCCTGGGTAACACAATCATTCTTTCTCATGTGAAGTTGACTATTTGTATCTTTAAAGGTGGAGAAGGGACTCACAGTGCAAAGCCAGCATGCAGACTTGTGCTCCTTGTGACAAAACTCCCCTCACCCACTACAGCTGGATGGAACCACTTCTGTGCAAACTGCAGAAATTTTCTCTGCGGGTATGTGACAGGTGTATTTCTTAAAATCCAGGAGGCTATTCAATGTCCATTGCACTATTACTTTATGGACTGCTTAGAAAAATGCTATCAAGTGAACAGACCCAAAGCTTAATACTTATTTTTATGCTATGCTTATTGAATCACCTCTTTTAGGTTGTGATGGTTAGTCTTGCATGAAGTTGGCTAGGCTATAGTACTCAGGAATATAATCATCAAATACTAGTCTAGGTATTTCTGTGAAGGTATTTTGTAGATGTGTTTAGCATCTTGTAACCAGTTGACTTTAAATAAAGAAGACTATCCTCCATAATGTGGGTGGTCTTCTTCCAATCAGTTGAAGCCTTAAGAGCAAATACTGGGGTTTCCTGGAGAATAAGACATTCTGCCCCAAGACTGTAGCATCAATTTATCCCTGAATTTCCAGTCTGTCACCTGCCCTACAATTTTAAACTCAAGACTGCAACATGAACTCCTCTCTGACTTTTCTATGGATTTTGGATTTGCTACTCCCTACAGTTGCATGAGCCAATTCCTTAAAATTTATCTATGAATCTATCTATCTATCTATCTGTCATCTATCTCTATCTCAGCCCATCCTGACCCATTTCACTCCACCTTGCTTACTCAGTGTAGATCAATACACTCAGCTCAACGTAATCCAGCCCAGCTCATCTGTGGCCAACCCTGCTCAGCCTAGCTTAGCCTTGTCCAACCCTTCCTTGCCCAGCTCAGCTCAGCTCAGCTCTGCCTAGCATGGCTGTGCCTAGCCCAGCTCTGCCCTGTCAAGCTTATCCCTTCCCAACGCAGCTCAACACAGCCCTGTCCAGCCCATCCCTGTCTGGCCTACCCATGTCCAGCCTAGTTCAGCCCTGTCCTGAACATCTCTGTACAGACCAGCTCAGCCCTGTCTGCCCCATCCCTGCCCTTCCCTTCTTAGCCTGGTTTAGTCCATTCCTGCCCAGTCCAGCTCAGCCCATCCTGGCCCACTTCATTCCACTTCATTCAGTGTAGGTCAGTAAACTCAGCCGAATTCAGCTCAGCTCAGCTTCTCCCAGTGTAGCCCTGCTCAGCCTTCTTATCCCTGGCCAACCCAGCTCATCCCAGCTCAGCCCTGTCAAGCTCAGCTCAGCCCATCCCAGGCCATCCTAGCTCAGCCCTGTTGAGTTCAGTTCATCCCAGGCCAGTCCAGCCCAGCTCAGCATTGCATAGTCTATACCAGCCTAGCTTAGCCAAGCTTAGCCAAGCCCAGCTCCACCCAGCCCAGCTCAGCACATCCTGACCCATCTCATACATCTTGCTCAGTGTAGGTGTACTGCCTACACCCCAGGCAGTCCAAACCTGTTCAGCATAGCTTAGCACTGTCTAGCCTTTCCTTGCTCAGCCCAGCCCAGCTCAGCTCTGCCCAGCATGGCCGAACTTAGCCCAGCTCAGCTCTGTCAAGCTTATCCATGCCCAACCCAGCCTAGCTCAGCTCTGTCCTGCATGGTCAACCTCAGCCCAACTTAGACCACCTTACCCCATCCCAGCTCACCCAGCCCAGCCCCAGTCAGTCCAGCTCAGCCCATCTTGGACCATCTCAGTCTACCCTGTTCATGTAGGTCAGTCTATTTAGCCCAGCCCAATCCAGCCCAGTCCTCCTTAACCCTGTCCAGCCCAGTGCTGTTTTGTGCAAGAGGAAATGGAGGTCAGGTTGTGCATGTAGAGCTTCCCAGTGTCTGTCCTGCATGCGTGCTGAGGTGAGGCTTCTCCAAGTAGTGGCTCAGAGTGGGCCCAATGTGGGCTGCTCTGGGCATGAGTGACACAGTGTCATGGGTCCACAGGGGACCCCTAGAGGTACCCTGTTGGCCAGTATATTTCCTTTTTCTTGGAAGGTGTTGTGACCCATGGTCCCTTTCCTTGATCCCAGGCACCTGTCCAGTTCAGTTCATCCTAACACCTTACTCCAACCTGCTCAGTGTAGGTCAGGCCATTCAGCCCAGCTCATCACAAATCAGCCCTGTCCAGCCAATTCAGCAGAGCCCAGCCTCACCCAGCCCAGTTTAGCTTATCCTGGTCCATGTCAGACCTCCCAGCTCAGTATAGATCAGTCCACCCAGCTCTTCTCAGCCCAGCTCAGTCAAGCATTTAGCTATGCTAAGCCCCACCCAGTGCAGTCCTGCACAGCTTGGCCCAGAAAACATGGCTCAGGCCATCTCAGGCCCATGGTTCAGCATAAGGATAGCTCCCTGATGCCTAGACCCCAGGCATGACTGGGCAGTCAGAGCTGGGTCCCAGGCTGTTGCAAGTAGATCCACAGCCCAGCCTAGTTCTGGAAATCTGATCTACCCCTGACTGTCTCCTTCTTGGGCCCTGCTCCCAGTCTTGTTCCATCTAAGAGATGTTTGCCTTTAAAGGTTGGTTTTGGGCAGTCTCCTGACCCTGTGTGTTCCCTATGCAGGGAAGAGACAGCTGAAAGACTGATGGTGACCAAGGGGTTCAGTCCATTCCAAGTATTTTGCCCATTTTTAAAATTGTGTGTTTTTGTTGTTGTTGATTGGTAGTGCTTCTTTATATATTCTGGATATTGGATATGTGGTTTCCCAGTATTTTCTCCTATTGAGTAGGTTGTCTTTTCACTTCCATAATAAAATTCTTTGATGAAAAAAATTTTTTAATTTTGTGGAGGTCCAATCTGTATAAATTTTCTTTTCTTGCTTGTGCTTTGGGTATAAAGTCTAAGAAACCATTGTCTCAAACAAGATCCTGAATATGCTTCCCTATATTTTCTTCTAGGAGTTTTATATTTGTGACTATTATTTGTTGGTTTTTCATCCTTTTTGGGTTAATTTTTTTGTGCATGGTATGAGTTAGGGGTCCTCTTTCATTCTTTTGCATATGGAATCCAGCTCTCCCAGAACCATTTGTTGAAAAGACTATTCTTTCCCAATTGAGTGGACTTGGCAACCTTGTCAAAAATCAACTTTTTATGTATGTGAGTGTGTATTTCAGAACTCTAAATTCGATTCTCTCGGTTAATATAGCAATCTTTTGTGCTGGATTCTTGATGTTTTTACTACTGTAGCTTTGCTATATTCTTTAATGCCAGGAAGTGTGAGTTCTCCAATGTAGTTCTTCTTTTTCAAGATGTTTATGGCTGTTCAGAGATCCTTACCCTTCCAAATAAACCTGATAATTGGCTTTTCCATTTTTTCAAATTAGGCTGTTAGAATTTTGATTGGGTTTGCCTTGATTCTGTAAATCATTTTGGGTAGAATTGGCATCTTAATGATATTTAACCCTCCAGTTCATGCACACAGAATGTCTTTCCATTTATTTAGGTGTTCTTTGATTTCTTTTAGCAATATTTTGGAATTTTCTGTGTACAAGTCCTGTACATCCTTGGTTAAATTTATTCCTAGATATTTGATTCTTTTAGTTGCTATTTTAATGGAATGTTTTCTTGATTTCCTCCTGAACCTGCTTATTACTAGTGTATTGAAACATTACTGATTTTTGCATATTGTTATTGTAGCCTGACACTTTGCTGAATCAATTTCCTATTCCTGGTAGCTTTCTTATTGACTTTTGGGAATTTCTATATATAAGATCATGTCAGGTGCAAACAGTGGAAGTTTTACTTCTCCCATTCCAATTTGGATGCCTTATATTTCTTTTTCATGTCTAATTGCTCTGGCCAAACTTCCACTACTATGTTGAATAAAAGTGGTGCAGTGATTGTCATTGTTTTGTATCAGATCTTAGAGAGAAAGATTTCTGTCTTTCACTATTGAGTGTGATGTCACCTGTAATTTTTTCATATGTGCCCTTTATCATGTTGAGAAAGTTTTCTTCTCTTCTCAATTATCTAAGGGTTTCTATCAAGAAAGTATGCTGAAATGGAATATTGAGCAAAAATGAAAGGAGTGAAGTTGTGAGACATGCAATGAGGTGAATGGATCCTGTAGACATCAATTTTAGTGAAGTATGCCAGAAACAAAAGCAAGGACTATAATGCTTCACCAATATGGGAAAACTGCAATGTTCAAACTCAGAATTGAATCTTAGAGCACAGACCTTCAGGGGAATGATTATTGTAATGGCCCCTAGATTGTAAGCTCTTACAGCAGTCACATCTATTCCTGAATTGTAATGGCTGTCTCCATACTCTGAGATGCTGATCCCCTTGTGTATAACTTGATTGGTCTGTGGAATGTTGGATATCTGTGTGACCCCTGAAACTCAGTGCTAGAGCTCAGCAGATATGAATGTCAGTATTAGCACATACAGCAACCATAAAAAGAGAAAAAGCTGAAAAAGACCCCAGATTTCAATTAGAGTTATGAATGACGCAGATCTGGGTAACACTAGGGCAAATTGGACCTAAGTGTAAAGGTTGAAACTGACTGTGTCTTGAAACATCAACTTCCATTTGAGACCAAGGGACGAGATATTTATTTGGCATAGGATCTGTATTTTGTAAACATTATAACCCCTACAGTCTGTTTAAACACCATAATTATATGGAACTTTGATTAGTAAGTGAAATCTGGTAGGTTTGTATAGGTTAGCATGAAATAGCAACACATTGGAAAATAATTTGGGCAGAGAATAAAAATATATAGGCAGGGCCCTCCTGAGGAGCTGGGGAAAAATGCAGAAGTGTTGGACTTCCTCACCTGGATTGTTGCTGATGTTCTCATGGACATTGAGGACTGACAGATTGGTATGCCGAGCACTCTACCTTGGGGCTTGCCCTTATGAAGCATGTACTCCAAAGGAAAGGCTAAACCTGCTTATAATTGTGCCTAAGAGTCTCCTCCTGAGTACCTCTTTGTTGCTCAGATGTGGCTCTCTCTCTCTAGCTAAACCAACTCAGCAGGTGTTCTCACTTTCCTCTCCACTGTGTGGGTCCTGACTCCCAGGGCTATAAATCTCCCAGGCAATGCAGGATATGACTCCTGGGGATGAATCTTGCCCCAGCATTGTGGGATTGAGAATATTTTCTTGACCAAAAGGGGGATGTGAAATGAAATGAAATAAAGCTTCCGTGTGAGAGAATTCACATGGAGTCGAGAGGTCACTCTCACGGACATTCTTACTCACTATATAGATAACCGTCTTTAGTTTAATATATTGGAATAGCTAGAACTAAATACCTGAAACTACCAAACTCCAAACCAGTAGCCTTGATTCTTCAAGTTGATTGTATCACAATGTAGCTTACAAGGGATGACAGCGTGATTGTGAAAACCTTGTGGATAGCACTCCTATCCAGTGTATGGATGGTTGAGTAGAAAAATGGGACAAACACTAAATGAAAAAGAGGGTGTGATGGGGGGATGATGTGGATGTTCTTTTTTACTTTTATATATGATGGTATTATGAACAGTTGATTGTACACCATGGGTGAATGTGTCTCAATAAAACTGAATTAAATTAAAAAAAAGAAAGTATGCTGAATTTTGTCAAATGCCTTTACTTTCAATTGAAATGATCATGAATTTTTCTCTTCTGTCTAGATGATCTATTGATTAGGGTGGTGTATTGAAGTGCCCAAGTATTACTGTAGAGGTGTCTGTTTCTCCCTTCAGTTTTGCGAATGTTTGCCTCATGTATTTTGGAGCACTGTGTTTGGGGACATAACTATTTATGAATATTATTTATTCTTGGTTGATTGCCCCTTTTATTAACCTATAGTATTCCATGTCTCTTATAACATCTTTTAATATAAAGTCCATTTTGTCTGCTATTAGTATAGCTACCCCAGTTCTTTTTTGGTTATTATTTGCATAGATTATCTTTCTCCATCCTTCCCTTTTTCAACCTGTTTGTGTCTCTGGGTCTAATTTGAGTCTCTTGTTAACAACATATAGCTGGATAATGCTCTTTTTTTATCCCTTCTGTCAACATGTATCTATTGTTTGGGGAATTTACCCATTTAACATTCAGTGTTATTACTGTGAATGCACTACTTACTTCAGCCATTTAGTATACTGGTTTTTATATGCGATATGTTGTCTCTCTTCTGTTTTATTGTAACCTCCTTTTCTGTATAGTTTATCTTTGTGATGTATTTGATCCCTCCCTCATTTCTGTTTCTGTATTTTTAAAAATACTTTCTTTATGGTTACCCTGTGATTTATATTACACAACCTCCATCTATAATATACTACTTTGAAAAGATACTAATTTAGCTTCATTAGCATGCACATTCTCTGCTCCCATATACCTCTTTTTCTCCTCTTTATCTATTATTATTACTATTATTTTTTACCACTTTACCACTTTATATTTTGCAAGTCCATTTTCAGGAAATATACCTTTTTCTTGTTCAGATGTATTCTGACTCTTCTAAGAATTAAAGAATAGATTTGTATTTTGAGGGGACAGTACTATTATTGGGATTGGCAGTTTTCCATTTAGTTACCCTTACTAAAGATCTTCATTTCTTCACCCTACTCCATGCCACTCTCTCACGTCTGCCTTTCATCCTGCAGAACTCTGTTTAGTATTTCTTGTAGGGTAGTTCTTTTGTTGATGAATTCTCTCAGTTCCTGTTTATCTGTGAATATTTTAAACTCTCCCTCATTTTAGAGGACAGTTTTTCCAGATAAAGAATTTTGGACAGGCAGTTTTTCTCTTTCAGTATATTAAACTTATGATATCACTGCCTTCTTGCCTCCTTGGTTTTGATGAGAAATTGGAACTTACTCTTGCTGGGGATCCCTTGTATGTCCTGAATTGCTTTTTTTTTTTTGTTTTTATAATCCCCTTTTTATCTATGGCAATTGACATTCTGATTGATTTGTGTCTCACAGTAGGTTCATTAGGATTTATTCTGTCTGGATTATGTTGCAAATTTTGGTCATGTATATGTATGTATTTCATAAGAATTGGGAAATTTTCAGCCATTATTACCTCAAATATTCTTTCTGCCCCTTTTCTCTTCTCTTCTCCTTTTGGACCATCCATGGCAAATATGTTTCTATGCTTCAGGCTGTCACTCAATTCACAGAGACACTGCTCATTTATTTTTCTATTCTTTTCTCTATCTGTTCTTCTCATTCTACGATTTTGATTGTCCTGTCTTCTAATTTGCTGATTCTTTTCTCTGCCTGTTGAAAACTGCTGTTGTATTCCTCTAGGGTGTTTTATCCTCTAGTATTTTGCTTTTTATTCTCATAATTTCTGTTGGATTACTTTTTATATTTTCAAAATCTTCTTCAGGATCTCACATGGTCTTCTTAATATGCTTTGCCTCTTTGTGCATGTTTTCCTTCATCTCCTTGAATTGATTTAGAAGATTTGTTTGATCATCTTTGGTTAGTCTTCTATCTTATGAGTGTCCTCTAAAGTTTTCACTTTTTCTTTAGACTGTGCCATGCCTTCCTGTTCATTAACATGGTGTGTAATTTTCTGATGATATCTAGGCATCTGATTATCTTGGAGAATTAACTCTGTAGGTTCATTTCTCCCTCTTGCCTAGGATTTTATTGTTGATTGGCTTTATGTTAAGGCTCCTCTTTGAATCTTGTTTTAACTTATTCCAGATCTTTAAAATGCCCCATGTTTACCTGTTCAGATTTTCTCAGTTCCTCTTCATCTGATTCTTGTCCTGGAATGTGGTAAGATATTTAAGATTGCATTTTTGCATAATTGTTTCACCTCCAGGAGAGATCCTCTTTTCCTCTCTCCTTCTCTGTGAATCCTGATGTGTTCTCTTTGTTTATGTTCAGAATTTTCTTCCAGCATCTATTAGTTGTTGAAATTCTCTGCATCACTCTTACATTCTTCAGTTCTGGGACCTGCCCTTTCTTGCACCAATTCAGTTTAACATAACCTTTCTTTCTCTGATTCTTTTGTTTCCCTGGTTTCTTCCCCTTTAGGGAATCCTGCCCTGGGGGCAGATGAGGCAAATCCAGGAGAGTGGGCCACTTCAGAATAGTCTGTTTTGCCTTTACTGGTCCTGTTGACTGCAACTGGGTTGTCTGGGGGCACAAAAGTTCTTGCCAGCATTTCTCTCATTGTGTCTCTCCCCTCCCACCTGGAGGCCCTTGTTTTATAAAGCACTGCTCAGTGACTTCTGTTCCCCCTGGGTCTCTGTGGGCTTAGGTCCTTGTGCCTGGATATGTGCAGAATTCTAAGTTCTAACTGTCTTCTGTGAGTTGCTCCCCAGTCTCCATGCATTGGTTTGAGTGGTGTTTATATGTAGATTTTGGGGTTCCTTTTCTGTGGATCCCTCCTTTTATGGATATTTCCCTTCAATTTTTAGCAGCTGTAGCAGCCCTGAATTGTATTATCTGACTCCTTTAGCCAATAAGACTTCTGTTTTCTGCTGTAGTTCTTGTTGTACCATGCTGTGTAGACTGCCTTCAGACACATCCTTCAAGGAAAGAGTCCTCTCTAGTGTCTGCCTGCTTCGCGTCATACTCCAATGTCTTCAAATAATTGTTTATTATTGTTTTCCAGAGTTTATAATTGCTATCTGACAAAGGGCTAGCCTGATACAAGCTACACCAGCATTACTGGAATCAGAACTACTTTCTCTCATGCTGTTTTTCATTTTTTTCTCTGATGACTAATGAGATCTAGAATCTTTTTCATGTGTTTAATGGCTGCTTGGATATCTCTTGTGAAACAGTCTTTCAATTCTCTTGCTCATTTTTCTACTGACAAGTTAGGTTTTTCTAACTGATTTGCTTGAGTTCTGCATATAATATAATTTTGGGTATAATTTTTCCTGTTATAGTGTGTTTATAAGGAAAATTGTGAAAGACCTTGAAATGGACCAAAAGATCGATGGGTGTCTTCAATGGAAAACAAGGCATTTTCTTGCATGCTCTCCAGATGATCTGATTCTATGGGAGCTCCACAGTATTCATTGTTTTTAAGCTATGATTTACAACTCTATATGTTACAGATAATTTATAGGATGCAAATTCTGTTCCTTGGAAAGAGAATTGTGTCCTCCTGTCCTCCCATGGAAAAAGCTAGTTTCTTGCATCTATTTATAAATTCATTTTAGCATGCCTGATTCAATTATGTAAGTAGAGTTCTTTTAATTCTATTCTGAAATTGTTGTAACCTCTTATCAGTGCCAAATGAGAAAAACAACTTCAAGACAACAAAGGAATTTTTTTGGGGTCTTAGAATTGCAATTCACAGAGCACAGATTCAGGTAGCAACCTAAGTCATGGCCTATCTTTGCATTTTCAGGTAAGGGTTTTCAAAGGAAAAGAAGGTTTAAGTAGTTATTTATGGTTGATGGATATTGGGGTACTCCATTTGTCCTTCAGATTACTAGTTTACTGAGTTCTTTATTTTATAGCTTGTCTGTGGTGTCTGGATGCCCTTGGGGTTTGGGGGAACATTATTGCTTGAGGATCTGCATAGTTTACCAGTTTGTGCTATCTGGCTGAGACCTGCAGAAGAGTACCTCAAGAATTACCTTCTGACTCCATTTTAAATCTCCCAGCCATACTAACTCTATTTTTTTATTTCATTTTATATCAGTTAAGTAAAATCTTGGAAATGTGTTCATTATATGTCTATATGAGAGTCAAGATTATACCTCTTAGCAATTATCCTATAATGTATCACAAATATCTTTACCCACATGGCCTCACCCAACCTCAGTGTCCAGGGACTTTAGTTGCCGGTGTCCCAGAAAGATAGAAAACCAGGATTGATGAGCAGAATTGAGGTTGACCACACACGCCTTCTGGGCACTCCCCCAGGAAAGCTTTCCCTGACACCACAGACTGGAGTCAGCACCTATTGTTATACGACTTTGTTGTCTCACTACTTTTCATTCATAGTAGTTGTCACAGTCCTACTGAAATAATAATTTGTGCAATTATGTACTTGATGTTTTTTTCTACTTCTGGAATCAAAATTTCTGAGGGTGGAAGCCCTGTTGGTCTTGTTTTCCACAATGTGCCAAGTGTCCATTTGGTAAATACTTGTTGAATAAATAAATGGATAGAATATTCACAGAAATTCCAAGTCAGCTTCTGCCCTTCCAAACATTTCTGGGATCTTATTAGAGCATGAAGTTTCAACAACTGGTTTGAGTTCCTGCTGTAAGGAGATGGTCTTCCCTTGAGGGTGGGAATCAGATCAGGATGACTTTCTGGAATCTCTTTAAGAGGCAGTATAGAGAAGAAAGAACATGAACTTTAGGGCCAGAAGACATGAGTCAGTCTCTACCCAGAAGCAGGGAGATGCAGCTTCCCTAAAGCCTTGATTTCTTCATCAGTAAAGCCGAGGCAGTGACACCTGCCTCTCAGGGGTGCTGTGAATTCACAGTGAAAGTCTCTGAAAACTCTGAAAAAGTCAAAACACTGTGTCCACATCAAATGCGACAATTATTATATTTTAGTAGATATTTTCATCTACTTCAATTGTGGTCACGCATTTTAATTGTGGTGTATCATTCAGTTTTGCTAGGATGTGCTGTGATACCAAATAACCCATGTTTTAGTTTCCCGGGCTGTTCAAGCAAATACAATGCAATGCATTGGTTTAAGCAATGACAATTTATTAACTCACAGTTTTGAAACTAGGAGAACATCTAAATCAAGGCAAGTGAAGGTGATGCTTTCCTCCTGAAGACTGGCGTTCTGGAGCTGGCTGCCAGTGGGTCTTGGTCCTTGGTTCCTCTGTCACATGACCATGCTCATGGTGGCCTCTCCTGGCCTCTCCCTTCTCTTCTGGGTTCCATTGATATCCAGCTTCTTGTCTCATGTCGCTTTCTTCTCTCTTTGTCTGAATTTCATTCTCTTATAAAGGACTCCAGTTAGAGGGCTATGACCCAACCTGATTGAGGTGGGTACACCTTAACTGAAGTTGCCTCACCATAACGTCCTATTTACAGTAGGTTCACACCCACAGGAAGGGATTAGATTTGAGAACATGGTTTCCTGGGGTACATACATCTAGAAACCACCACAACCACCAAATGAAAAGGCATATAACATTACAGGTATCTTCTCTCTCATTTCAGTGTCTACTGCAGTTTGTGACTCTGCCTGGCTCTGCTCCAGGTGACTTCTTTGATCTGGAATCTAAGCTAAAGGAGGAGGTGCATTCTGGAACATATCATTCCCAGGGAGGAGGAATAGAGCAACAATGGATTCACGCAGTGGACACTCCTGTTGACATTCCTTTGTCTGAGGCTGATGTCAGTGGGGTGGTGAGTATCTTTCTCCCACGGGGCAGCATGCTCTCAGCATGGGGTGGGGAGTGGGCAAAGACCAGTGAGGACCAATATTAAGATCTACCATCAGGATGAGGATTTGAGAAGAGCTATTTCTCTGGATAGTTCTTCACTGGCCACCTGAGAGTCACTGTGCCCAATGGTCTTCTGCATTATGCTCTTTGTATCCCCTGATACCATTGGGACCTTACTTTATGTGGTTCCCCTGCCTTGCTATGTCTAAGCCTCCTCCCTGTCCCAAGTTTCTTTTCTCTGGCTTGACCCTCTGTAACCTGCACATGAAAAGGACCCAGAGGAGGGCAATGTAGGAGAAAGATCACCAACCTCAAGTCAGCAGTCTGTGTTTGGACCTAATTCTCCCACATGCCGATGGGTGACCTTGGTCATGTGACTGATCTTCACCCATCTGTGCATCCCTCAGCCTGCATCTGTGCCATGGCCTGGGCTGGGTCCAGACAGAACATAAAGAAGGGATGAGAATGCCAGTGTCATGTGGGCGGGGACTTGTAGTGATGGTTCACTATGGTATCCCAGCCCTGGAGATCAGGGTTTCGGGATCAGTCCACAGGAGTTCACTCAGGAAGATGCTGTCCTGACCTCCAGGATCTCCTGGTATCTGGGGGACATGCATGGCTATCAAGTGGAAAATCCCATTCACAGAATGAGAGAGAGCAAGGTCCATTCTGCTTGGTGGGTTAGGGGGAGATTCAGAGGGGAAAACAACACATGAGCTAAAAAGAAAAGGGATTACATCAGCTTGCTTGATGTTCCCAGGTGAAGGGATCAATGTGTGCAAAGTTTTGGTGCATGAGGCAGACTTATGTTCCAGAGAACTCAGCATCCAGCTGTGGTTCTGGTAGAAATCAGCAGGTGTGTGTGTGTCTATGTGTGTTTCAATATGTGAGGACATGTATGACTGCAGATGCCAGATGTATATGTGAGTCTGAGTGTGTTAGCATAACTGCCCAGTGTGGAGAAGGCATGTGAACTTGTGTGTGTCTGAGTGTGTCAATATGGCTCTCCTATACAGGACAAGCTTGCATGTGTCTGTGTGTCTGAACATATGTTGGTGTGACTGCCCTTTGTGGAATTGTGTGTGTCTGTATGTGTTGGAGTGTGTATTGATGCAGCAGGTATGTGTGTCTGTGTTTGTTTCTGAAAGTTTGTTGTTGTGACTGTCCCTGTGCATTAGACCTGTGTGTCTGTGTATGTCTGAGTGTTTGTTGGTGTGTCTACTCTATGTGGTAGGCATGTGTGTCTGTGTGTATCTGAGGATATGTTGGTGTGACTACTGTGTGTGGCAGGCCTCTGTGTGTGTCTGAGTGTGTGTAGGTGTGACTGCTCTGGATGACAGTTGTGTATATTTGTGTGTGTCTGAATGAGTGTTGGGTGACTGCTGTGTGCAGCAGGCATGTGTGTCTGTGTGTATTTGTGTGTTGGAGTGAATGCTATGTGTGGCAGGCATGTGTGTCTGTGTGTGTCTGAGCATGTATTGGTGTAACTGCCCTACATGGCAGGATGCATGTCTGTGTGTGTTGGAGTTTGTGTTGGGTTGCTGCAACTACCCTCTGAAGCCAGCGTGCATGTCTCTGTGCATCTGAGCGTGTGTTGGTGTAACATCTCTACAAGAAGTGTGTGTCTGTGTCTGTGCTTCAGCTGAGGTGTGCAACATAGAGGTCAGGAGGCCCACCCAGGTACATGCTCTGGGACAGAGGCCATGGATGGCTCAGGTGTGTCTGTATCTCTTTCTGGCCCGGCCCTGCTGCATCTGCCTAAGGCTGTGATCATAGAAGGCACCTGAGATCAGGTAGGGGGAACTTGAATCCTGCTGGATGCCCTGTTGGGGCTCTGGAAGGACTTGGTGGGTGTGGCCCTTGAGGATTCCAGGGGTCTCCCAGAGCTCAGCTTCACTGTACAGAGCTGAGGCATCACTGCTTAATAGATAGTGATGGTAGGTCTATGCCCACTGGGTGGGGGGCTGCAAGGGAGATTAGGTGGCGAGAGCTCAGAGCCTGATGAAGGGGGAGGGGCAGATGCAGAGGCAGCCCTCAGAGCAGATGTGCCACGGGCGGAGCAGGGTCAGGAAGGGAGAGCTCTGGCATTGAAGGGTGAAGGGTCTGGTGCAAGAGGGGGTGGGGAGGACAGATGTTGGGGGTGGGTGGGTCATGTGACTGCAAGAGGAGAAGGGTATCAGGATGACAGGGTGTAAGGAGGTTGATGGGTGGGTAGCATGTCAAGAAGACAGGAGGTGCTGAGAGGAGTCTGTAAAAGGAAGGAAGAAGGGGCAGGGGAGTGAGGTGGGGTGGGAGGAGGGGGTCAGAGAATGGCACATCACAGGGAGCACACTGTGGTGACCCATATTCACAGAGGGTGGCCTCCAGGGCCTGAATGTTTTGACACAGAGAGGCAGGATGGGGCACAGACACCAATTTTGCCACAAGTGTTGGAGGAGGATGGAACCAGATGGGAGACTTGGGAGCATGGCTATGGAAGATCGGAGGCTGTGTGGGGTGAGCAGACGGGAGGTGAGATGCTGCGGGGAAGCTACTGCATTGGTTTAGGGGATGGGGTAGAAGTGGTGGGCTAGAGAAAGATGGGGAACCTTGTTAGCAAGAGGACCTTATGGGTTAGAAAAAATGTGGGGAAACCTCAAGTTCTTGGCTTAGATAGCATTGTGTGGTATCCTGAAGGGGAAGCATGTTTGGGAAGGCAAATGAGGCCTGCAGTGCCTGGAGGACAAGGCGGGTCCACACCAGCTGCAATTAGAGACATGAACCTGGCCTGGGGACAGGACAGGATGAGTCCTGACTCTGCCTTCAGCACTCCTTGCTGCCCCATGGCACCATGGATTTGGGGATTCTTACGGGCCGAGTTGTGGACATTTCTGCAGGCAGCATGTGGGACAGGACTCAGGGCCTTGGAGAAAATGTCCCATTTCCCTAAGGGAACTTGGCACAGATATGTGTATTCTAGGGGACCAGAAGACAAGATGCCCCCTCTGCCAGCCCCCAGGCTGCCCTTGGCCTGAGGAGTCTCCCTGTGAGGGGCTGTAGGAAGCATCTGCTCCTTCCCCAGAGAGATGGATGGTCCTGCCCCTTCCCACGACAGCCCTCTCCACCCTGAATGATGTGGCACCTGAAACAGCCTGGGCTGAGCTGTGCACTCTCAGGACATTGGTGGTGAGCACACTGAGCTGGGTCAAGGTCAGAGGGTGGCTTTGTAAAGCCACAGAGAAGATGCATGGCCATCCCTGATTTCCTGATGTCACTGGAGGTTGGAGTCTGCTGTGCTCCCATCATCATGGGATGGAGCTGGTGGGAATAAAGCCAGTTGCCAGCTGCCTGCTGCCTGTCTTCTCGTTGGTCGCTTTCTTTCTGCCTGAGTTTCAGGAAAGCCAAAGGACTCACCCTAGGTCCCTCTGCACCTGTTCCCCACAGCTCCTGCAGCACCAAATCCTGATGATCCAAAGGCCAGCTTGCACACAAATTGCCTGGTCAAACCAGCCCAGCCTCAGGGTCCCTGGAGCTCACCATTCAGCAGGCATCAGCTATGAGTCCAAACAGTGGGAACTGTTCCATGGTGAGGACCCTGGCTACTTGTCTGCCCCTGTTCCTGCTCTCTGGGCAGTCTGGGCCTGGGCCTCTGGGGATGCCCTGCCTGGCCCCTGTGTCTTTGGTGAAGCTTCCGTGCAGCTGCTGGAGTGATGCTGCTAAAGAAGCCCCACTGTGGCCCTGTCCTGCCAATAATTATCTGTGTGTCTCTGAGGCCCACAGGACATGTCAGCTCCTTCTTTTATGACTGTGGTCTGGCTTCTCTCCATCTCCTGCCCCAACTGGCTTGGCTTTTGTTGACCACTGGAGCCTGATCCATGCCCACCTGTTACAGCAGGAGGCTTCACAGTTCTGGCTGTGCCAGTGCTGGATGCCCCTCCTGTTCCCAGCCTCCATTTGGCTCTGCTTCCCCCGGTCTCCATGTGAACCCCTGTACTTTCTACTTGCCCAGACTTGGGAAACAAGGTCAGTGCTGCTGGGCCTGTACCTGTGTGCTTGGGACACAGCTGGATGAAGGTACTTTGGGACTGCCCAGCTGAGGGCAGTGAGGTTTTTCTGTGGCTGCTCACCCTGCCGACCCTGCAGAGTAACCCCACAGGACTGCATGGTTCCTCTTAACTCAGGCTCCAGTTCTGCAGGGAGAAGGACACCCCTGGAAGGCCCATCTAAACACCCTGAGGAGGGGATGGGGCCCAGGGGGGCAGGGCCCTGTGGCAGATCAAGCAGTGTGGCCAGTGCAGGCAGGAAGGGGTTGAGGGTGGGCAGAAGGGCCAGAAGATTCCAGAGACTGTACATTTGTGGCAGGAGTCCCTGGACCGATGATGAGGCCATGCTCTTCCCAACTGTGTTTTGCAATAGGCGTAGAGTGTAGAAACATGGACAGACTAATGAATCATATCATTTTAAAGGGTGGTTTACTGTCATTTTTAATAAAGTAGAAACATATGCACATTACAGAAAAAGAAAGGGCTTCAGAAAATTAAAGAGGAGAAAAAGCCACTGAAACTAATGTTTTGATATTTCCTCTGAGCAATTTATCTCTATGATTTCCCCTCCCCCATGCCCCAAATCATCATCAATTGAGGCTCTATCCTTTTAGCAGGGTGCCCTGTGTGGCTTGGATGGGTGCTCCCAGAGCATGTGGCTTGGCCTCAGGAGTCTCCCCACTGCCTCCCATGCATAGCAGTGCTCGAGTTGCACTGAGCAGGGTGATTTTTCCTCTGGCCCTGGCTATCTGGCTTTCTTGCCCTGAGAAGCAATGAGACAAGCAACCTAGAGGCGTGCTGAGGCCCCTGGGGCTGCGACTGGTACCAGATCCCACAGTAGCCCACTGAAGCCCCCCAAGGTGGGGTCATCTCTTCTGTTGTGTCCCAACACCCACTGCATGCACACTGGCTGGGGGCCTGGCTTCCAGTACCAGGGCTGGCCGTGCCTGCTGGCCCCACTCTCCCAGTGCTCGTGCCCAGAGACTCCTCTCTCCCCTCCTCTGTCTATGGGACCCACTGAGGCTGCCTCTCATGTGACTACATCCTGCCTAGGCCCATCCCAGGAGGCCCATCTGACTGCCTTTGACTGGTTCTCTGCCCTTCCTTAGTGGCACAGATGCCCACCCCTCACAGGCATCTCATCCTTGAACCTGCCTGGGCACCTGCCAAGGCCACACAGCCCCCAGCCCAGGCCTTCATCCATAGGGACTCCCAAGGTGGAGGGAAGGATAGATCTCTCATCCCTGCACTCCTGCCCACATCCTCCTCTGCAGGGTTACCCTCTGTAGAGTGAGGACAAACTCCCACTGCCCACATCCTTGAGGACAGACCTTTGGAGCGTAGCTGTGGTTGATGGTTGGGAGATGGCAGGATGTCCTGAGTCTGTCCTCTCACTCTCCCCAGCAGGCAGTCAGGAATGTCTGTCCATTTGTGTTGGATCCCACATCTGAGGTTACTGTGGGTATCCAGGGTGTGGTCTTTGCAGAGATCTCCATGCTAAAAGCAGCTGCCAGAGCACGGAGGCTGGACAGTGGCTCAGCTGAGGTGAACCAGTGATTGGATGGAGGCTCCAGTGAGCCTCTTCCTCAGGCCAGGTGTGCACCGAAGCTCCCAGGATGGAGTGTGGCCAGATGAGGGCCAGAAAGAAGGGAGATCTGCGAAGTGGACAGTGGCACCTCCCAGGGGCTGCCCTTCACAATACAGTGTCCCCAACACAGACTCTGTGGGAAACCCTTGCAACCTGGGTCCTGGTGAAGTGTGGAGTCCCAGCTCTGTTTCCTGTGAAGTCCTGCCCTTTCCCTGATGGACACCTGGATATTTGGCCCTGGTATCTCCGTGTTCAGTGTGAACCTGCACGAGCTGGGCAGTGATGTGTCTAGGCCTGAGTTGTTATAACAGGGTCTGATGTTCCTGCTCTCAGTGAGTTGAGCCTCAGAAGTGCAGATGGTTCTGTCTGCAAAAACCCCTGGCCACCACTTCTGGTTGCTGCTGTGCAATGTGCTCAGTTATAGGGAACCAGCTGGTGTCCATACAGCTTAGGTCTGAGGTTAGAATTAGCCATTTTCAAAGTTCTCCAAAGTGATGTAGATGAGGCAGCAGTTCAGAGGGTGGCAGGGTCAAAGGCCTGTGGGGTCAGAGGGTGGCAAGATCAGGGGTCAATGAGGTCAGAGGTGAGAGGTGCAGATCTGGAGAGAGGGGTTTGAGCTGCAAGGGGCCAATGGCTTCTCTTCTGTGGAGTCTGCAGCCAGGACAGCACCTCCTCTATGTACAATCCCTGGATGCCTGAGCAGGAAGGGTGACCCTAGGCCCCCTGCCCAATCATGTTCCTGTAGTCGGGGACCATTGTCCGCTTCAGCTCCACCACTGAGGAAAAGATCCACTTCACCTGTAGGAAGACAGGTGGATGTGAGCATGTGGGGAAGGGCAGGCTCCCGTGTCTTCTCTGGTGTCCACAGTCCCTGCCCCCCTGGGCCACCACCCTTCTTTCTGCCAATTGCACCAGGGCCCTGGATGACCAAGCCCTGGGCTGGTGGGGGTGGTTGTTGGTACAGAGAGGGAGGTCCCAGGAAGAAGCCCACCTTGAAGAGGGTGACGGTGGCACTGTAGCACACACTTAGCAGGAAGAGGGTGATGAAAATGGAGATGGTTGTCCACAGCCCATCCAGCTCCCCGTCCTGAGCCTCAGCACAACTCTCATCTGGCCACAGCTCTGCCCAGGAAATATGGGGGTCAGGGGGCTGTCCCAGCCACAGCCTCTGGGAGGGGCACGCCCCTCTGAGAGTTGGGCAGGACAGGTTGGAATGCGAGGGACAGGATGGAAAAGTCCAGGTGGAAGGGCCTCTGTGCCAGGATTGTCCTCCCATTTCTCTGCCCCATTCCCTCTGGGTCACGTTGGGGTACCCTCTCTGGGCCTCTCGGGGAAGTGCTGTGATCCCTCCCAGGCCAAGAGACCTCATCCTTATCACCATCCCACTCTTCCAGTCTGGCACCCACTTGCTCCAAATAGTGCCCAGTGGTCAGCTGTGGGACTTGCTCCCTGCCATCCACCTGGGCCTTGGGGCTGCAGAGGCAGTGTAAGGGGCCCAAAGGAAATGAGGCCACCCCAAGCCCTGTGCACCATCCTTGGGTCATCTGGCTGCAGAGAACAGGGCTAAGGTGAGGCCCCAAGTGTTAGGGACAATGATGAGAGTGGATGAATGAGTGCGGTTTGCTGAAGTGTGAGTGTGAACATGTGGGTATGCAAGTGTGTGAGCATGTGGGAGTGTCAATCTGTGGGAATATGAAAGTGTGGGATTTTGAGCATGTGAGTCTGTGAACATGTGAGTGCATGAAAGTGCTTTTGAGTATGTAAGCATGTGGGAGTGTGAGCATATGTGTGTGTATATGAGTGAGTGACAGTGTGAGTGTGTGAACATGTGAGAGTGTGAGCATGTGAGTGAAAGGGTGTGGGTGTGTCTGAACATGTGAGTGTATGAGAATGTGGCTGCGCAAGCATGTCAGCCTGGAGCTTGTGGGAGTGGGTGCATGTGAGTGTATGAGTGTGGGAGTGTGAGCACATGAGAGTGAGAGCATGTGAGTGTTTAGTGTATGAGTTTGTGAGGGTGTGAGCATGTTGGAGCATGGCAGTGTGAGCATATGAGTGTGTGATCGTGTGGAAGTGTGAGCATGTCAGCTTGTGAGCATGTGGGAATGGGAGCATGGGGGAGTGGGAGCGTCTGAGCCTGCAAGTGTGTGAACCTGTGAGTGTAAGGGAGTGGCTGAATGCATGGGCATGTGAGTGTGGTGTGTGAGTGTGTGAGCATGTGGGAGGCTGGCGGCTGTGCCAGAAGAGGCCTTTGCCATCACAGGAGATTGAGGGAATGCACGAAGCACCTGCCTTAGCCCCCATGTCAGTCCCTCCTTGAGGAAGTGTGGAGGGTGTGTCTGGGTGTGGGTTTCCCATGTTTGCACATAAGAGGAGGCCAAGTCTGAGCTGGTCAGTGAGTGGATGAGCAGTGAGCTGCCCGCTGGGCACTCGTGCCAGGTCTGGTGGACATCAGGGGTCCTGCTGGTGCCTGCAGGTGCACATGGTTTGGCACTTGCACTGAATATGTGTGGGAGGCCCAGGTGTGTAAGGTGTGATGTGCATGCATGTGGAAAGATAGCGATGGAGGCTGAGGGCTGCTCATCAGAGGCACTTGTTTCCAAAGTGTCTGGGCCCAGTGTGCATGTGGTGGCTGGGATGGGGCCCACCCTGGGGCAGATGGGCCCACCGGCCTCTGCCTCTTTGGAGCACTGGGGTGAGGGTCCCCATGCATGTGTCCCCCTGACACTCCATAGGGTTGGAGGCCATGGCCAACCCATTTCCTCCTTAACTTGCCATGTGGGATCCAGGTGGAAAAGGCACATCCATTGGCCCTGGCAGTTCTCACAAGCAGATCCAAGGTTACCAGGGGAGCTCCTGGACAGGGACCCTGGGACAAATGATGGGCCACTTTCCCCACTACACAGGCACCTACAGAGGCATGGTATGACTTCATTGTCCTTGGGAGATACCTCTACCTATTTTCTTTTCCCATGCCTGAGCCCCTAGTAGCTGTTGACTGGAGGGAGGGCACAGAAGAGAGACCACCTCTGTTGAAGGACCCCTTCCCTGCTCTGGCAACACCTGAACTGAGCTCCCTCCAGGTGTCCAGTGCAGAGTCATGTGCCCCTGGGATCTGACCCAGGACCTGTGCTCTCTCTCTAATGGTGAGGACAGAGGCTTCCTCAGGAACAGCTTCAGAAAGAACCATGCCAGTCTCGCAGAATCCCAGGGCTGTGCTGGGTGCTTTATTTCCATGCTGGGGTGCCTGGGAGGTATTTACAGGGGGGCTGGGGAGGGGTGCTCACTGGTCACACTCATTTACCGGGAGACTGGGAGACGGTCTTCTGTGTGTAGTGGTTGTGCAGGGCCTCGTGCATCACGACACAGGAGTACACACTGCTTCCTGGCCACTTGCTGTGGTCTATGGTTAACTTGCTGTAGAGGAAGAAGGTTCCGTCATCCTCCTCGTGGGGCGGGGTGGACACAAAGCTTCTCTCAGGCAACGGCTGCCCATTGCTCTGCCATGTGACATCAATTTCATTGGGATAGAAGCCCTTCACCAGGCAGGTGAGGCTGAGTTCTTGTTTGGACAGCTCCTCTGAGTGTGGGCCAAAGGTGTACACCTGCGGCTCCCGGGGCTGCCCTGTGGGGACAGAAGACCACGCGGCCAGTCAGGACAGGGGCTGGTCTGAGCTGTGCAGACCCCAGGGGCTAGGGAAGGGTGCAAGTTGGCTGGGGAGAGTGCTCCTCAGCCTGGCTGATGGCCCTCACTCACCCGGGGCTTTGGAGATGCTCTGCTCTACGGGAGATGGGAGGGCTTTGTTGTTGACCTTGCACTTGAAGACCTTCCCCTTCAGCCAGTCCTGGTGCAGGATGGGTAGCACGCTGACCACGCGGTAGGTGCTATTGAGTTGCTCCTGCTGCTCCCCCATCTTGGCCGTGTGCATCTCCACACCATCCACGTACCAGTTGAATGTCACCTTGGGTTCCTCTTGGCTCACGTCCACAACCAGGCACGTGACCTCAGGAGTGCGGGAGATCATGAGGGTGTCCTTGGGCTTTGGGGGGAAGATGAAAATGGATGGTCCTCCAGGGACTGGGGTGGGAGAGACAGGAAGGTGAGTTGGCAGCTGGGGTGTGCGGAGTGTATCCTCCCATTCCCCCATGGTTGGCAAGGCCTGGCGGCATCTTACCTGGGCAAGGTGGGGGTGGTGGTAGAGTGTCCTTTGGTTTCACTGCAGAGAGAGCAGACTGGGGTTACCAGGGTCTGGGAGGAGAGGAGGTGACCAGACAAGCCATGGGGAGATTCTGGCCTTTGTGGCAGGTTTAGATCAATGTCCGTGTGCCCAGGGAGATCATGAGGATGTCCTTGGGCTTTGGGGGATGATGAAAATAAATGGTTTCTCACAGACTGTGCTGGGAGAGGCAGGAAGGTGGGTTGTCTCCTGGGGTGGGCAGAGTGGATGCTCCCATTCCCCCATGGTTGTCAAGGCCTGGGTGGCAACTTACCTGGGGGAGGCAGTGCTGGTGGTGGAGTGACCTTTGGTTTCACTGCAGAGAGAGCAGACTGGGGTTACCAGGGTCTGGGAGGAGAGGAAGCAACCAGACAAGCCATGGGGAGATTCTGGCCTTTGGGGCAGGTTTAGATCAATGTCCGTGTGCCCAGGGAGATCATGAGGATGTCCTTGGGCTTTGGGGGAAGATGAGAATAGATGGTTTCTCACAGACTGTGCTGGGAGAGGCAGGAAGGTGGGTTGTCTCCTGGGGTGGGCAGAGTGGATGCTCCCATTCCCCCATGGTTGTCAAGGCCTGGGTGGCAACTTACCTGGGGGAGGTGGTGCTGGTGGTGGAGTGACCTTTGGTTTCACTGCAGAGAGAGCAGACTGGGGTTACCAGGGTCTGGGAGGAGAGGAGGTGACCAGAAGAGGCCATGGGGAGGTTCTGGCCTTGGGGTGGGTTTATATCAATGTCTGTGTGCCCAGGAACTGGGTCAGTGTCATCCATCCTGTGCCTGCCCTGGGCCTGGAGGCAGTGCCCAGAGAATCCCCTCAGTGACCTTGTGGGTGGGGGTCAGGCAGAGGATTTCATGAGGAGGAGACAGTTTCCTTTTTGACCACCCTGGGCTGGTGTCACAGCTGTCCCATGCCCTTGGTTCATCCCCAACAGGTGGCCACCTCAGGGCTGACCCTATGCCTGTCTTGTAGAGCACACCAGGCTATGGGTGAGGGCCCATGCTGCCTGTCCATGTTCTTAGCGCTCTTGTCCAACTTGGTGCTGCTGGCTGGGTAGTGTACATTGGAGGTGTAAGTCTTGCTCTTTACAGTGCTGCCAGGCACACTCACGAGGCTGCTACTAGAGTAGAAGCCCGAGGAAAGCAGGATACTCGGGAAGGTTCGGACACTGCTGGTCAAGGCCCCCGAGTTCCACTGCACTGATATGGGCTTGGGGAAGTAGCCTTTGACCAGGCATGCCAGGGCCACCATGGTGTTAAGCCTCTCCTTGCAGCTGGGGGCCAGAGGGTAAACTGATGGGGCCGTGGTTGTGACTGGAAGAGAGGAGGTGCTGGTGTGAGAGGAGAGCCTGACCCACCTGGTACTGAGGCCCTGAGATCCTTCCATTTGCATCTCCTCCAGACCCCTGCCCAGTCAGGGCTGATGGGCACTGCGTACAGACCCAGCTGGCCCCAGCCACTTCCAACTCAGCCCCCCACCCTTCCTGGAGACCCCAGGACAGGCACAAGCCCATGTCCCCTCAGCAGAGTCCCCCACTAACTGACGTGCTTCCCGGCACAGCTGGCCCTCAGCCTGGCACCTCGGCTGGCTCAAATCATCCTCCTCTCTACTTGGGATTCTTACCTCAGCCTGCCTTGGCATTGGCTCCTTGCCCCAGCTCAGGGCTTTATTTTGTTCAGCCACCTCCCCCTTGTCCCCTGAGCCCCTGGCCCTTGGTAGCCCTCCTCCCCTCCTGCCCTCCCATCCCTCCCTGCTCACCTGCCCCTGCTCTGCCTGCCCTGTCTGAGCTGCATCCCCAAGGCTGACGTCCTCCCTCACTGTATCTTCTGCAGTTAACCTCCCCAACTCCCAGTTCCTGGTCCACCTGTCCATCCTGCCCCTTGTTCCTGATCTCCTACATGCTGAGCCTTGAGGCCCTGCCCTCAAAGGCTCCTGGCCTTGCCCACCTGGAACCACTATCCTTGCTTCCCCTGTCCCGGCAACCCCTGAGGCCCAGGGCTGAGTCAGCCTCCTCTGGGAAGCAGCTTGCCTGGGTCCCTCAGCACTGACCATGGGGAGCCTTCTGTCCCTGAGCTCCTCCAGGACCCTTGGGCCCCTGCCCCTCCTGCTGGCCCACCTTGCCCCCTGCATTGTGTGCTACTCTCTGCTCCACTCCCTGAAGTCTGCCAGGGCTACTGTGATGTTCCACCATTTCTACAATTCATACCCCCCCAGCACTGTCAGCCCAGATGTAGCTCGGTCCCCCTGTTGATGTATTCCTTTCCTGACCCTGGGCTTGATCCTGGAGCTGCCAGGACCCCTGTCCACTCTCTAGACAGCCAGCCACCTAGCTATCCCCTGATCAGAGCCCTCTGCTTCCTGCCCTGGCCCTCTCCCAGACCGAGGGGCTCTTGGCATCTGCCTGTCCTCACTGTCTCCCATCCCGGCCGCACCTCCTCCAGCAGTGCCACATCTGGAAGCTTCTTTCTGGACCCTTGCTCTCCCAGACCACATCACTATGCCAGGTCAGCAGCCTTGTGTCCTCTGTCTCCCAGCCTTCTGCCCCAGCTGTGCACTAACCCCTCAGGCCTGTGCTCTGGGCCCTCCACACCTTCCTTGCCCTCTTTTCTTCTCCCTCCCACTCCCAGCACAGCCCTGCCCCAAGCACAGCTCTCTGCTCCCTGCACCCCCCACTGCTCTAGGCCCCCCTCCTCCCTTAACAGGTAACCTTCCCTAAGCCCATTCTAGCCCTTTCTTTTCCATACATCCTCCATCTGCTCAGCCTTGCCCTGCACAGCTCAGTCTTCTGCCTTTCCCCCAAGTCTTTGGCCCATCTTGAGACTTTGCTGCCCTCAAGGGCTCTGGGCCTGGTCAACTTGGAATCCTAACCTCTGTCAGCCAGCTCAGAGCCTTTCCTGGCCCTGCCTGCATGTTCTTGCTCTGGTCAGCACCTAGCCCTGCCCTGCCTGTCTTCTTCTCCCTACTCTGGTTGGCTCCCAGATGTTTGCCTGCTTCTCTTACTGCTCTGGGAATCTCCCAGCCCTTATCTACTATGATTGCTTCTCTCTGCTCCGGATAGCTGCCTGGCCTGCTCATTCTGCTTCTCCCTCCTCTGGGCAGCTCCCAGCCCTGCTCAGCACTGCCTGCTTCTCCTCTGTTCTGGGCAGCTCCCAACACAGCTCTATCTGCTTCTCACCTCTTCTGGGAAGCTCCCAGCTATATTTTGCCTTGTGTCTCCCTGCTCTTGGGGCAACCAGCCATACTCAGCCTGCTTCTCCTCTGCCCTGCGCAGCTTCCAGGCTGACCTGCCAAGCCCTGCCTTTCCCTGCTCTGGGCAGCTCCCAACCCTGCTCAGCTCAGACTGCTTTTTCATGCTCTGGGCAGCTCCTGTCCCAGTCCTCCCTGCTTCTCCCTGCTCTGTGTAGCTTCCAGCCCAGCCATACCTGCTCTGGAAGAGCTCGCAGCCCTGCTCTGCCCTGCCCTGCTTCTCTCTGTTCTGGGCAGCTGCAAGCTTGCCCAGCTATGGTTGCTTCTCCTTGCTCTGGGCAGCTTCCAAGCTTGCTCAACCCTCCCTGCTTCTCCCTGCTGTGTGAAGCTCCCAGCCCTTCCCAGCCCTGCTTCTCCCTGCTCTGGGCAACTCCAAGGTCAGCCTTCCCTGTTCTCCCTGCTCTAGGCCAATCCCAGTCCTGCTTAACCTGCTTCTCCTCTGCCCTGGGCAGCTTCCAGCCCTGATCTGCTTAGGCTGCTTCTTCTGTGCCCTGGGCAGCTAAAAGCCCAGTACTGTCTGCTTCTCCCTGCTCGGCATAGCTCCCAGCCCTGCCCAGCCCTCCCTGCTTCTCCATGCTCTGGACAGCTTCCTGCCCTGCCCTGCCCTGTGCTGTTTCTCCCTGCTCTGGGCAGCTGTAAGCTTCCCCAGCTATGGTTGTTTCTCCCTGCTCTGGCAGCTCCCAATCCTGGCCTGCCCAGCCCTGCTTCTCCCTGCTCTGGGCAGTTCACAGTCCAGCCTCCCTGTTCTGAAGTTCTTCTACTGCTTTCCAACCCTGCCTGACTCTCCCTGCACTGAGCAGTTTCTACCCCTGCCCTGTCAGCTTCTCCCTGCTATGAGCCGCTCCAAGGCTTGCCCTGCTATGCTTTCTTCTCCCTGCTCTGCACAGCTTCCAGCCCAGCCCTCCCTGCTTCTCCCTGTTCTGGACAGCTGCCAGCCCTGCTCTGCCCTGCCCCGCTTTTCCCTGCTCTGGGCAGCTGCAAGCTTGCCCAGCTATGGTTGCTTCTCCTTGCTCTGGGCAGCTTCCAGTCTTGCTCAACCCTCCCTGCTTCTCCCTGCTGTGGGAAGCTCCCAGCCCTTCCCAGCCATGCTTCTCCTTGCTCTGGGCAACTCCAAGCTCAAGGGACCTGGGACACCTATGCTCCTCACTCCCAGTGACTTGAAGTCAATCTTTCTGCCCTTGCCCTTGGCCCTGGCCATAGCCTAGGACTCCACTGTCACTACCTGTTACCCTGCCCTGGGTTTGTCACCAGCTCCATGGGACTGGTGAGCATGTTTTGGCCACCTCAGGTCCCTCCTGCTTCCCTGTGCTCAACCAGACTTTTCCCTGGCCCAGATCATCCTGTCCTTTCTGCAGTCCATCCTTCTGCCAGCTCAACTCCAGCCTTGCCCCCATGTGAGCTCTACCTTGTTGGCCATTCCTCAGGCCCCTGTCTGTCTCTTCCTATCATGTTTTCTTGATGGCCTTGGACCCCGGAGACCAGCCTACCTCCACCTGCTTCCATGTGCCTCCACCTATCTGTACCTGCTTCCTCCTGCCAGGTGCTCCTTTGTCCCTGCCCTGGACCAGTGCTGTGGGTCTGCAGGCAGCCTGCACCCCCCTGTGCTGGATCACTTGCTTGGCCCCTGGATATGGTTATTCCAATTCAGTCCCCATGAAGGCCTGATCTCTCCTCAGCTCATTCTGGACCCTACTTGTGGACCATTGCCTCACCCAGGTCTGGCAGCTCCCATGGATTCCCCCGCTCCCCTCTTGCCATCCCTGCACCCTGCCCCGCTCACGCTCACTCACCAAGGCTGGCAGGCCATGGGGATGGTGCCTGTGGAGCTGGGGTCTTGGTGGCAGCTCTCCCTGCTGCCATCTGCACTGATGGCTGATCGCCCCTCCATGTTGTGCCACCATGGGTGAGTCTGTCTCCCCAAGACTTCACACACCAGAGGTGTGAAACCTTCTGGGCAATCCCACAAAGACTCAAATCAGGATTGAAACCTGCATGGCACACCTGC
Organism: Choloepus didactylus; assembly: GCF_015220235.1. NCBI lineage: Eukaryota > Metazoa > Chordata > Mammalia > Pilosa > Megalonychidae > Choloepus > Choloepus didactylus. Next base: position 6,268,990 of record NC_051325.1, on the reverse strand, counting down.
TTCCTGAACTTCCCTTTTTGTTTGGGTGGTTTCTGTCTGAGAGGTCATGGGGGGAGGTCAGACACACTGAAGATCCTCATGTGTGTGTCTGGGGTGGGTAGGGTTGGTGCCCTGGAACACAGGTCACACTGAGGATTCCAGAACCCCAGGGGTAAGTGGGATGTGGGTGGTCACACACTCTGCTCTCTGCTTCTACAGGACCTCAAGGGCCAACTTGGGTCTGGCAGTGATTATGTCCACTCAGCCTGACCACCAGAACTTCCCTGCTGCTCTGGGGAAGAAAGACAGAGAACTGGGACTGGGGCCAAGTCATCCTGCAGGCTGGGGACCCCAGGACCTGCCCCTTGAGCCCTCTGCCACCCTTCCAGCCCCACTGTGCTCTTCTCTTTGCCTGGGGCCAATGCAGAGAGTGTAAAGGTTCTTCCAGGTCAGAATGGTGGCAGAATGTTGGCTCCAGACAGTTCTGACCCAGTCTTGCTCATGGCCCTCAGTCCAGCCCAAGTCTTGTTCTCTATAACCACTGCCTGTGTCCCCCACTTGCCCCTGGGAGCTGGGCTTGGAGCTGTCCAAAGCATGCAGGGCTCAGCTGGGAGCTGCCCAGAGCAGGGAGAGGCAGGCATAGCAAGAGAAGGCTGGGGGAACGTTGTCTTTTTTGAGGTCTCTGCCTTCTGCTTCTATGGACACATCCCCAGCTTTCTTTCCACCTGACTTTGGCTCATACTTGACCCTGATATATCAGGGGAAACAACAGTGAGTTGGTCCAGTCCCCCAATCCCAAGGCCTCTGCAGTCAGGCACACAGAGTGTGAGACTTGCCTGGCCACTCTTGCTGGGCAGCCCTCTGGGCCTCGGCTTCCTCATGTGCATGAAAGAAATAAAGACCCTTTGCTCTGGAGCACCAGGGCTGATGTATTGGACAGGAGCTCCTTCCAAAGCTGAGCCCTTGGGTGGCACTGACCGGCTGCCTGGCCTTTCTGGCTACCTTCTTCCCTGGCTTGATTGTCCCCAGTCTGCATCCTTCATACAACACCCTGAGGTCTCACTGGCATCCCCTGACTTTGCCCCAGCTCTCTGCCACCCCCAAGAATGTGGCTTTGTGGCTCAGAATGCATCTGCCCTTCACCAGTGTGCACACTCCTGGCCAGGCTCACCCCTGAGATTTCACACCCTGGATGCTGCTAAGGTCACCTGGGTTCAGTGGCAGAGTCAGGCAGGACATCCTGGGGCTGCTCTGGATCCACGACAGTTCCTAGGTCAGAGAGGACTATCCCCAGGTGGAATCTCCCTCCTACCAAGGTGAGGACTCAGATGAACTGTGACCCTCTGTATTGCAGTTCCCTCGTTCCTCCTCCATGGAGAGAATGGAAAGCTCTTCCTGATAAGAGATGCTGACAATGTTCAGGGGTCTGGAGTGGGGCAGGGTGGCATGATTGGGCTCTCTTCCCTGTAATTTTTGGAGGGCACACGTGGAAGGGCTGAACTGTCCCTCTGCCACCCCTGTGTGTTCCTGCTGGGTGCAGCTAGGTGCCCCAAGGCCTGAGAGATTCCCAAAGGAGCCAACAGCAGACCAGTATATGGGGAGGGTGTGAGAAGTGTGGTTGGGCATGCCTGGCCACTGTGAGGACAAGCATGAGAACCAGGACAAGGGAATCCCTGGAGTTGAACAAGAGAAAATGCCACATTCCCAGGAGTGGTGTGAGACACTCAGGGATGGAAAGAGCAGGGGTCAGACCATCCCAGGGATGCTTCTGCTCAGAGGCAGGCAGGCAGGGATTGAGTGTGAAGACGTGGATCATGTCTTGCAGGCAGTTAGGCTGGAGCTGCAAAGACTGACTTGACAGCCCTGTAGGATCTCATGCAGGAAGCATGGAACTACATGCAGGTGGCCCCTGACTGTTCCTGGATGTGCCTGCAGGTCCTCCTTCATTCTGCCAAAGGCTTAGGCTCTGGAATGATGCTTTGGCATGTGGATTCCCCAGCAGGGAATCAGCCTAGAGCCAGTTCAACCACATGCACCATGAGGGCAGAGTGGAGAAAAGGGGATTCTCTCCTATTGATCAGTCAAGACCTGTCTGGGTACAGCTCCTCCTTGTCAAGGATGCCTCAGCTCATCACCTGCTGTGAACCAGTTTTCAGAGAAGTAGGAAAGGATGAACAGGCCTGAGGAGTCACATGGGCAAAACCCCTCACAAAGTTTAATCTTACCTGGTTTAGACCTGAGGATGTTAGGCCCGTAGAATCCACTCCCACTTATATTCCCAATTTTCCAGCAGGATAAATTGGCAAATCTTGTACTTCATTTTGTGTGATTGCTACCTCTTCCTGATTCAGATCCTGTTTTGGATTCCTCGGTTCTTCAGAGATTGCATTTGATTTATGGAGGTGGTTGTTAGTCTCAATGAAAACCAGTCACTCTTGAGAAAAGTAAGGATTTCTCAAGTACAGGGTGGCTACCATCCTTAGACCAGTGGTGGCAAAGTCTGCTTTGATTGGCAAAGGAGGTTCAACACGATTTTGGTGCTAAGTTATTGGACTTTATAGGAAACCACAGAAATATCTCCATTTTGGTTCTCAATGTCACAATGTGTCCAAACAAATTCCTTCATATAAGAAAATTGCTGAGGTTGTGAATTCATCTATTTGTGACATTTTGCAAACTGTTGTATGAAACATTGGGTCTGGCTTTCAGAAACCTTTTCTGCATTACCACACTGACTCTGTGGTTACAAGAGAAAATACATGTTCTTAGGGCATTTGTAGAAGTCTCTTCCTCTGATCTTGTCTCAAATGGTGATGTTAGAGGTCTGTAATTGTCATTCTCTTTTAGTAGGCTTTCTCCAACGCAGTGATAAGATGCCAGCCCATGCCACAGTACTTGAAATACTCATTTCTATCATCATGACTTTCTGTTGCAACAGCCATGTCTTTAATCAGCACTTGATTTCAGGAAACTGCAGTTTATTTCCCACTGTATTCCATGGGCTACCAGTGTCATTTTATGTTCTTCCATGATCACTATTTCTAACATAATTAAGCAGACCAAATTAACAATCCAAATTCCTATCTTTGAGTTCTGCTTGTTGGAATTGCCTGTTACTACATAAGTCAGAGTCAAATTGAGAAATATAAAGTGCTCTTGGTATTTCAAACAATACACAATACAGGAAACCAAATGAGTGCACAGTTGTTAGCAGAGCTGGGATAGAAGTTGAGGAAACACTGGTGCAAGACTTTGAGAAGTTCAGGAAACCCTAGGGAGAAAATTATAATAGTTACCTGCAACAGAAAAATGGGAGATTCCCAGGAGACTGCTACAAACTACCATGGTCCTAAAGGTAATGAACCCTTAAGTGAGACCATTAAATCAAACCTCAAAGAGACACACTGTAGCCAGTTTTCTTTTTGTTGGGCTCAGAGTGTACCACCTGGGTTGATTGTAGGTAGGAGTCACATAGGTAAGAGATGGGAAAGCAGATTCCATCACTGGACTTTATCTCTACTGGGGTCAGTTGAATGATGGAATCCAACAAAAGACATGTTCTTAATCTTAACCCACACTCCTGAGGGTGTGAACCCATCTGTAAATAGGACCTTTGAAGATGTACTGTCAGTTAAGGTGAGGTTGTGAATTCCTCTAGTGGTGACATTTTGTGACATTCACTCATTTGTGAATGAAGGTGGCTCTCCTGAATCAGGATGGCCCTTAATCTTATTACTAGAGGCCTTATAAAGAGAAACTAGAAGTCAGAGAAAGTCACAGGAGAAGCCAGAAGTCAGTGGAAACTGAGAAGAGACACAGAAAGGAGGAAGAGTAATGTGATGGGAAGCAGGTATATAAGCCAAGGAACCTCAAAGCAAGCCAGAAACATGACCCTACATGTTTCAGGGAGAAAGCACAACCTTTTGAGGCCTGAATTTTGGACTTCTAGCCTGTGAAACAGTGAATCGATAAATTTCTGTTGTTAAGTCAATCATTGGGTGTAATTTTTCATAGCAGCCCTGGCAAACTAAGACATGTACTTGCCAATATCACTGCAATATCTACCCCACAGGCAATGTTTTCATGCACAAAGCATTGAAGTTGATGGAAACTTACCGACTTGGTCATTTTTGCTATTTATAAGGCCCTGGTTTCAAGTATGGCTTCTAAAGAAACTTCTAGTTCTGGGAAATGTGTGAGTGGCCCACAGCTGTCCTGGGCCAACTCTGTTTTCTGAGTCTGGATGCTTTTCAATGGACTGTGACTCCTTCCATCTGCTCTAATCCATGCCATGCTCCAAAGTACTCCAGGCAATCATCAGATTCATTTTCATCCTCTGTTTGTGCCCAAGGTCACAAATGTAGTTGAGGCTGTCTGTATCCATGATTGTGAACTATTATCACAAAACCTGGTGTCTCTTAAAATGTAAACCCTAACCCAGTATTTCCTAAGCATGAATGTTCATAAGAAACACCTAGACAGCATCTTAAATCTCTAATGCATCCTTAGTCTTGCTGGCTGTGTTGATTGATTTCATGTGTCAAGTTGGCTAGGCTTTGGTGTTTAGCCATTTGGTCAAGGGAACACTGGCATGACAGTTCCTGTAAGGATATTTCATATATGGATTCAAATCATTAATCAGTTGATTGCATCTATGGCTGATTACATCTACAATCAACAATGGAGTTTGCCGGGCAATTAGGAGGGAGAACTGAGGATTTCAGAGGTCAGAAAGTAAAATTTCTTCCTGTACTTCAGGCAGTTAACTTATTTTGGGGAATTTATCATCACCCTCATTGAGTTTCCAACTTGTAGCCTGCCCTATGGAATAGTCTCTTGCCAATCCCCACAGACACATGTATATCTCATTAATTCTGTTTCCCTAGTCCACTGCCCAACCCTGGAATCACTCAATCAGAACACCTTGTGATTGGTGTGGGTAGACGTGGAGAAGGCAGTGACCTGTCCTTGGAAAATAACCCCAGGGTATGCACCCAGCCTGAGACCTGGGTATTGCTCTCCTAATCTGCACATAGAAATCAGAACATGTTCAACCTATGCGGGAAGTTTAGAAGATTTTGAGAAAGAATGAAAACCTATTTCAAAGGTTTATCTTGTACTAATAAAAATAAGTAGAAATTTAAGGGTTCCTCTTTAATTGACACTTACTTGATCCAACTTCCCCATTCTAATTTTCTACCCATGACACTTCTCACTTGTGAACCTTCACTTCTCTTTTGGCAACACATGCAAAGTGGCATAGTATTGTTTTGAACACATTTCTAGGCCTTGCTCTTCTTTGATATCAGAACAGTCTCAGACAGATCCCAGCCACCATGAGTGAAAAAATTTTCTGTTTTGGCTGAGCACGTGTGGTCAGACCAGGGTAGACAGAGAATCCTCCTACCTTCCTGACTTGCATCTCACTTCAAGGGGTAGCTTCAGACATGAACCTCTCTGGTTGCCCTGGCTTCATTTGGATGACCTTACTTCAGTTGTATTCCAGTGTAACAAATGTTCATCAAAGTCCCCCTAAAGGCTGGGGGCTTAACATGAGCTTTCAAGAGCCAAGCCAGCTTGGAAGCAACATGGAATATTTTTTCAGTCTGACTCCATGTCTGCCCTCAATGACATAATGTTCTACAAGCACCAGTGGAGCTCAGGCAAGGGAAGGCTCTCCTCCCTGCTCCACCCTTGATGCTGTCCATGACTAATGGCTAGTTTGCATTGTCCTCCAATACAGGACAACATAGTGTACTGCCCATCTCTGTCAAGAAGGATCCCAGCTAAGTCTTAAAACCCAGAGGCAACAGCCTCTTCAGGAACATCAACCAGATGTGTCCCCTTTTCTCATAATGTCAACACTCCTTTTCAACATGAACAGGTTAGGGTGATCACTGCCTAGACATCCCTGAAAATCAAAAAAGTGATTAAACTAGAGGAAGGGGTAGCAGCAGACAAGAAGGAATTTATGAATACTGAATCTGTATATAATTTTCTTCTTCTTAGTTGCTGAGGTATTAGAATAGCTAGAAGGAAAGAATTGAAATGATGGAACTGTAACCTATAGCATGCTTTGCAATTTGTTCTATAGAAACTTGTTAAATTGGCATTTGAAAGTTACCACTTTTCGTATATATTTCACAATAAGGAAAGAACTGAAACTATGCTACTGTAACATAACATTTTTGGAAATTTCCTATATAACTACTTGCTGAATCATACTTTGAAAGATATCACCTTTTTGCATATATGTTATATTTCACAATAAGGAAATAACTGAAACTGTGGAACAGTAACCCGTAACATTCTTTGAAATTTGCTCTAAACTACTTGTTAAATTGCACTTGGAAAGTTATTACTTCTATATATATATGTTATATTTCACAATAAATATATGATAAAAAAAAAGAAGGATCCCCCAGGCCTCTTCAGCCACCAGGTCCTCTCATCCTCAGGCTGGGGGTGCCCTGACATCCTCCTAGTTGGTTCTCCACCTTCCTGTCCTGAGAGCTGACTCTGAGCTGTCTTACTCTCTGGCTGCTGTTTGGGTCAGTTCATCCATCAAGAAAGCCAGTGGTAGGTCAGAGGGAGGAAGATATTGAGGGAGAGAGTTTGCTCCTGGTTCTCTTTCTCTGTGTGATCATCTGTGTCCGTTAACTGACTTTCCCAGCTCCTTTTGAGTTGGCTTCTGCCAAGTTTCTCCTCTTCAAGGGCTCAGTCACTTCTGCCTTCTCTCTTCCTTCAGGTCTAAGGGGTGCATGCCCACCCTGCTTGTACCAGCTGTTCAATCTGGCATCATTCTTGGGTTCCCCTACTCTTGGTCCCTTTCTGTATTGGGAAATTGTTCTCTACTAAATCCTTATAAACTGACCTTATCTTGGCTGGAAGCAAGAATGGATACATCCACCAACAAAGGATTGCTGGAAGGCTCATGGGAGAGTGCTGGATCTGACCCCCTCCGTTCAAGCCCAGGTACATGGGTGGATGGATGGAGTCTGTTTGTGATGGGAGTTTGTACTGCTCACCACTGGGACTCAGGGTCTTTATAACAGGAGAGCCATCATTTTCCTGACATCCCCATCCAATGAGAGAGTTATTACAGTGGGGCCACCATACCCAGTCAGTCTGCCCCTGCAGCAAAGTCAAGGGGGAGATGTGCACTGTGGGAGCCAGAGTTCACTCCTGCTGTCCCTGAGGAACAGACCCTATACTGAACCCCCAACTCCTGTGCACTCCACTCCCCACCATATCTCATCAATGCCCATGGAAGCTGTTAGGGCACCTCCCATGACTCCATGCACCCCACTTCCCACCAAGGCTCACTGGTCCTCGTGGCAGAGTCCACCTTTAGCTGCATCCTGGCAAAGTCATGGGAGCATCATTACTCAGAAAAGTTTTGTCAAAATGAAGCAGGAAGAGGTACGGAGATTTACAGCAGAAGGAATTGGGTTGTTTGCAGATTATATACATAGTTATTAGGACTTGGGGAACAAAGAAGGCATAAAGAAGAAAACTTGGGGTGTTTATGTTCTTGGGACATCAAATGAGAAATGCAAATAATGGAGATTAAGTTTGGCCATATCAGACTGCATTGTTCTTGAACCTCTTAAGGTGGGGACCTTCAGTAAATTTGATACAAGAGCCATTGTAGGCAGACCAAGGGACAAGGTGATCCCAAATGTCACATTGGCAGAAAGTGTGTGAGGTGGGAGGAGCCATGGAGGATTTCCTTTATTTTGAAAGGGTGAAGTCAGAGGAGAGAACTTGGTTTCTCTGTTCCTGGGCCCTGAAGACTCTGCCAATTGTATGCTCTTGTCTGGTGACTTCTTTGCTGGACAGTGTGCTGAATGCCTCCTCAATGCACATCATGTGTGAACACTATTAAAGGCTGTGTGTGGAGTGTATGAGCTGTGTTATCTGCTTCATCTCAGCTACAGTTTGTTAGATGTGCATTTTCATTTGTACTGTCGATAGAAAAAATGTCTCACTGAATCAAAAGTCCTTTACTAAAATACAACAGTAGTAGTAAAGACAGTAATAAGTATTACAATGACCCAGACTATAGCATTAATCCTACATTGCATGCAAGGTGCTCTAAGGAATCTGGACTGTAAATCTATAATTGCTGAGACATGTCAAGCTTGAGGAACTAGTAAAGAGGTGTGTGAACATGCAACATAATGATGGATGGCTGGAAATTCAATGGATGGCTGAGTCATCCCTTTCCCCTTCTATCGTGCATCAAATTTTGCCAGATGAGGTGTGTTTTCATCCTATTGTCTGTGGATCTTTCAAACATAATGTAGTAACCTTCGTTAACACAATCATTCTTTCTCATATGAAGTTGACTATTTTTATCTTTAAAGGTGGAGAAGGGACTCATAGTGCAAAACCAGCATGCAGACTTGTGCTCCTTGTGACAAAACTCCCCTCACCCACTACAGCTGGATGGAACCCCTTCTGTGTGAAATGCAGAAATTTTCTCTGCAGGTATGTCACAGGTGTATTTCTTGAAATCCAGGAGGCTATTCAATGTCCATTGAACAATTACCTTATGGACTGCTTAGAAAAATGCTATCAAGTGAACAGACCCAAAGCTTAATACTTATTTTTATGCTATGTTTATTGAATCACCTCTTTTAGGCTGTGATGTTTAGTCTTGCATGAAGTTGGCTAGGTTATAGTATTCAGGAATATAATCATCAATTACTAGTTTAGTTATTTCTGTGAAGGTATTTTGTAGATGTGATTAGCATCTGTAACCAGTTGACTTGAAGTAATGGAGAGTACCCTCTATAATGTTGGTAGTCTTCTTCCAATCAGTTGAAGCCTTAAGAGCAAACACTGGAGTTTCCTGGAGAATTAGACATTCTACCCCAAGAGTGTAGCATCAATTTATCCCTGAATTTCCACGCTGCCACCTGCCCTACAATTTTAAACTCAAGACTGCAGCATCAAATCCTCTCTGACTTTTATATGGATTGTGGACTTGCTAGTCCCAACAGTTGCATGAGCCAAATTCCTTACAATTTATATCTATCTGTCTATCTATCTATCTATCTATCTATCTATCTATCTATCTATCATCTATCTAATCTATCTATCTAGCATCTATCTATCTTTCTCTATCTCAGCCCATTCTGACCCATTTCACTCCACCTTGCTTGCTCAGTGTAGGCCAGTACACTCAGCCCAACACAATGCAGCCTAGATCATCTCAGGGCAACCCTGCTCAGCATAGCTTAGCCCTGTGCAGCTCTTCATTGCTCAGCCCAGCCCAGCTCATCTCTGCCCAGCATGGCTGAACCTAGCCCAGCTCATCCCTGTCAAGCTTATCCCTGCCCAACCCAGCACAGCTCAGCTCTGTCCAGCATGGTACACCCCAGCCCAGCTTAGACCACCTTAGCCCTTCCCAGCTTACCCAGTCCAGCCCCAGTCTGTCCAGCTCAGCCCATCTTGGACCATCTCAGTCTACCCTGTTCATGTAGGTCAGTCTATTTAGCCCAGCCCAATCCAGCCCAGATCACCTTAACCCTGTCCAGCCCAGTGCTGTTTTGTGCAAGAGGAATGGAGGTCAGTTTGTGCATGTAGAGCTTCCCAATGTCCATCCTGCATGTGTGCTGAGGTGAGGCTTCTCGGAGTAGTGGCTCAGAGTGGGCCCAATGTGGGCTAATCTGGGCATGAGTGAGATGGAGGACATTGCTCCACTAGAGTGGGGCAGGCCATTGTCCTCCCCTGGCCCCCCCAGAGGCACCCTGCTGGCCAGTACACTGCCCTTTTTCCTGAAGGTGTAATGACCCATGGCCCCTTTCCTTGATCCCAGGCACCTGTTCAGTTCAGTCCATCCTCACCATCTTAGTCCAACCTGCTCTGTGTAGGTCAGGCCATTGAGCCCAGCTCATCCCAGATCAGCCCTGTGCAGCCAATACAGCCTCACCCAGCCTCACCCAGCCCAGTTTAGCTCATCCTGGTCCATCTCAGACCTCCTATTTCAGTGTAGATCAGTCCACCTGCCTCTTCTCAGCCCAGCTCAGTCAAGCATGGCTGAGGATAGCCTTGACTGACCAGCCTGGCTCAAGTGAATTCAGCATAGTACATCTCCCTTCACACAGCTTAGGTTACTCACTCAGCTATGCTAAGCCTGGCCCAGTGCAGTCTTGCACAGCTTGGCCCAGAAGTCATGGCTCAGGCCATCTCAGGCCCATGGTTCAGCACAAGGACAGCTCCCTGATGCCTACACCCCAGGCATGACCTGGCAGGCAGATCTGGATCCCAGGCTGTTGCAATCAGATCCACAGCCCAGCCTAGGTCTGGAACTCTGACCTACTCCTGACTGTCTCCTTCTTAGGCCCTGCTCCCAGTCTTGTTCCATCCAAGAGCTGCTTGCCTTTAAAGGTTGGTTTTGGGTTGTCTCCTGACCCTCTGTGTCCCTTTGTAGGAAAGGGACAGCAGAAATACTCATGGTGACCAAGGGACTCAGTCCATTCCAAATTGCAGCTAGTGTCCACTACCCCAAGGCCAGCAGCCCTAGCAGCCCATTCCCTCTGGGTTGACAGTGACTGGGATACCTGAGGTCCTAGGGCTTTCATCAGGATCACCTCACCGTTTTGTCCTGTCATGCGTGGTTGTGGTTGTCTATAGGGTCCTTGGATATTAAGCTGGTCTCCTGACTAGGGGCAGCTCCCAGGTCAAAGAGAACAATTAATAACCTTTGTTGTTATTTTTACATCAAGAGATGAGGGCTAGTGAGGAGGGGAGCTCTGCCTCAGGGCCCTCAGCTAAAAATGGGGTGGGAAATCCCAGTGGCTGGACAGCTCTGGAAGTTCCCTTTCCCGTCTGTTCTTGGGAAGTTGATGGAGAACCCACCCATGGGGTCCCAGGTGAAGCCCCTTGGCTGTGGCTGCACAGATGCATTCTGGGTGAGCCTCCTCCTTCCTCTCTGCAGCCCCTCCACCAGTTCCTCCTACCTGGCCTCAAGATCTGATGCCATGTACATGTTCCCTGCTGGCAGATGCTCAAGGAACCCTCCGCTGGGCCTCGGGTTGGAGAGAGCAACATGGCATGGTCATGCCTGCTCCTCAGGGCAGGTCTGCAAGAAAGGTCATGGCTTTTTTGTGCATGAGGAAACTGAGGCCAGGACGTTCAGGTAGGGCTTTGCAATGTCTATCCCACATGCAAGCTGTCAGGCTGCTTTGTGCAGCGGTTCAGAGCTGGCCCAATGTTGCCTCTCTGGGCATGAGTGAATGGGAGCCATAGGTTCACAATATTTGGGCAGGCCCTTGTCCTCCCCTGGGCTCCCTAGAGGCACCCTGCTAGCCAGTGACATGCCCTTCTTCTGCAAGGCATTTTGACCCATGGATTGTTTCCTCACTTGCAGGCAGTTGTCCTTCAGCCTGAATATTCAGCTGGGGCAGCCTTCACCAAGGGTACAGAGTTGTCGAGCAGGGGCCCACTGTGGGGGAAAAGCTGGATAGGGCTGTGAGGCTGCTCAGTGAGTCTGCCAGGCCCTGCAGCTGCTGGTGTTTGGGTTCCACAGGGCAGATCAGTACCAGGGTCTGGCACCATGCAGCAGGCTGGGATGGGGCATGGGGTGGCTCTCCAGAGGCTTCCACAGCTTATGTGCCTGGTGGGGCACACAGCCAACACCCAGTACCTGCTCCCACAATGTCTGGGGGGCCTAGAGTTTCCTTCAATTGTGTGGAAGAACCTACAGACCTGTGGGCTTCCAGGAATCCCCCAAGGCCTGTGTGCACACATACATTGGGGGGCCACAGGGAACCTGTGTGCCTAGGCTTGTTGGCAGGAAATTTCCAGGGGGACACTTGCAAGGTCTTTGCGGGAGGGGAGAGCTGCTTGGTGGCATCAGGACCTTGGATTCTGGACTCCAGTTCTAATGGACTTGTGGTCTCTGTGCACAGGAACTGTATGGAGAAGGGCCCTTTGAGAACTTGTGCCTTCTGGTGGGGTGTTCAGACTCATTCTGCAGACCCCAAAAGGGCTACTGGATGTCTGAAGCAGTGTCGGACAGGGGCTGTCCTGGGGTCAGGCTTGACTGAGCTTAGGGAGGCTGGGGACAAGGAGGAAGGGTGAGGGTTAGTCACAGCTCTGTGGTGTGAATTCTAGGCCTGGGGAAGCTGCGACCCTTCCTGAACCCTCTGACTCCCCAGGGCAGTCTGTCCTAGGCCTGTCTCTCCCCATCCTCAGCCCCAGGGATGGGTGCAGTGTGGGAGGGTGGGTGGGAAACTCCAAGTTCCATAGAAGGACCGTGCTTTCAGAGAGACCACAGGGGGCAAGGAAGGGTGCAGAGGGGGATCACCTCTCCCTTCTGGGCTTTCAGTCACATAAGCTCAGAACAGTCTAGTTCAGTCTAGCCTAGCCCAGTGAAGCCCACCTCAGTGAGTGTGAGCCCAGGTTGGCCCACGGTCTGTGTAGGTGGTCACCTGGACCACTTCAGCTCGCCCTGCATCCCCCTGCTCCCTCTCCAGGCCATGGGCACTAGGCAAAGGGGGCCCAGTGCCAGCCTGCCTGCCCCCTGGTTTCCCTCTGATGTCCTGGGTGCCAGGGTTCTGAGACCATGTGTGATTATTGTGTGTGTGGCATCAGTGGGTGGGTCCCCAGGAAGGAGGCTCAGCGTGCCTGCTGCCCCTGCTCAGTGCTCACCAGGTTCTGAGGTTCCCATACCTGAGTGCTTTGAGCTTTGCCCCTCTTAGTGGGCTGGACCTCAGAGTTGCCCTGGCGTTTGGATTTTGAGTCCAGCTGACTCCCTTGTTGTCCTTGGCTGCAATCCCAAATGTACCGCTATCGTCATACACAACCAAAAACTTCCCCTTTCAACTACATTCACATACATAATTCACTTGCATAATTCGGCATTGTTAATTACAATATGCCACAATCAACATCTATTTCCAAAACTTAACAGTCAATCTAAATAGAACCTCTGTGCAAATCAGACATCAGTTTCCCATTCTCTATCCCCATGTATCCCTTGGTAAACTATATATACAGTGAAATTGTACAATACTTGTCCTTTCCTTTATGGCTTATTTCACTCAACATAATGTCTTCTTTATTCCATCAGTAATTCATGCAGCATCAGGACTTTATCCTTTCTTACAGCTGAATAATATTCCATTGTAAGTGTATACCATGTTTTGTTTATCCATTCATTGGTTGGTGGCCACTTGGGTCGCTTCCGTCTTTTGGCATCTATAAATAATGCTGTTATGAACATTGGTGAGCAAACATCTGTTCCAGTCCCTGCTTTCAATTATTCTGGATATATATCTAATAGCAGGATTTCCAGGTCATATGGTAATTCTATATGTAGCTTCCTGAGGAAATGCCTGTCTTCCCCATAGGGTGTGCCATTTTACCTTCTCATCAGCAATGAATGAGTGTTCCTATTTCTCCACATCCACTTCAGTGCTTGCAATTATAAGTTTTTTTTACAGTACCAATTCTAGGGTGTGTAAAGTGATATCTCACTGTGGTTTTGATTTCCATTTTCATAATAGTGATGTTGAGGATCATGTGCTTTTTAGCCATTTGTGTATCCTCTTTGGAGAAATGTCTATTCAAGTATTTTGTCCATTTTTAAAATTTGGTTGCCTTTTTGTTGTTGATTGGTGTTGCTTCTTTATATATTCTGGATATTGGATATGTGGTTTCCCAATATTTTCTTCTATTGAGTAGGTTGTGTTTTCATTTTCATAGCAAAATCCTTTGATGTAAATTTTTTTTTTAATTTTAAGGAGAACCAATCTATATAAATTTTCTGAAGTTGCTTGTGTTTTGGGTATAAAGCCTAAGAAACCATTGTCTCAAACAAGATCCTGACTATGCTTCCCTATATTTTCTTCTAGGAGTTTTATAGTTGTGGCTATTATTTGTTGGTTTTTCATCCATTTTGGGTTAATTTTTTGGTACATGGTATGAGTTAGGGGTCCTCTTTCATTCTTTTGCATATGGAATCCAGCTCTCCCAGAGCCATTTGTTGAAAAGACTATTCTTTCCCAATTGAGCGGACTTGGCAGCCTTGTCAAAAATCAACTTTCTATGTATGTGAGGGTGTATTTCTGAAATCTAAATTTGATTCTCTTGGTCAATATAGCAATCCTTTGCACTGGTTTCATGATGTTTTGACTACTGTAGCTTTGCTAGATTCTTTAATGTCAGGAAGTGTGAGTTCTCTGAGATGATTTTGGCTGTTCAGGGACACTTACCCTTTCAAATAAACCTGATAATTGAGTTTTCCATTTTTGCAAATCAGGCTGTTGGAATTTTGATTGGGATTGTGTTGATTCTGTAAATCATTTTAGGTTGAATTGACATCTTAATGATGTTTAGCCCTCCAGTTCATGAACACAGAATGTCCTTCCATTTATTTAGGTGTTCTTTGATTTCTTTTAGCAATGTTTTGGAATTTTCTGTGCACAAAACCTTTACATCCTTGGTTAAATTTATGCCTAGATATTTGATTCTTTTATTTGCTATTTTAATGCAATGTTTTCTTGATTTCCTCCTCAACCTGCTTACTACTAGCGTATAGAAACGCTACTGATTTTTGCATATTGTTATTGTAGCCTGACACTTTGCTGAATTAATTTCTTATTCCTGGTAGCTCTCTTGCTGACTTTTGGGACTCCCTCTATATAAGATCATGTCAAGTGCAAACAGTGGAAGTTTTACTTCTCCCTTTCCAATTTGGATGCCTTTTATTTCTTTTTCTTGCCTAATTGCTCTGGCCAGAACTTGCACTACTTTGTTAAGTAATAGTGGGGACAGTGCAGTGGGTGTCCTTGTTTTGTATCAGATCTTAGAGGGAAAGAATTCTGTCTTTCACTACTGAGTATGATGTCACCTGTGGGTTTTCCATATGTGCCCTTTATCATGGTGAGGAAGTTTTCTTCTCTTCTCAATTATCTAAGAATTTCTATCAAGAAAGTATGCTGAAATGGAATATTGACCAACTGTGAAAAGGAGTGAAGCTGTGAAACATGCGAAGAGGTGAATGGATCCTGTAGACAGCAATTTGAGTGAAGTATGCCGGAAACAAAGGCAAACACCAACATCAGTGAACTACAATGTGCATACTCAGAATTGAATCTTAGGGCACAGACTATCAGGGTAATGATTATTGTAATGGTCCCTAGATTGTAATCTCTTACAGCAGTCACATCTATTCCTGAACTGTAATGGTTATCTCCAAGCTCTGAGATGATGATCCCCTTGTGTATAACTTGATTGGTCTGTGGAATGTTGGATATCTGAGTGACCCCTGAAACTCAGAGCTAGAGCTCAGCAGATATGGATGTCAGTATTAGCACATACAGCAAAAGTTAAAAGAGAAAAAGCTGAAAAAGACTCCAGATTTTAATTAGAGATATGAATGAAGCAGATCCAGTTAACACTAGGGCAGATTGGACCAAAGGGTAAAGGTTGAAACTGACTGTTTCAAAACTTCAGCTTCCATGTGAGACCAAGGGAAGAGATATTTATTTGGTGCAGGATTTATATTTTCTGAACATTATAACTTCTACAGTCAGTTTGTGTAAACACTATAATTACATGGAAATTTGGTTACTAAGTGAGATCTGGTAGGTTTGTGTAGGTTAGCATGAAATAACAACACATTCCAAAATAATTTGTGCAGAGATTAAAAATATATAGGCAGGATCCTCCTGAGGAGCTGGGGGAAAATGCAGAAGTGTTGGACTTCCTCACCTGGATTCTCGTTGATGTTCTCATGGGCATTGAGGACTGATGGTTTGGTATGCCAAGCCCTCTGTCTTGGGGCTTACCCTTATGAAGCATGTTACCCCAAAGGAGAGGCTAAACCTGCTTATAATTGTGCCTAAGTGTCTCCCCCAAGTACCTCTTTGTTGCTCAGATGTGGCCCTCTCTCTCTAGCTAAGCCAACTGAGCAGATGAACTCACTGCCCTCTCCACTATGTGTGAGCTGACTCACAGGGTTATAAATCTCCCTGGCAAAGCAGGATATGACTCCTGGGAATGAATCTGGACCCAACACCATGGGATTGAGAACATCTGCTTGACCAAAAGGGGGATGCAAAATGAAACATAATAAAGTTTCAGTGTCTGAGAGAATTCACAGTGGTCAAGAAGTCACTCTTATGGACATTCTTATGCACTATAAAAATAACCCTTTTTAGGTTTTAATATATTGGAACAGCTAGAACTAAATACCTGAAACTACCAAACTCCAACCCAGTGGCCTTGACTATTCAAGTTGATTGTGTAACAATGTAGCTTACAAAGGGTGACAGTGTGATCTTGAAAACCTTGTGGATAGCACTCCTTTTATCCAGTGTATGGATGGTTGAATAGAAAAATGGGGACAAAAACTAAATGAAAAAGAGGGTGGGATGGGGGGCAATGATATTCATGTTCTTTTTTACTTTTATATATGATGGTATTATGAACAGTCGATTGTACAACATGGATGAATGTATCTGAATAAAACTGAATTAAATTAAAAAAAGAAGGTATGTTGATTTTTGTCAAATGCCTTTAGTGTGTCAACTGAAATGATCATGACTTTTTCCCTTCTGTCTAGATGTTCTATTGATTAGAGTGGTGTATTGAAGTGTACAAGTATTACTGTAGAGGTGTCTATTTCTCCCTTCGGTTTTGTCAGTGTTTGCCTCATGTATTTTGGAGCACTGTGTTTGGGGTCCATAAATATTTGTGACTATTATTTATTCTTGGTGGATTGCCCTTTTTATTAAGCTATAGTATACTTTGTTTCTTGTAATAACTTATAATTTAAGGTCCATTTTGTCTAATATTAGTATAGCTACCTCTGTTCTTTTCTGGGTATTATTTGCATAGACTGTCTTTCTCCATCCTTTCCCTTTTCAACCTGTTGTGTCTCTGTATCTAAGGTGAGTCTCTTGTAAACAACATATAGCTGGATAATGCTCTTTTTTTATCCCTTCTGCCAACATGTATCTATTGTTTGGGGAATTTACCCATTTAACATTCAGTGTTATTACTGTGAATGCACTACTTACTTCAGCCATTTAGTATACTGGTTTTTATATGTGATATGTTGTCTCTCTTCTGTTTTATTGTAACCTCCTTTTCTGTATAGTTTCTTTGTGATGTTTTTGACTGATCCCTCTTTCATTTCTGTTTCTGCGTTTTTAAAAATACTTTCTCTATGGTTACCCGGTGATTTATATTACACAACCTCCATCTATAATCTACTATTTTGAAAAGATACTAATTTAGCTTCATTAGCGTGCACATTCTCTGCTCCCGTATCCCTCCTTTTCTCCTGTTTATTTGTTATTATTATGATTATTTTTTACCGCTTTACCACTTTATATTTTGCATATCTGTTTTCAGGGAATATACCTTTTTCTTGATCAGTTGTATTCTGACTCTTCTAAGAATTAAAGAATAGGTTTGTATTTTGAGGAGACAGTACTATGATTGAGTTTTGCAGCTACCCATTAAGTTACCCTTACTAAAGATCTTCATTTCTTCACTCTACTCCAAGTCACTCTCTCCTGACTTTGCCTTTCAGCTGGCAGAAATCTGTTTAGTATTTCTTGCAGGGCAGTTCTTTTGTTGATGAATTCTCTCAGTTCCTGTTTATCTGTGAATATTTTGAACTCTGCCTCATTTTAGAGGACAGTTTTTCCAGATAAAGAATTTTGGACAGGCAGTTTTTCCCTCTCAGTATGTTAAATATATCATACCACAGCCTTCTCACCTTCACGGTTTTGATGAGAAATTGGAACTTAGTCTTGCTGGGGATCTCTTGTATGTCCTGAATTGGTTTTTTTCTTGCTGTTTTTCGAATTCTCTTTTTATCTATGGCATTTGACATTCTGGTTGGTATTTGTCTTTCAGTAGGTCCATTAGGATTTATTCTGTGTGGATTATGTTGAACTTCTTGGACATGTATGTGTGTGTTTTTCATAAGAATTGGGAACTTTTCTGCCATTATTACTGCAAATATTCTTTCTGCCCCTTTTCTCTTCTCTTCTCTTTTTGTACCATCCATGGCAAATATGTTTCTATGCTTCATGCTGTCACTGAATTCATGGAGACACTGCTCATTTATTTTTCTATTCTTTTCTCTATGTGTTCTTCTCAATCTATGATTTTGATTTTCCTGTCTTCTAATTTGCTGATTCTTTCCTCTGCCTGTTGAATAGTGCTGTTGTATGTTTCTGGTGTTTTTAAATGTCTATTATTTGGCCTTTTATTCTCAAAATATCTGTTGGATTTCTTTTTTTGTTTGTTTGTTTTTTTAGACATTTGACTTTTTTTTATTTCCATATGCAATGAATGTAATGTTTAGGTATGCTGCTTAGGATGCTATTTCTAAAGAAAATTGTTGGCCGTTTTTCAGAATATCCTTTTGGTTTTAAATACTGGTCAGGAAAAACAAATGATGTAAAAATATGTGGATAATTTTCTATTACAGAAATGAAAAACTGATTTGCACCTAAAAGTGCAATGGTGAAGTAATTTAACCCTTTCACCGGATGATATGGCAATATACAATATATTGCTTCAGCTGTTTGAGAAAGCCATGATGTATTTTTATATTGACATAGAAAATTATAAATTACATTGAATTAATATCCATAATGACTATATATATACACAAACCTGTTCTAAAAAAAATACCCTGTCATAGAATTTATGAATGAAAACCTCACACAGTACAGTAAAACAATTAACATGCTTAGGTGCCAGATTTTGATTTCTACTTTAAAAATACTAGCCTGTAAAATGAACGCACTGCAGTCCCATTAGCAGCACGAACATTTTTCAATATGATTTAGGTATGTTAAAACATACAGATTGCTCTGAAATGTTCATTGGTGATGCTTGTTAACAAGGTAAATTTTGGTGAATGGGTTAAAAGGCAGATCAACTACCAAAACAAAACAAGACAAAACAAAAACAAAAGAAAACCCAAACCACAAGCCATATACAGTCCAAATATTCTAGTGTTTCACCTGTAGGAATAATCATTTCAAGCAAACAAGACTTGAACAGAACATATGGCTTTATAATAACATCAGTTTATCAACTAAGTTATAGCAATAAATACTTAATCTCTGCAAATAGACTTACATTTTTGATCCATTTTAAACAATACAGAAAATAGTTACCAATCAAAAACTGGTTATAAAAAGAACACCAAATATTTCTTATTCAAAATCACTTTTGTAAATTAGAACAAGCAAAATTACACCGAGAGGGCATGTCAATCCCATGGCTCCTTGCCAATCTGGAAGAAAAATGAATTCAGAATTTTGTACAAGGTGAAAAATGTATGAAAACTGTCTAATACTTTGGTCATGCTAATAATTGTCAAATAGTTATGTTTCAAATACAATAGATCTGTGTATTCACTTTTATAAAACTGTTCTTACAGCCATTTTAACTACAGTATTACTACTCTTATTACATGTATGGCAAGACCTTATTTCACAGGCCACCCATTATTTAGAACAACACAACATAAATAAATGCAAAAATTCTTGGTATTTGTCAGTGTGCAATCTCTTTACATGTCTGGGTTTCTCTGTACAATGTCTAAGAATCTAGAATAGAAAGTTGCTGGTCCTGATCCCTTGCAGAGTGAGTGCAGCAGTGACTGGCTTGGGGGGCTGTGGACAGAACCCCTCAGAAGCCCCTGAGTGGTGGTAGCTGCAGTCCTCAGTTAGCAGCAGATGTAACTCATCATACAGGGCCGTTGACCAAGGTGTCACCCAGAACTCTTGGCTGGTGAGTCCTCTGCTCTGGACTATTGCTGAAGAGCTGGGGTACCACAGACTTTGACTCTGCCATCTCAGGGGTCTCCTCAACTGACCACATATTTACAAGTAGCATCTTGAGAAGTAGACAGTTTTCCTTCCTTGCTCTTGAAGACCGTGGTTTCTGTCTTGGCATCTACAGTGAGGTTGTGGGTTTCCTTCATACCACCATTCATCATGGTCTCAGTCACCTTGTCTGTACTTTCTGCATCCTCCTTTCTGTCAGAGCTGGCTTCCATAACCACACTGCCTGGCACTTTGGGCTGTGCTGCAAGGGCAAAGACACTGGTATTCAGAGGGCCAATGGGTTCAGTGCTGGTTTCCATTTCCAGTGGGGAATTACTCCTTAAAGAATCTTTTGTACTCAGGGAAGAAGGGAACTCTGAAAAAGAAGCCCAGCTCATCTCTTTAGTCAGCATTAGCTCCTCTGTGCTCCAGATGTCAGACCCCACAGAGTATAACAAAATCCTGTGGGTTGTCTCCATTGGGACATCAAAGTTGGCTGACCAGTTGGGTGATTCATTCAAGTCTACCTCCATTTAATCCTCTTCATTGAAACTACTGGACTCAAATAAGTCTTGGTTGGCTCCATCTTCTTCTTCTGAGTCTGTACTTTCCTCATTGTCTGTACTCCCCGAGCTGGATCATCTGGGATTCTGGTGTAAATGCAATGTGCTTTTCCTCCCAGATATCTTCCTCATCAGAGCCACCATCATCAAACTACAGTATTATTTGCTTACAACATGCTTCAAACAAGGCAATATTTCCACTTTCATTTGTATTGATAGTAAAGTTGATGTCTGATATCCGATCAAAAGAAATGTTGCCAATGTCATCTTGATCTGCAAACTTCTCATAGTTGAAGCCTAACTGGTCAATAAAATTGCACATCATTTGTTGCATCTGATAATCAGAAAAGGCTAGATCTACCATGTTCCTCTTGTTAGTTTCTCCTAAGGAGCTTGTGCAGAAGGTCTCCCATCACTCCCTGACTTCATCTGGAAGATCTTTGATGAGTTGCTGTACTAATGCACTGTCAGGGTCCTTACTGGTGCTGTGCATGATATAGTTGGGTATCCTTGTGAGGTGTCCCATGTAACCATGCCATCTTCCTCCCTCAGCCTGATTTTTCTCATTCATTTCCCAGGCTTCAAGTATTCATTCTATTAACTGACATTTTTGAAAAAGATGTTTTAGTAACAAACTGTCACCAGTGGAGTCTTGCTCAGCAATTGTGCCATTTTCTGTGTTTTCAAAAGGACTTGCAAGAATCGGTGCAATACAAATTTCCACTTGTGTATGTAAAATGTTATTCCACATATATTTGAAGAACATGTCCAATATGACTCCAATGCTGTTCAATTCGATAAGGTCCCCATTCACACTGTGGCTGTGGGTCTGAAAGAGGCTGGAGATTAACCTAATCACATTCAGGTGGGTGTTCCCCACAGCAGGCTCCAGCATGCCCAGGTGGTCTTCAACACACTTTTTTTGGGTGGCTCAAGCAGGAGTTCATGAAAAGATCAAAACCTTCCTCTGATGGCTTCTAGAAAACTCCTGTTGACTGAGCAAGCTGAATGACTCATGCCTGGTGGACAGATCTCTATATGGCCTTCAAATGTTGGTCGGTGTGTCTCAAGTAGAGTCAGCAATATCTTGATTCCACTGACTATGGCTGGTTCATTTTTCTCCTTATGGAAAATATTTGAAAGAAGCTGCTGTATAATTTCTTTCTTTTCTAGAGTGGCAAGCAGGGCATCTGGTTCTGTACTGTTCTGAATTTGTAACATTTGGTCTCTGCTCAGGTGTATAATTTCAGAAAGTGACTGTGATACATTTGAATGCAGGTCTTCTTCTTGCAATGGATGAACTATTTCCACAAGCCTCTGGATGATTTTGTCCTCATTTAACCTATTCAACACATCTTGCCTGGGCTGTGGAGGTTCAATACACGTCAGGAGCCTGAGCAACAAATCCACAATTGTGGAAGTCCCTATGTGCTTTATAATAAGGTCTACAAAATCACATTTCTTTTTTAAGAAATCCACAATCTGTTCTGGTTTTCTGCTGATAAGAATACTTAGCACCTTGCTGAAGAAACTGGCTAGTAGTGTGTTCAAGGGACAATCATTTAGGAGGAAGCTATACAATTTCATTAGCAAGGATTCATCTTCTCCCACTCTATCATTTATCTGGGAGACATCAGAAGTGAGCAACTCACAAGATGTATTTGGATACTTGTATCTGATCTTTTCATCCATGTCTTGAGATGGTTCTTCTATAATGAATGATACTAAATCTTTGAGACATTCTATTTTTAATAGAAACTCTGTAAGTTTTTAGTTCTGAGCTTTACATTCCTGGAAAACATCTTCCTCATCCATTAACTCCTTCAGTGTTACATCTTCTCTTTCTAGAAGTGTGTCCATGTGGGATGATGAGTGAAGATCAAATTTCCAAAACATGCTGGCCTGTTCAAACCAAAGTTTAAAAATTAAAAGAAATGTTTTCTTCTCTGTGGCTCCTTGCCCATTACAGGTTATCCTGGCAACAGTTGTCTTCCAATTTACTGCATTAGCAGATTAGTAGGGATAAGGTAGGATGTACAACAGAAGCTCTCCCAATAGTTTTGGCATCCCTTGATGATCCTTGTCTGAATCAATTGTTACTGAGGGTTATAAAAATGATGGGTTTTCAGTAGCTCTACTATTCCTTCTGCATTTGTTAGTTGACTTTCTAACTTTAGAGAGGTATTTTCCCTTCTTCCCATTCTTTCTTTGTTTCTTTAATTCATTAGGAATATGGATTCATGGATTCTTATTTCTATTCATTAATGTCATTATTCATTCTGATGCTTTAATTGTCAAACTGTCCCAGATTTGGTCAGTGGGAGCCCTTTTTTAAGGCAGGCTCTGGTGTCCTGGTATTATGAGAACATTTCCTTATATTCTGGCACACAACACATTCCAGATTCATCTAGTACATTCATGGATCCAGTTTTGAAATCAGCCATTTCTTCAAGAAGCCGAGGTGTTCCTTTCACTGGAGAATATTATTTAGAAAACAACATTCTGAGCACTAAGTATGTTCATATCTACTGGAATATCACTTCTTCTATGCCTTTTATGTGAACAAAGTTGGGAAGGAATGGCAATTGCAGATGATTCAACTCTATATATGCTTCTGTGTGTATGTGTATGTGCACATTCCTGATTTTTAAATATGAGCAAAACCAAGCATTTCCAGGCAATAGGTGTGACCTGGAGGTGCCCATGACCTGCTGCTAGTCATGCTCAGACGGGAAACACACTCACCGACACCATCAGTGAAGCGCCCCTGGATTACTTTTTATACTTTCAAAATCTTCATGCTCTCACATGGTCTTCTTAATATCCTTTATCTCTTTGTGCATGTTTTCCTTCATCTTCTTGAATTGATTTAGGAGATTTGTTTGATCATCTTTGGTTAGCTGTGCTATCTTATGAATGTCCTCTGAAGTTTCCATTCATTCTTTTGACTGTGCCATATCTTCCTGCTTGTTAATATGGTGTGTAATTTTCTGATGATATCTAGGCATCTGATTACCTTGAAGAATCAACTCTGTAGGTTCATTTCTCCTTCTTGCCTAGGAATTTATTGTTTATTGGCTTTATGTTAAGTTTCTTCTTTGACTCTTTGATTAACTTATTCCAGAACTTTAAAATGCCCCATGTTTACCTGTTCAGATTTTCTCAATTCTTCATCTGCTTCTTCTCCTGGAATGCTGTAAGATATTTAAGATTGCACTTTTTGGCTAGCTGTTTCACCTCCAGGAGAGAGCCCCCTTTTCTCTCTCCTTCTCTGTCAATCCTTATCTGTTCTCTTTGTTTTTGTTCAGACTTTTCTCCCAGCTCCTATGAGTTGTTGAAATTCTCTGCCCCACTCTTACACTCTTCAGTTCTGGGACCTGCCCTTTCTTACAGCAATTCAGTTTAACACCCCCTTTTTTTCTCTGATTCTTTTCTTTCCCTGGTTTCTTCCCCCTTAGTGAATCCTGTCCTGGGGGCCAGATGTGGCAAATCCAGAATTGTGGGCCACTTCAGAAAAGTCTGTTTTGCCTTTACTGGTCCTGCCAACTGCAGCTGGTTTGTGTGAGGGCACAAAAGTTCATGCCAGAATTTCTGTCATTGTGTGTCTCCCCTCCCACCTTGAAGCCCTTGTTTTATATAGCACTGCTCAATGACTTCTGTTCCCCCTGGGTCTCTGTGGGCTTAGGTCCTTGTGCCTGGAGATGTGCAGAGTTCTAAGTTCTATCTCACTTCTCTGAGTTGCTTCCTAGTCTCCATGCATGAGATTGAATGGTGTTTGTATGCAGATTTTTGGCTCCCTTTCTGTGGATTCCTCCTTTTATGGGTATTTCCCTTAAATTTTTAGCTTCTCTAGCAGCCCTGAATTCTACTATCTGACTCCTCTAGCCAATAAGACTTCCATTTTCTGCTGTAGTTCTTGCTGCACATGCTGTGTAGACTGCCTTCAGACACGCCCTTCAAGGGAAGAGTCCTCTCTAGTGTCTGCCTGCTTCGGGTCATACTCTAATGCCTTCAAATAATTGTTTATTATAGTTTTCCAGAGTTTATAATTGCTATCTGACAAAGGGCTAGTCTGATACATGCTATACCAGCATTATTGGAATCAGAACTACTTTCTCTCATGTGATTTTTCATTTTCATTTCTCTGATGACTAATGAGATTCAGAATCCTTTTCATGTGTTTAATGGCTGCTTGGACATCTCTTGTGAAATACTCTTTCAATCCTCTTGCCCATTTTTCTATTGATGTGTTCGGTCTTTCTAATTAAATCAAGTAGAGTTGTGTATATATTCTGGGTATAATTTTACCTCTTATAGCGTATTTATAAGGAAAATTGTGAAAGGCTTCAAAATGGATGAAAAGATTGATGGGTGTCTTCAATGAAAAACAAAGCATTTTCTTGCATGTTGCTCAGATGATTTATTTCTATCGGAGCCCCACACTATTCATTGTCTTCAAGCTATGATTTACAACTCTGTAAGTTACAGATAATTTTTAGGAATCCAAGTTCTGTTCCTTTGAAAGGCAATTGATTCCTCCTGTCCTCCCATGGAAAAAGCTAGTTTCTTGCATCTATTTATGAATTCATTTTAGCATGCCTGATTCAACTATGTAAGTATAGTGCTTTGAATTCTATTCTGAACTGGTTGTAACCTCTTATCAGTGTCAACTGAGAAAAACAAAGCTGCAAGACAATGAAGGCATTTATTTGGGGTCTTAGAATTGCAATTTACAGAGCACAGATTCAGGTAGCAACCTAAGTCATGGCCCATCTTTGCATTTCCAGGTAAGAGTTTTTAAAAGGAAAATAAGGTTCTAGAAGTTAATTATGGTTGATGGATATTGGGGTACTCCATTTGTCCCGCAGATTACTAGTTTACTGAGTTCTTTATTTTATAGCTTGTTTATGGTGTCTGTATGTCCCTGGAGTTTGGAGGAATATTATTGCTTGAGGCTCTGCATACTTTGGCAGTTTGTGCTATGT
This sequence comes from Choloepus didactylus, assembly GCF_015220235.1. Lineage (NCBI taxonomy): Eukaryota > Metazoa > Chordata > Mammalia > Pilosa > Megalonychidae > Choloepus > Choloepus didactylus. The sequence continues at coordinate 6,243,646 of NC_051325.1, read as the reverse complement.
GGCTGTGACCTGCAGAAGAGTACCCCAAGAATAACCTCCTGAATCCGTTTTAAATCTCCCAGCCATACCAATTCTATTTTGCTTTATTTCATTTTATATCAATTAAATAAAATCTTGGAAATGTGTTCATTATTTATCTATATGATAGTCAAGATTATACAACTTAACAATTATCCTTTAATGTATCACAAATATCTTCTCCCACATGGCCTCACCCAACCTGTGTCCAGGGAGTTTAGTTGTCTGTGTCCCAGAAGGACTGGAAACCAGATTGATGAGCAGAATTGGGAATGACCACACACTGCCTCCTGGGCACTCCCTCAGGAATACTTGCCCTGACTCCACAGACTGGAGTCAGCACCTATTGTTATATGACTTTATCACCCCACTACTTTTCATTCATAGTAGTTGTCACAGTTGTACTTAAATAATAATTTGTGAAATTATGTACTCAATGTTTGTTTCTGCTCCTGCAATCAAAATTCCTGAGGGCAGAAGCCCTGTTTGGTGTTGCTTTACACAATGTGCCAAGTGTCCATTTGGTAAATATTTGTTGAATAAATGAATGGATAGAATATTCACAGAAATTCCAAGTTGGCCTCTGTCCTTCCAAATATTTCTGGGACCTTATTAGGGCATGAAGTTTCAACAAGTGGTTTGAGTTCCTGCTGTAAGGAGATGCTCTTCCCTTGAGGGTGGGAATCAGATCAGGATGACTTTCTGGAATCTCTTTCAGAGGCAGTATAGAGAAGAAAGAACATGAACTTTAGGGCCAGAAGACATGAGTTCAGTTTCTACCCAGAAGCAGGGAGATGCAGCTTCCCTAAAGCCTTGATTTCTTCACCAGTAAAGCTGAGGCAGTGACACCTGCCTCTCAGGGGTGCTGTGAATACGCAATGAAAGTCTCTGAAAACTCTGAAAAAGTCAAAACACTGTGTCCACATCAAATGTGACTATTATTATATTTTAGTAGATATTTTAATTTACTTCAGTAGTGGACACACATTTTAATGATGGTGTATCATTCAGTTTTGCTAGGATGTGCTGTGATATCAAATGACCCCTGTTTTAGTTTCCTGGGCTGTTCAAGCAAATACAATGCAATGCATTGGTTTAAACAATGGGAATTTATTAGCTCACAGTTTTGAAACTAGGAGAACATCTAAACGAAGGCAAGTGAAGGTGATGCTTTCCTCCTGAAGACTGGCGTTCTGGAGCTGGCTGCCAGTGGATCTTGGTCCTTGTTTCCTCTGTCACATGACCATGCACATGGGGGCCTCTCCCGGCCCCTCCCTTCTCTTCTGGGTTCCATCGATATCCAGCTTCTTGTCTTCTGTGGCTTTCTTCTCTCTTTGTCTGAATTTCATGCTCTTGAAAAGTACTCTATTTAGAGGATTAAGACCCATCCTGATTGAGGTGGGCCACACCTTAACTGAAGTAACCACATCATAAGTTCTGATATACAATGGTTTCAGAGTCACAGGAAGGGATTAGATGTGAGAACATGGTTTCCTGGGGTATATACATCTTCAAACCACCACAACCACCAAATGAAAAGGCATATAACATTATAGGTATCTTCTCTCTCATTTCAGTGCCTACTGCAGTTTGTGACTCTGCCTGGCTCTGCTCCAGGTGACTTTTTTATTCTGGAATCAGAGCAGATGTGCCACGGCAGAGCAGGGTCAGGAAGGGAGAGGTCTGGTATCAGAGGGTGAAGGGTCTGGTGCAAGAGGTGGTGGGGAGGATAGATGTTGCGGGTGGGTGGGTCATGGGACTGCAGGAGGAGAAGGGTATCAGGAGGACAGGGTGTAAGGAGGATGATGGGTGGGGAGTGTGTCAAGAAGACAAGAGGTGCTGAGATGGTAGTGTGTAAGGTGGAATGAGGAAGGGGCAGGGGAGTGAGTTGGGGCAGGAGGAGGTGGTCAGAGGATGGCACATCACAGAGAGCACACTGTGGTGACCCAGAGGGTGGCCTCCATGGCCTGAGTGGTTTGTACACAGGAAAGCAGGATGGGGCACCAACATCAATGGTGCCACAAGTGTTCAAGGAGGATGGAACCAGATGGGAGATTTGGGAGCATGGCCATGGAAGATGGGAGGCTGTGGGAGGTGAGCGGATGGGAGGTGAGATGCTGCGGGGAAGCTACTGCATTGGGTTAGAGGATGGGGTAGAAGTTGTGGGCTAGAGAAAGATGGGGGACCCCGTTAGCAAGAGGAGCTTATGGGTTAGAGGAGAAAGTGTGGGGAAACCTCAAGTTCTTGGCTTAGATACCATTGTGTGGTATCCTGGAGGGGAAGCAGGTTTGGGAAGGCAACTGAGGCCTGCAATTCTTGGAGGAAAAGGTGGGTCCATACCAGCTGCAATTAGAGACATCAACCTGGCATGGGGACAGGTCAGGATGGGCCCTGACTCTGCCTCCAGCACTCCGTGCTGCCCCATGGTACCATGGAAATGGGGACTCTTATGGGGCCGAGGTGTGGACATTTCTGCAGGTAGCATCTGGGACAGGTCTCAGGGCCTTGGGGAAAATGTCCAGTTTCCCTAAGGGAACTTGGCACAGAGGTGTGGATTCTAGGGGACCAGAAGACCAGATGCCCCCTCTGCCCACCCCCAGGCTGCTCTTGGCCTGAGGATTCTCTCTGTCCGGGGCTGCAGGAAACATCTGCTCCTTCCCCAGAGAGCTGGATGGTCCTGCCCCTTCCCACTGCATCCTTTTCCACCATGAATGATGTGGCACCTGAAACAGCCTGGGCTGAGCTGTGCACTCTCAGGAAGTCAGTGCTGCCCACCTTGAGCAGGGCAAATGTCAGGGGGTGGATTTGTAAAGCCACAGAGAAGATACATAGCCATCCCTGATGTCCTGATGTCACTGGAATTGGAGTCAGCTGTGCTCCCATCATCATGGGATGGAGCTGGTGGGAATAAAGCCAGTTGCCTGCTGCCTGCTGCCTGCCTTCTGGTTGGTCACTCTTCTTTCTGCCTGACCCTCAGCAACACCAAAGGACTCACCCTAGGTCCCTCTGCACCTGTTCCCCACAGCTCCTGCAGCACCAAATTCTGATAATTCAAAGGCTACCCTTGGGCACAAATTGCCTGGTCAAACCAGCCCAGCCTTAGGGTCCCTGGAGCTCACTATCCAGCAGGCATCAGCTATGAGTCCATTGGGTCCCGTTCTGTGGTGAGGACCCTGACTGCTTGTGTGTCCCTGTTCTTGGTCTCCAGGCAGTCTGGGCCTGGGCCTCTGGGGATGCCCTGCCTGGCCCCTGTGTCTTTGGTGACGCTCCCATGCAGCTGTAGCAGTGATGCTGCTATAGAAGCCCCTCTGAGGCCCTGTCCTGCCAATAATTATCTGTGTTTCCCTGAGGCCCACAGGACATGTCAGCTCCTTCTTTTGTGATGACTGTGGCCCAGCTTCTCTGCATTTCCTGCCCCACCTGGCTTGGCCTTTGTTGACCACTGGGGCCTGATACGTGCCCCCCTCTCACAGCAGATTGTTTCTCAGTTCTGGCTGTGCCCGTGCTCAATGCCCCTCCTGTACCCGGCCTCCATGTGGCTCTGCTCCCCAGGACTCCTCCACTGACCCCCAGGCCCCATGCGACCCCCTGCACTTCCTCCTTGCCTGGACATGAGAACCGAGGTCAGTGCTGCTGGGCCTGTCCCTGTGTGCTTGGGACACAGCTGGATGAAGGTCCTTTGGGACTGCCCAGCTCAGGACAGTGAGGCCTTCCTGGGGCTGCTCACCCTGCCCACCCTGCAGAGTAACCCCACAGGACAGCACGGTGCCTCCTAACTCGGGCTCCAGTTCTGCAGGGAGAAGGACATCCCTGGAAGGCCCATCTAAACACCCTGAGGAGGGGATGGGGCCCAGGGGGGCAGGGCCCTGTGGCGGGTCAAGCAGTGTGGCCAGTGCAGGCAGGAAGGGGTTGAGGGTGGGCAGAAGGGCCAGAAGATTCCAGAGACTGTACATTTGTGGAAGGAGTCCCTGGACTGATGATGCAGGCACACTTTTCCCAACTGTGTTTTGTGATATGCAAGGAGTGTAACAACATGGACAGACTAATAAATTGTATCATTTTAAAGGGTGGTTTATTGTCATTTTTAACAAAGTAGAAACACACATTATAGACACTGAATGGGTTTCAGAAAATAAAGAGGAGAAAAAAGCTACTGAAAGTAATGTTCTGATATTTCCTCTGAGCAGTTTATCTCTATTTCCCCTCCCCCATGACCCAAATCATCATTATTAATTGAGGCTCTATCCTTTTAGTAGGGTGCCCTGTGTGGCTGGGATGGGTGCCCCCAGAGCATGTGGCTTGGCCTGAGGAGCCTCCCCACTGCTTCCCATGCATAGCAGTGCTCAAGTTGCACAGAGCACGGTGATTTTCCTCTGACCCTGGCTATCTGGCTCTCTTGCCCTGAGAAGCAGTAAGTCAAAGAACCTAGAGGGGCACTGAGGCCCCTGGGGCTGCAACTGGTACCAAATCCCACAGCTGCCCACTGCAGCCCCCCAAGGTTGGGCACTCTCTTCTGTTGTGTCCCAAACCGCACTGCATGCTCACTGGCTGGAGGCCTGACATCCAGTACTTGGGCTGGCCATGCCTGCTGACACCGCTTTCCCAGCGCTTGTGCCCAAAGACTTCCCTTTTCCCTCCTTTGTCCACGGGACCCACTGAGGCTCCCTCTCACGTGACCACATCCTGTCTAGGCCCCTTCCAGGAGGTGATCTGACTGTCACCAACTGGACCCCTGCCCTTCCTCAGTGGTGGAGCTACCCACCCCTCACAGGCATTTCATCCTTGCACCTATCCAGGCACCTGCTGAGGTGATACAACCCCCAGCCCAGGCCCTCATCCACAGGGACTACCCAGGTGGAGGGAAGGATAGATCTCTCACCCCTGCAGTCCTGCCCACTTCCTCCTCTGCAGGGATTCCCTGTGTAGAGTGAGGACAAACTCCCACTGCCCACATCCTTGAGGACAGACCTTTGGAGCAGAGCGGCGGTTGATGGTTGGGAGATGGCAGGATGTCCTGAGTCTGTCCTCTCACTCTCCCCAGCAGGCAGTCAGGAATGTCTGTCCATTTGTGTTGGATCCCTCATCTGAGGTTACTGTGGGTATCCAGGGTGTGGTCTTTGCAGAGATCTCCATGCAGAGATCTCCAGTGAGACTCTTCCTTAGGCCAGGTGTGCACCGAAGCTCCCAGGATGGAGTGTGGCCAGATGAGGGCCAGGAAGAAGGGAGATCTGAGAAGTGGACAGTGGCACCACCCAGGGGCTGCCCTTCACAATGCGGTGTCCCCACCACAGCCTCTGTGGGAAACCCTTGCAACCTGGGTCTGGCCAAGGGTGGACTCTCAGCTCTGATTCCTACAAAGGACTGCCCTTTCCCTGATGGACACCTGGACATTTGGCCCTGGCATCTCCCCATTCAGTGTGAACCTGCACGAGCTGGGAAATGATGTGTCTGGGCCTGAGTTGTTGGAACAGTGTCTGATACTCCTGCTCTCAGTGCATCGAGCCCCAGAAGTGCACATGGTTCTGTCTGCAAAACCCCCTGTCCAGCACTTCTGGTTGCTGCTGTGCACATGTGCTTGGTTGTGGGGGAACCACCAGGTGTCCAGGCAGCTGAGGTCTGGGGTTAGAGTTTGCTGCCTTCAAAGTTCTCCAAAGGGATGTAGATGAGGCAGCAGTTCAGAGGGTGGCAGGGTCAGAAAGAGCAGGGTCAAAGGCCTGTGGGGTCAGAGGGTGGCAAGATCAGGGGTCAATGAGGTCAGAGGTGAGAGGTGCAGGTCTGGAGAGGGGGGTTGAGCTGCATGGGGCCAATGGCTTCTCTTCTGTGGAGTCTGTGGCCAGGACAGCACCTCCTCTATGGACAATCCCTGGATGCCTGAGCAGGAAGGGTGACCCTAGGCCCCCTGCCCAATCATGTTCCTGTAGTCGGGGACCATTGTCCGCTTCAGCTCCACCACTGAGGAGAAGATCCACTTCACCTGCAGGAAGACAGGTGGATGTGAGTGTGTGGGGAAGGGCAGGCTCCCGTGGCTTCTGTGGTGCCCACAGTCCCTGCCCCACTTGGCCACAGCCCTTCTTTCTGCCAACCACAGCAGGGCAATGGCTCACCCTGGGCTTGTGGGGGTGGCTGTCGGTGCAGAGAGGGAGGTCCCAGAAGGAAGCCCACCTTGAAAAGGGTGACGGTGGCACTGTAGCACATGCTAACCAGGAAGAGGGTGATGAAAATGGAGATGGTCGTCCACAGCCCATCCAGCTCCCCATCCTGAGCCTCAGCACAACTCTCGTCTGGTCACAGCTCTGCCCAGGAAATATGGGGGTCAGGGGGCTGTCCCAGCCACAGCCTCTGGGAGGGGCAGGTCCCTCTGAGAGTCGGGCAGGACAGGTTGGTGTGGGAGGAATGGGATGGGGAAGTCCAGGTAGAAGTCCCTGTGTGCCGGGATGGTCTTTACATTTTCTCTGCCCCATTCCCTCTGGGTCACATTGGGGTACCCTCTCTGGGCCTCTCAGGGAAGTGCTGTGATCCCTCCCAGGTCAAGAGGCATCATCCTTATCACCATCCCACTCTTCCAGTCTGGCACCCACTTGCTCCATGTAGTGCCCAGTGGTCAGCTGTGGGACCTGCTCCCTGCCATCCACCTGGGCCTTGGGGCTGCAGAGGCAGTGTAAGGGGCCCAAGGGAAATAAGGCCACCCCAAGCCCTCTGCACCCTCCTTGGGTCATCTGGCTGCAGAGAGCTAAGGAGAGGCCCCCAGTGTTAGGCACAATGATGAGGGTGAACAAATGAGTGGGTTTTCCTGGAGTGTGAGTGTGAACATGTGGGAATGTGAGTGTGTGAGCATGTGGGAGTGTCAATGTGTAGGAGTATGGAAGTGTGGGATTTTGAGCGTGTGAGTCTGTGAACATTTGAGTGCATGGAAGTGCTTTTGATTATGTAAGCATGTGGGAGTGTGAGCATATGTGTGTGTATATGAGTGTGTGGGAGTGTCAGTGTGTGAACATATGAGCATGTATATGTGTGTGGTTATGTTGTCATATGAGTGTGTGAGCATGTCAGCATGTGAGCTGAGGGAGTGGATGCATGTGAGTGTATGAGTGTGGGAGTTTACACATGAGAGTGACAGCATGTGAGTGTTGTGTGTATGAGTTTGTGAGAGTGTGAGCATGTTGGAGCATGAGAGTGTGAGCATATGAGTGTGTGATCATGTGCAAGTGTGAGCATGTCAGCTTGTGAGCATGTGGGAATGGGAGCATGGGGGAGTGGGAGCGTGTGAGCCTGCAAGTGTGTGAACCTGTGAGTGTAAGGGAGTGGCTGAATGCATGGGCATGTGAGTGTGGTGTGTGAGTGTGTGAGCATGTGGGAGGCTGGCGGCTGTGCCAGAAGAGGCCTTTGCCATCACAGGAGCATGAGGGAATGCACGAAGCACCTGCCTTAGCCCCCATGTCAGTCCCTCCTTGAGGAAGTGTGGAGGGTGTGTCTGGGTGTGGGTTTCCCATGTCTGCACGTGAGAGGAGGCCAAGTCTGAGCTGGTCAGTGAGTGGATGAGCAGTGAGCTGCCTGCTGGGCACTCGTGCCAGGTCTGGTGGACATCAGGGTCCAGCTGGTGCCTGCAGGTGCACATGGATGGGCACTTGCACTGAATATGTGTGGGAGGCCCAGTTGTGTAAGGTGTGATGTGCATGCATGTGGAAAGATAGCAATGAGGGCTGAGGTCTGCTCATCAGAGGCACTTGTTTCCAAAGTGTCTGGGCTGAGTGTGAATGTGGTGTCTGGGGCAGATGGACCCACCTGCCTCTATCTCTTTGGAGCACGGCCAACCCATTTCCTCCTGAACTTGCCATGTGGGATCCAGGTGGAAAAGGCACATCCATTGACCCTGGCAGTTCTCACAAGGAGATCCAAGGTTACCAGGGGAGCTCCTGGACAGGGACCCTGGGACAAATGACAGGCCACTTTCCCCACTGTACAGGCACGTACAGAGGCATGCTATGACTTCATTGTCCTTGGGAGATGCCTCCACCTATTCCCTTTTCCCATGCCTGAGCCCCTAGTAGCTGTTGTCTGGAGGGAGGGCACAGAAGAGAGCCCACCTCCTCCCTGCTGTGGCAACACCTGCACGGAGCTCCCTAGAGGTGGCCAGAGCAGATTCTGGGATCTGGCCCAGGACCCGTGCTCTCTCCCTAACAGTGAGGACAGAGGCTTCCTCAGGACCAGCCTCAGAAAGAACCATGCCAGTCTCGCAGAATCCCAGGGCAGTGCTGGGTGCTTTATTTCCATGCTGGGCTGCCTGGGAGGTATTTACAGGGGGGCTGGGGTGGGGTGCCTGGGAGGTATTTATAGGAGGGCTGGGGTGGGGTGCTCACTGGTCACACTCATTTACCAGGAGACTGGAAGACAGTCTTCTGTGTGTAGTGGTTGTGCAGGGCCTCGTGCATCACGACACATGAATATGTACTGCTTCCTGGCCACTTGCTGTGGTCTATAGTTAACTTGCTGTAGAGGAAGAAGGTTCCGTCCTTCTCCTCCTGGGGTGAGGCGGACACAAAGCTGCTCTCAGGCAATGGCTGCCCATTGCTCTGCCATGTGACATCAATTTCATTGGGAGAGAAGTCCTTCACCAGGCAGGTGAGGCTGAGTACTTGTTTGGACAGCTCCTCTGGGTGTGGGCCAAAGGCGTATACCTGCAGCTTCTGGGCCTGCCCTGTGGGGACAGAAGACCACATGGCTGGTCAGAGCAGAGGGCTGGCCTGAGCTGTGTGGACCCCAGGGGCTGGGAAAGGGTGGAGGTCCTGCAGAGGGTGCTCCTCAGCCTGGCTGATGGCCCTCACTCACCTGGGGCTTTGGAGATGCTCTGCTCCATGGGAGACGGGAGAGCTTTGTTGTTGACCTTGCACTTGAAGACCTTCCCCTTCAGCGAGTCCTGGTGCAGGATGCGCAGCATGCTGACCACGTGGTAGGTGCTGTTGTGTTGCTCCGGCCACTCCCCCATCTTGGCCGTGTGCATCTCCATGCCATCCACATACCAGCTGAATGTCACCTCAGTTTCCTCCTGGCTCAAGTCCACAATCAGGCACATGACTTCAGGGGTGCAGGATATCATGAGGGTGTCCTTTTGCTTCATGGGGAAGATGAAAAGGGATGGTGTCTCACAGACTGGGGGGTAGACAGGAAGGTGAGTTGGCACTTGGGGTGGGTGGAGAGGATCCTCCCATTCCCCCATGGTTGTCAAGGCCTGGGTGGCAGCTTACCTGGGCAAGACTGGAGTGGTGGTGGAGTGATCACCTCAGAAATCTGGACTGTAAATCTATAATTGCTGAGACATGTCAAGCTTGAGAAACCAATAAAGAGGTGTGTGAACATGCGACATGATCATGGATGGCTGGAAATCCCATGGATGGCCTGGCTGTCTCTTTCCATTTCTATGGTGCATCAAACTTTGCAAGATGAGGTGTGTTTTCATACAATGTCTGTGGCTCTTTCAAACAAAGTACAGTAACCTTGGTTAACACAATCATTCTTTCTTATGTGAGACTGACTGTTTTCATATTTAAAGGTGGAGAAGGAAGTCACACTGCAAATCCATCATGCAAACTTGTGCTCCATGTGCAAACTTGTGCTCTTTGTGACAAAACACCCCTCACACACTACTGCTGGATGAAACCACTTCTGAGCAAACTGCAGAAAGTTTCTCTACAAGTATGTGACATGTGTATTTCTTAAAATCCAGGAGGCTATTCACTGTCCATTGCACACTTTATGAACTGCTTAGAAAAATGCTGTCAAGAGAACAGACCCAATGCTTATTACTCACCATTTTATGCTATACTTATTGAAACACCTCTTCTAGACTGTGATGGTTAGCTTTGTATCAATTTGGCTATGCTGTAGTATTCAGGTATATAATCATCAAATACTAGTCTAGGTATTGCTGTCAAGGTGTTTTGTAGATGTGATTAGCATCTGTAGCCAGTTGACATTAAGAAAAGATTACCCTCCATAATGTGGGTAGTTTTCTTCAAATCAGTTGAAGGCCTTAAGAGCAAAACCTGAGGTTTCCTGGAGAACAAGACATTCTGCTGCAAGACTGTAGTGTCAATTTATGCCTGAGTTTCCATGCTGCCACCTGCCCTAGAAATTTTAATCTAAAATGCAACATTAAATCCTCTCTGACTTTTCTGTGGATTTTGGACTGCTAGTCCTAACAGTTGCATGAGCCAATTCCTTATTATCTATCTATCTATCTATCTATCTATCTATCTATCTATCTATCTATCATCTATCTAGCTGTCATCTATCTATATCTAATCTCCTAAGGGTTCCATTTCTCTGAAGAACCATGGGTGATACATTGACTTAATTTAATATTGGTGATGGGCTATTGAGTTGGTGTTGCAATTGCCAGGAGTGGGATAATGCTGCTAAATTCGTTGCATTCACCCTGTCTTTTACATTCTGGAATAAGTTGATTACTTCAAATTGAAAGAGTGCTCCACTTATGTCTCAGGGCTTTTTCCTCCTGTCTCACACTTGATATCTGTGCATGTGCCACCATGAAAACTATGTAATGACTGTGAATTGACTCAGTGATTGTAAGAGCCACCCCAAATTCAGGGCTGTTAAAATGTGAAAAAATGTACATCTTAAAATTGGGAGTGCTTTGTGATTCTTTGTGCACAAAGGAAGGTATCTGGTGAACTCAACATTATTATTATTAATGTTTATTGTTATTATTAATGTTCCATGCCAGGCAAATCATATTATACATGCTACACAATGGTGTTGGTATCAGATTGAAGTTTTGGTTGGATAATAAATGTGCATTTGGAAGCTTTCACATTGATGTGTCCAGACAGATTGCTAAACTTGCCATATAAATGCAAACTTGCCTCAGGATTCCAGGGTCTGTGAACCAGTTACTATGGAATATGTTCTGGAGTCTAGGAATGAAATGGCTGAAGAAACAGAAAGTCAGTGTTGAGAGTCATTATAATCTATTAAATATTTAAATTTTCTATTGTTTCATTTTTAAGAAACAGATGAATGCATTCTTTTGTTAGCTATAAGGGCCAAAGGAAATCATAACTACCTTCTCCATGGGACCCCAGCCATTACCATCAAGTCCCTATGAGTTTCTATTCCTAAGTCCTCCATGCAGCTTTCCAGAACCCTTCCCTGGCATTGCCTACATACATATACATATATGTATACATATATCCAAATAAACCCCTCTTCATTTTTTAAACATGAATGGCAACAGATAGTATCTTGTGTCTTAGTTTGTCAGGGCTTCTATGAAAAACAATGGGAATTTATTGTCTCTCAGCTTTTTGAGGCTAGAAGTCCAAAATCAAGGTATTGGCAGGCATTGTAGTCTCCAAAGTCTGTAGCTTTCTGTTTTAATCCTTACTTCTATCACATTCTGATCCTCCTCTGTTTTCTGATTTTGTATCCAATTTCTTTTGCTTATAAAGACTTCAGCAATATTTTATTAAAGCACTCTCATTGTGTTTGAGCACCTCTTTAGTAATAACATCTACAAAGGTCTTATTTACAAATGGATTTGCACCCACAAGACTGAGAGTTAAGACTTGCACATGTCTTTGTTGAAGATGAGATTCAATCCCCAAACTCCTATGGTTTGCCTTCTTCTACATAACATTGTTTTGGAGATCTTTCCATTTTAGCTCATATAGATCCATCTCATGCCTTTAAATAACAACTTTATAGTCTATGATATGGATCTAGCATTGTTCTACTGAGACTACTTTTTCCACTACTGTAATCCTTCTCAAGTGAGCATGTATGGAAATTTCTGTAGGAAGGATTCCTAGTATAGGATTACTAGGTTAAAAGGATGCACATATTTAGTATTTGCAGATACCTCCCAGTTGCACATTGCAAGGATTATGGATTTATGCTCCCAACAACAGTGGAGGAAGTACATGTTAATCTCATCATATCTATTTATTATTATTATTGAATAAATCTTACTGATCTCTTGGGAATAAGAGACATGTCACATGTGCTGCTTTGAAGCTGTTATGGTCCCCTGAAGAGCCATGATTTTTTAATCCAATCTTTTGTGGTGGACCTTTTGATTGAGTACTTCCATGGAGATGTGACCCCACCCAGGCAGAGTGGGTCTTAGTTAGATCACTGGAGTCCTTTAAGATAACTCATGGAGATAAGGAGCTCAAGAAACCTGAGAGATACATTTTGGAAAGAAGCTAAAATGTGTAATCCAGAGTTTACCCTGGAGAAGCTAAGAGCTGACAAAGACCCAGACACTTGGAGGTGCAGACAGGAGGATGTTTAGACATGCTAAGCTGAGAAATGAAGCCCAGAGTTTGTCACAGAGAAATTAAGAGAGAACTCCCAGATGCTTAGAGAAAAAAAAACCCAGAAGAACCAAGCAGAGAGCTGACAGAAGCTAAGAGAGAGAAGCCCAGAGACATTTTGGAGAAAGCCATTTTGAAACCAGAACCTTGGAGTAAAGGACCAGCAGACACCAGCCACATGCTTTCCCAGCTGACAGAGGTGTTCTGGACATCACTGGTTGTTCATAGGTGAAGGTAACCTCTTGTTGATGCCTTAATTTGGACACTTTTGTGGCCTTAGAATGATAAATTTTAACATAATAAATCACCTTTATAAAAGCTAATCCATTCCTGTTATTTGCATAATGACAGCTTTAGCAAACAGAAACAGATTTTGGTACCAGAAGAGTGGGGTGCTGCTGAGTTTGCAAATATCAAACATGTTGGAATGGCTTTTTAAATGGATAAGGGAAAGATCCTGGAAGAACTGGAAGAAGCTTGATAGAAAAGATCTAGATTGCTTTGAAGAGTCTGTTGGTGGAAATATGGATGTTAAAGGTGCTTCTGATGAGGCTTTGAACAGAAATGATGGATGTGTCATTGCCAACTGGAAGAAAGGGGGTCTTTGCATTAAAGTGGCAGAGAATTTGGCAAAATTGAGTCCTGGTGTTGGATGGAAGTCAGAATTTGAAGTGATAAGCTGGAACTCTTCGCTGAACCAATTTCCAAACTAAATATGGAAAATTCAGCCTTTCTTCTTGTAGCTTATAGTAAAATGTGAGGGGAAAGGCATAAGCTGAGAACTGAACTCTTAGATATTAAGAAACCAAAAATTGATTGTGTGCTGGTTTGGATGCATTATGTCCCCCAAAAGGCCATTATCTTTGATGCAATCTTGTGTGGGCAGGAAATGTATTGGTGTTGATTGGGTTGGAGACTTTTGATTGGATATTTCCATGGAGATGTGATTACTCAGTTAAGGGTGAGATCTTTCACTGGATAGTTTCCATGGAGGTGTGGCTCTGCCCATTCAGCATGGGCCTTGATTAGTTTACTGGAGCACTATATAACCCTAGGCAGAAGGAGCGAGCTTGCTACAGTCAAGAGGGACACTTTGAAGAATGCACAGGAGCTGGGAGAGGACCTTCAGCTTACAAAGACATTTTGGAAATGGCCTTTGAAAGCAGACTTTGGCTCCAGAGAAGGTAAGAGAGGACAAATGTCCCAAGAGCAACTGGGAGTGATATTTTGAAGAGGAGCTGTGGCCTAGAGAGGAATATCCTGGGAGAAAGGCATTTTGAAACCAGAACTTGGAGCATAGGCCAGCCGCATGCCTTCCCAGCTAACAGAGATTTTCTGGATGCCATTGGTCATCCTCCAATGAAGTTAGCCAATTGTTGATGTGTTATCTTGGACACTTCATGGCCTTAAGACTTTAACTGTGTAACCAAATAAACTCCCTTTATGAAAGTCAATCCATTTCTGGTATTTTGCAAAATGGCAGCATTAACAAACCAGAGCAGATGGTCTGGATAAGTCCGGGCTTCCAGAAAGTGAGATGCTAGAGGATAGTACCCACATGAAGATTTAGTGAAACCTTGCACCACCCAGCCATTTCAGTATGAGTCAGGATTGGAAATGGAGTTATCCAGGAAGGATTTGTGGAAAGTCTATTGTCTCATGGTTTTGACCCCTGTATGCTGCATGCCAACTCAATAAATTTTTTTGCAAGATCCATATAAATGGAACCACTGCCAGTCTGGACTAAAAGGGACAGAGAAGGGAAAATTGAAGTAAGGTGACTTCAAAGGCAGAACCACAGAAGCTAAGGTCTGGATCCAAGAATTCTCATGCCAAAAGAGTGTATCCATCTAGTTACATGAAAAGGGTGAGTTTGCCCTGGAGGCAGAGGGTGCACCTTCCACCTCAATGCTCAGGAAGAGTGCTGTCACTTTAGGTCTCCCCAAGGCTTGGATATGTTGTAGAAATCACCCCTGTGTTTGGAGAGAACATGGCTGATGTATAAGCCCTTGGAAAGGGTGGAACAGCTCCCCTCTCAAGCTCTGAGGTTAAAACATCATTCTATAAATGACTCTTAGACTTTGAAATCTAATGAAGTTTGTCCTTTTTGTTTTAGGAATTGTTTTGTTCCTCTGAATCCTGTTTTCCTTTCAATTTCTCCCTCTGGCAATGGGGACATTTATCCTATGACTGTCGCTCCTTTGTATATTGGCAGCAGATAACCTGTTCTGAGTTTAACAGGTCCACAGTCAGAGAAGAATGTTGCCTTAGGACAAACCATGCCTGCAACTGATTTTGATAAGTCTTTGTACTTATATATACTGTGATGGAATGAATGCATTTTACATTTGGAAAGACCATGTCTTTCTGGGGTCCAGTGGGTGGAATGTAATGGTTTGAAGCTGTTATGGACCCAGAAGAGCCATGATATTTATTTATTTATTTATTTATTTATTTATTTATTTATTTAATTCAGTTTTATTGAGATATATTCACATACCCTACAATCATCCACAATGTACATCAGTTGTTCACAGTACCATCATATAGTTGTGCATTCATCACCAAAATCAATTTTTGAACATTTTCATTATTCCAAAATAAAGTTGAATAAAATAAAAATAAAAACTAATGAAAAATAATAAAAAACAAGAATAAAAACACAAGTAAAGAATAACACCCAAAGCATCCCATCACCCCATCCCTCCTATTATTCACTTTATTTCTGTTCCATTTTTCTACTCATCAGTCCATCTATACACTGGGTAAAAAGAGTGTGAGCCACAAGTTTTTCACAATCACACAGTCACACCATGTAAGTTACATAGTTATACAATCATCTTTAAAAATCAAGGCTACTGGGTTGCAATTCAACAGTTTCAGCTATTTCCTTCTAGCTATTATAATACACCAAAAACTAAAAAAGGATATCTATATAAGGCATGAGAATAACCTCCAGAATGACCTCTTGACTCTATTTGAAATCTCTCAGCCACTTTTTGTTTCACTTCTTTTCCTCCTTTTAGTCAAGAAGGCCTTCTCAGTCTCACAATGCCAGGTCCAGGTTCACTCTTGGGAATCATGTCCCATGTTTCCAGGAAGATTTACACCTCTGGGAGTTAATTCATAACTTTTTTTTTTAGAGGTAATCATTTGTAATATTTTATTTTTGCAGCCTTTTTTTTCTGTAAGTGTATACATGTGTTGTATTCACACACACAATATTGACATTATATTGTATATTTCATATTAATTTCTAAAAAATCAATGGGTACAAAACATTCTCTGCATCTTCTACTAGTTTTAAAATTTTCCTTGTGAAATATTTTAGGCATAAAATATTAGTCAGGCTTATTAGGTATATTAGTCAGGGTTCTTCAGGGAAATAGAACTGACAGGATATACATATATGTATATGTAATGTAAACATGAGATTTTTTATAGGAATTGGCTCACATGACTATGTAGATGGGCAAGTCTGAATTCTGTAGGGCAGGTCACAAGATGGGAACTCTGTGAAGGTTTTTGATGAATTCCCCAGGAGAAAATGATTGGCTGAAGGAGAGATAGAAATTTTTCCCTCTGATTTTAAAATCATCAATTCTCTCTTTAAGGCCTTCAACTGATCAGATGAGACTTCTATCATTGTTGAAACAGTTTTCTTAAATGATTGTAGATGTAATCAGCCATAAATGCAATCAATTTACTGGTGATTTAAATCCACAAAATATCCTCACAGGAACAATAGGCCAGTACTTGCTTGACCAAAGAAGTGGACATCATAACCTGGCCAAGTTGACATAAGAACCTAATCATCACAGAAAGCCATACAGAATAATATAACATCCACATTCTTCTCATACAGTTTTATCAAATCTTAATATTTTACTATATTTGCTTCAAATTATTTTTTAAAGAAATTAATATTTCAGATAATGTTGAAACCCTTATGTGCCAGTTTGAATGTATTATGGTCCCCAAAATGCCATTATCTTTGATGCAATCTTGTGGAGGCAGAGGTATTAGTGTTGATTTGGTTGGAATCTTTGAGTGTTTCCATGGAGATGTGACTCAATCAACTGGGTGAGAAATTTGGATAATTTCCATGGATGTGTAACCCCACCCATTCAGGGTGGGTCTTTATTAAATCACTAGAGTTCCTTAAAAAGAGTTCACAGACAGAAGGAGCTCAAGGCAACTGAGAGTGACATTTTGGAGAGAAGCTGCAACTGAGAGACACATTCTGAAAATGGCCATTGGAATTTGACACTGACATTTTGGAGAATGCCACTTTGAAACACAACCTGGGAGCAAGCAGATGTCAGCCATATGCCTTCCCAGCTAACAGAGGTTTTTCCAGACACCACTGGCCATCCTTCAGTGAAGGTACCCTATTGTTGATGCCTTACCTTGGACACTTTATGGCCTTAAGTTTGTAACTTTTTAACCAAATAAACCCCCTTTATAAAAGCCAATCCATTTCTGGTATTTTTGCATAATGGCAGCAGTAGCAAACCAGAATGCCTTACATATCCCAATTTCATTCCTTTTCTCCCTCCATCTCCACTTTCTTTCCCCAGGAGTAACCACTGTCCTGAATTTGATGTTTATTTTTCCTATGCATTAAAAATGTATTTATTGATATGTATAATTATAACATAAACACAAAAAAGTACACATATCAGAAGAGCACACTTTGATGAATTTTCACCATTCAGGTCAAGAAATAGAAAATGCCAGAGCCCTAGAAGCTCTCTTGTGTTCCTCCAGGTCAATAGCCCTATCCAAAGGTAACTAGGTAATTAGCAACATAGATTGGTTTTGCCTACTTTAAAACTTTATAAAAATGGAAAATAAAATATATTCTCTTTTGTGTCTGCTTTCTTCTACCCATGTCTGTGAGATTTAGTCATGCTGTCACACATGCCAGTAGCTATATTTTTTCTTTTTCATTGCTATAAAGAATTCCACTGATGAATATACCACAACTTATATATACCTTCTACTTTTGTTGGATGTTTGAGTTGTTTCCAATTTTTGGATCTTTTGAATAAAGCTTTCTATGAACATTTGTGATCCTGAAGGGCACATGTACATGCTTTTATTTCTATTGAATAAATAGCTTGGAGTAGAATTGCTGGGCATGTACACATTCAGCTTTAGTAGATATTGCCAATCAGTTTTCTGAAGGTTTTGTAATTTCACACACCCATAGGAAAATGTGAGCATTCTAGTTTATATCCTTGCCAATCATTCATGTTGTCAGACTTTTAAATTTCAACTAATTTCAACTAATGTGTGTTAGTGGCAACTCATTGTGGTTTTAGTTTGCATTTCCCTATATCTAGTGAAATCAAGCACATTTTATTGTCTATTGGATATCTTTTTTTGTGACTTGTTGTCACAAACTTGGTGGTTTGGATGTGTTATGTCCTCCAAAACTCCATGTTCTTCAATGCAATCTTGTGGGGGCAGATGTATTAGTGTTGATTAGGTTGGAATCCTTTGAGTGTTTCCATGGAGATGTGACTCAGTCAACTGTGGGCAAGACCTTTGATGGATAATTTCCATGGAGGTGTTACCCACCCATTCAAGGCGGTTCTAAATTGAATCACTGGAGTCCTACAAAGTTTTCACAGACAGGAGTTGCAGTAGCCTAGATAGACACTTTGAAGAATGCACAGGAGCTGAGACTGGAGCTGGAAAACAACTTGGGATCAGCAGACACCAGCTTCATGCCTTCCCAGGTAGCAGAAGTTTTCTGGATGCCATTGACCTTCCTTTGGTGAAGGTATAATTGTGTTGATGCCTTCATTTGAACATTTTCTTGTCCTTCAGACTGTAACTTTGTAACCAAATAAACCCCCTTTATAAAAGCCAATCCATTTCTGGTATTTTGCATAATGGCAGTGTTAGCAAACCAGAACACTTACCTAGTCAAGTCTTTGGCTTATTTTTTCCATTTAGTTGCCTTTCTTTTTCTTATCAATTAGTAGAAGCTCTTAGCATATTCTGTATATGATTCCTTTGCTAGAGAAACATATTACAAGTATTTTCTCTCACTCTGTGACTTGCCTTTTTACTTACTGAATGGTGTCTTTCAATGAATAGGAGTTCTTAACTTTAATATAGCCCAATTTGTCTATTCCCTTATGGTTGTTGCATTTTATGCCCTGTTTAAGAAGTACTAAGCTACCTAAAAGTAATGAATATATTCTCTTATGTCATTGGCTAGAAGTTGTATTATTTTATCTTTTATAAGTCATTTGGATTAGATTTTTTTTTGTGCAGTGTGAGATAGGAGGCAATATCATTTTTTCTATAGATATACAGTTGACCCAGAATATTTTATTGAAAACACCGTTGAACTACAATTTTCAGAAAGTTAAAAACATGATTCTTATATAAATATAGAATGAATACATGTCAAATACTTATTTAACTCATTAAAGAAGGAAAAAGGATGGTAAAGCAGAAAAATTTGAGGAAATTAGATATTACAGGCATTTGAAAAGAGATTGTTAGAATAAGATTTCTAGGTTAGTTATAAACTGATTAATATCCTACAGGGCAATAATACCACCACCCTTGGGGTTATCTTTTTCTACTAATCAGAAATCTTCTGCATCATTACCAGACAAAAATCTACATGTTAATATGAAACTTTGAAGTGTTTTAGTCTTCAATCAATAATAGATAATGAGTCAAATAAAAGTATATTGCACTTGAAAAAAGAGGGGTAATTGATGTCAGTGATGGTAGCACAATTTGTGAATATAAGTAATACTACTGGATTGTACACTTGAATACGGTTAAAATGGGAAATTTTGTACTTTGTATCTGTTTCAACAATAAAAAGTTAGAAAAAAAATAAGTTCTATTGCCCTGGTTAACTAATCCCTGAAGCCATGACCTTTTAATCCAATCTTTTGGGGTGGGCTTTTTGATTGAATATTTCCCTGGAGGTTCAACCCCACCCAGTTAGGGTGGATCTTAATTAGATCACTAGAGTCCTTTAAGAGAACTCACAGAGAGAAGGAACTCAGAGAAGCTGAGAGGCATTTTGGGGAGAAGCTAAAATATGTAATCCAGAGTTTGCTTCTGGGAGAAGTTAAGAGCTGACACAGACCCACACACTAGGAGATGCAGACAGAAAGATGTTTGGACATGCTAAGCTAAGAAATGAAGCCCAGAGTTTACCTCTGAGAAGCTGAGAAGACTCCAACATGCTTAGAGAGAAACACTCCCAGAGAGCCAAGCAGAGAGGTGAGAAAAGCTAAGAGAGACAGAAGGCCAGACACATTTTGGAGAAAGCCATTTTAAAACACAAGCTGAAAGTAAAAGACCAGCAGACGCCAGCTATGTGCCTTCCCAGCTGACAGAGGTGTTCTGGATGCCATCAGCCATTCTTCAGTGAAGCTATCCTCCTGTTGATGCCTTAGTTTGGACACTTTTATGGCCTTAGAACTGTAAATTTTTAACCTAATAAATCTCCTTTATAAAAGGCAATCCATTCCTTTTATTTTGCATAATGGCAGCTTCAGCAAACTGAAACATCATATTATGTCAATTGAATGTCTTGCCTTGTTGGTGAAGTTGAACACATTTTCAGTTCTGGACTTTTTGTTTTCCTGCCTGATCACTAAACTGACAGATGTCAAGTTAGGATTGATGGAAAAATGGGCATAATGACTTGGTTGAAACTGCTGTGGTTTAGTTTATTTTGGGATGCAGACATAAGTCAGCACAACCAGGATACTGTGTAACATTCTTCTCTGAAGCCAAATCTCCTGCCTCAGTCTCATAAGTACACTTGTGGTTGCATTTAGGGTTCCCCTGGCTAATCCAGGATAATCTCCCCATCCCATGATCTTTAACTTAATCACATTTTCAAAGTCCCTTTTTTCCATATAAGTTAACAATTACAGGTTCCAAAGATTAGGACATGGATATCTTTAGGGCCAATATTTAGTCTACCACTAAGGGGAGTTTCTCCTTAATCAAGGTTCTGTGAACCAGTTTAGTTCTGGATCACAAACTGCCATTGCTGGTGTTGACCACATCCTTCTCATCAGTTCTTGATGTCTTTGGTTATACAAGTCAACAAAACTAGTTTACTACCCATGTATCTCATCCTTAGGGCCACCACATCTATTTTTCACTTTTATAAATCCTGTGGATGAGGGCATCTTAGCTGACATGTTGGCTCTGCTGTCCATAACAACAATTATGCCCATCTTGGTCCTACCAGTTAAGTGCCCTCAAATTTTCTTTGCCATGCCATAATTCTATTATCCCTGTTGATACTAAGGGTATCAGTTAGATATTGCTGACTGATGAACTATACTCAAACTCAGCAACTTAAAAAAGCCTTCATTGTTTGCTCTATGGGTCAGTTGTACAATTCAGCTGATGTGGGCCAGGCTTGGCTGATCTTGGCTTATCTTACTCATGCATCTGCTGTCAGCTGGTGGTTTGACTGGGGGTTGGCTGGTCTAGGATAGCCTCATTCATTTATCTGACAACTGACTGGTCATGTCTGTGCTGGTTCATATGGCAGGGTTCCATGAAAGTGGTGGAAATCTAAGGTCCTTTGAGACCTAATCTTCAATCTAGCACACCACCATTTCTACCCTATTACATTGGCCAAAGCAAGTTGTAAGATCAGCCCAGATTCAAGGGACCATAAAACAGGTTCCACCTTTTTGGGAGGGTGCCCACTTTGATGGGACTGTCACATGACAAGGGGCATGAATACAGGGATCCTACCCATTATCAAGACAAAACTTGAGCTCATGTTTATTTATTTGATTTAAAATATTTTCCAATTATTTTTGGTCAGACTTTCCAATAGTTTTCACTAATTTCTTTGCTAATGTCACCAATGTTTCTTGCATAATTCCTGGATGCATTTATTTCTTCTCTTTTATTTTCCAGAGAGTGCTTTATGGATAGCAATGTTTCTGAATGCCTGTATTGTTTATAAAAGTCTTAATTTTCTATTAATCTTGAGTGGTAATTTGTGTTGTTGTAAAGTTCTAGTTATAAATTATTTTACTTTGCAACATTTATTATTTTCATGCATCATATCAAATTAATAAACATACTGTATTAGGGTTCTCCAGAGAAACAGAACTGGTGGGATATAACAGTAAATATTGAGATTTATTATAGGAATTGGTTTGTATGACTGTGGGGATTGACAAGTCTGAAATCTATATGGCAGGCTGAAATTTGGGAACTCTGGTGATGGTATCAATGAATTACCCAGGAGAAGCTGGTTGGCTGAAGTAACAATAGAAATTCTTCTTTCTTTTGTGGATTCCATTGACTTCTAGTGGCTCCCCATGTTTCCTCTCTCCATGTCCAATTTTCTTTGCCTATAAGGACTTTAGCCCTTTTAGATTAAGGTCCACCCTCATTCAGTTTGGGCATCTGCAAAGGTTTTATTTACAAATGGGTTCACACCAACAGGACCATGGGTTGAAACATGAACATGCATTTTATGGGGAACATAATTCAATCCCAAACACATAGATAGCTTTAAAAGGCAGATTGTATCTCAAAGATTATAAAGAACAGTAGCCATTCCCCCCTTTCTGCAGCTTTGATTCCTATTCTCCAGAGGCAATTAGCCCAAATGAACATGGGGAGGGAGAGTTTCAGAAGCAATGGCTTAAAAAATAGTGAGTTTAGCAGTTTTTTCTGCAAGTTATATCAATTCCTAAACAAAATGTCAATACTATGGTTTAAATATTGCATTATGACTCCCAAGTGTAGAAGATGACAATTTATCTCTCTTAAACATTTTCCTTCCCTTTCCTTAATCCTTACAATATTTCACATTTAAAAATCAATATTCAGTGTTTGCATTATTGCTATTATTACTATGCAATCATTATTTACAGCTGAGTCACACAGTGTAATGTCTTCATCTCCATTGCTAAGACAATGGCCATGGTTTTGAGGCTAGGAGATGTCCAAAATCAAGGCATCAGCAAGGCAATGCTTTATCCCTGAAGATTGTGGCATTCTGGAGTTGGCTGCCAGTGATCCTTAGGTCCTTGACTTTTCTGTCACATGGCAATGCACATAGCAATGCTTTCTCCATTCTCTTTTTGGTTCTGTTGACTTCCAGTTTCTTGTTCCTTCCAGTGGCTTTCTCTTTCACAAAGTCTTCAGTAAGAGGATTAAGGCCCAATATCATTCAGTTGGGCCACACCTTAATGATAAATAACAACTTAAACTGATCTTATTTACAACGGGTTCACATTCACAGGAATGGATTTAGATTAACATGCTTTTTCCTGGGGTACATAATTCAACATACCATATTTAATTAAATTGCTTTTCCAATATATATCACTTTTTGTTCTGATTTAAGACTTGCTTGGGTTTTTCATTTGCTCAATTTTCTATACCTTTTACATATTTGTTACTATACTTAACATTGCATCCAACCACCTTCCTATATATTCTAACTCAGCATGTAAACTACCATATTCTTTTCTCAGGGATACTTTTCCTTGGATTCTCTAAACTCCTGCTCCTGTTTTGCCTGGTTGCTTTCTAGGCATGATGACCAAGTATCACCTGGACTTTTTTCCCATCATCCAGTAGGTTTTCTTCTTCTCTTCCTCCTGTGTTAGATTCCTGGTCTTCTTGATTTCATGTCTTCTTTATTCTTAATTTGTTCCATGATTTGTTGGAGCCCACCCTCTACTAACTTCTTGAAAATGAATGCCCAGAAGGAAATATTTTTGAGATCATGCATGTATGAGCAAGTTTTTATCATCTCTTCACATTTTATTGTCAGTATAACTGGCTGATGCATTCTCAGTTGGAAATATTATTTCTTCAGATGTTTAAGATTGTTCTCTGTTGTCTCCTTGTTTTGACTTTGATGTAATTATGCTTCCCTTAACTTTTGTTGAGGTTGAGAGATAATCCACACATTGTACTCCATTTTCCTTACTGGAGTTCTGAGAGAAAA
The DNA here is from genome assembly GCF_015220235.1 of Choloepus didactylus. Lineage (NCBI taxonomy): Eukaryota > Metazoa > Chordata > Mammalia > Pilosa > Megalonychidae > Choloepus > Choloepus didactylus. The sequence goes on along the minus strand of NC_051325.1, from coordinate 6,220,303 downwards.
GGTGAGAGTGACAAAAGAGGTCAGCTTTATTTCTGAGAAAAGCTGTTTTATCCAACTCCTATTCACCTTGCTTGTGAGGGAGCGATTCCTGCCTCAGGGTTATGGAGATAGCTGAACTCACAACACCTGACACTGGACAGGTGAGATTGGAAGATGTTTATTAGAACCATATACTCACAGCCCACAGAAAGAAGACACTACACCCCATGCAGGACCACATGGGGGTTGTACACAGGAGCAAAGTGAGCCAGCAGTAGCTGTGGGTGACATATTCATAGTAACAAGAGGGTGGAGTGCCCCTGGTCTGCAGAGGAGGATGTTTGACTTGTTTGAATAATCCCATGGGCTGGCAGGGAACTGAAACCTACTAGTCAGGGATAAGCAGGCACTGTGTTGGTTTCCCTTGATAAAGTGGATTGTTTGGCTGGGGGACCTAGTGTGTGGGAGAAGAGTGGGGAAAGAAATTGCAGTTTGGGGATTTCATCAGATGGTAAGGCAGCTGTGCCCATTTGCATATTATGCCCCCCCCAAAGGCCATATTCTTTAATGAAATCTTGTGGGGGAAGATTGATTAATCTTTTTGATTAGGGTGTAACCTCTTGATTGAATATTTCCATGGAGATTTAGCCCTGCCCTTTCAGGGTAGGTCTTGATTGGTTTACTGGAGTCCTTTAAAGGGAGCTCACACAGACGCTTAGAGACAAAACTGCCCTGGGACAGGCTAAGCCAGGACACACAGATTTCAGGTGCTTGGAAGCTGACAGAGTTGCTTGCTGATGCTTTGAGATGCTAGCGCAGATTTTGCTCCACAGAAGCTAAGGGAGGGAACAATGCCCCAAGGGTTGCTTGCTGATACTTAGAGATTCTTGGAGATGCAGACAAGACATTTGGATATGCAAAACTAAGAGAAACCCAGAAATATTTTGGAGAAATCCATTTTGAAATGAGAATCCTGGAGCAAAGAATCAGCAGACATCAGCCACATGCCTTCCCAGCTAAAAGAGGTTTTCTGGACACCATTGGCTTTTCTTCAGTGAAGGTATACTTGTGTTATGCCTTAATTTGGACATTTTCATGGCCTTTTGACTATAAATTTTTAGCCAAATAAACCCCCTTTTTAAAAGCCAATCTTTTTCTGGTATTTTGTATAATGGTAGCATTAGCAAACCAGAACAGCAGCACATAATATTGAGCCTTAACTTTAGGCTTTACAACATATGATGTTGTAAGATGTGGTGTAAAAGTGCAATAGCAATAGTTTTCTTTATACTGAAATCATAAAGACACAGGTTTATCTGCCATTTCACAGCAAAGATCAACAACCATGTGGGTGCAGATCCTCTCACCACATACCAGAAAACAGAGGGCAGAAATAGTCTGCATTTTAGTCCCAAACAATCCAATTAAGTAAGTCATTCCCTTTTCTGGGGGCAGGGATAGGGGACTAAAGTCCCAGAAGGAATAATATGAGGAGTGGGACAGTGCATTTACTTCCCAACATGTGTTTTCTTAATGACAGGAGGGGATTTTAGGACCCCTCCTCCACTACTACCACACACACACAGAATTTTTCAATTTCACCATACATTACCTTTTTGGGTATCTATTTCCATTTATCATGCTGCTTATTCCATGTACCTTTACATTCTGGAAATTCTTGTTCCTCTGGAACATTTTCTGGTATTGTTTATCTGATAATTTTTTTCTCACACCCCCTTTCCTTCACAGGCCTTGGGTTTCAGCTTTCTTGGGTTCATTAAGTCAAGTAACCTTTTCTAATTTCTTTCCACTGTACAAACTTCTGTTACCTTTTATCTGCTCTTGTCTCTTTTAACATTCACTTTGCTTTTATGGGTTTATGCCCTTTTTATTCTTATGAAAATCACTTGAATAGAGTTCCTGGAGAGAGCCAAGAAGAAACAAGACTTCAATATGATACATTTTACCAGTTGATGTCCCTGCATGGTGTATTTGTCATTCTAGGCCAAGCGATGTGAAAAAGAAAGTCTACATATCTCAGCAGTGTATGTTTTATGAATACATATATGTATTTATTTATTTATGCTCAAATCCTGGTCCAATGTTTGTCCTTGTGGGTGGGGATGGGGAACTTTGCCCTCTAGAGTCATTCTGAGACACAGATCATTTCCTTCTAGTGTTGCAGGGTATATTTTAGGGGTCAGACCTGGAAGTAGTATACATTTGCCCATATTTCATTGTACAGTTTGTCATGTGGTAGAGGACATGGAAATGACATTTGCCCATATTTCATTGTACAGTTTGTCATGTGGTAGAGGACATGGAAATGTGATTTAATCATATGCTAAGAGAGGATAAGAGAATAGCACAAAGCCCAAAATCTTAAGGTTATGTGCTCAGTTCTTTCCATCAGGTCCAGTTTGGGTACTCTTTGATCCTGTGAACTATGAAATAAGGAAATAAATTATCCCTTTTCCGTGTCCCACTGCCATGTAACTCAAATAATATATTGTGGTGAAAAAGTGTCAGGAAAACAGTGATAAAAAAGAGCAGAAGTCACACACTGTTTATGGAAATTCTGAAATCCTGGTTGCTAGACAATGTGAAGGCCCCTATCTTGGGTTGGGAGATCTCCTTTTCCAGGTCTTGTTTCTGATCTAGGAATCATCTCCTTTGTCCATAATTCTCCACAGTCCTGGTTCTCCCCTCTGGGATGACCATCCATAACTGCTTTTGATCACATCTGAAGTGGAGACTGAGAAGCTTTTGCAGCCTCCTCTCTACCTGAGAGTTTTTTAAGACTTGCTGCATAGGCATAGTCTTTCCAAAACCAGGGTTTGGCATTTCTTTGGCAATATAATAATCTCATAAGTTTAGTAGATTTAGGATATATTTGCTTTCAATCACTTCCATGTGCCACTAACCACATACAACATTTTCCCTAGACATAATACTCCAATATGACTTATTTCTTGGATTATTCATCCTCATGTCTTTATTTCTTAAATAAATAGTTTATGTATCACAATCGCCATGGATGGGAAGTCATAACTTTAATCAAACCTTTGCCATCAGTCTGTCTTAAAAGGCTTTTGTCATTCAAAGTCTTTAGTAATGTCATCGCTTAATGTTTGGGATCAAGAAAATTCAGATTGTTAATTCTTTGCTTATAATTTTTGCAACTTCTCTATTCTTTAAAAATTTCTGCTTATAAACTTGCTGTCTTTGAGCCAATCTCTTCTATTTTAATTCCTTGCTATAGGAATCAAATAATAGCTAAAATAAACTATTAACAGCCTATTTAAAAAACTATTCCTCTAGAGCTATAGGCTGAATAAGCAAGGAGTATAGCTTCCAAATTTTAACAACCTTTATAACAAAAGTTTGAAAACTGTCTTACTAAGGCATATGTGATACACTTTAGTTTTTTGCTACAACATCACATCCGAAGTGTTTTGTTCTGTTCAGTGTTCTGTTTTATTCACATTATTACTTGATCAAAACTAGTAACATGTCCTCATCTACATGCAATAGAGCTCAAAAATGCAGTCTAGTAGGATTCCAAAGAAGGAGAAGAGAGGTAGGTATTGTGAGTTCTAGTCATCTTTGTCACATACTTCCTGTTTCTTATATTGGCAATGTGTGGTGTGATGACAATGTGGTAGTTTTACTTTTTAAAAGGTATTCAACCCTATGCTCCCACAGTTTTTGAAGGTGAAAATAGAACAAAATCTTTTTACAATCTCAAAAAGTGAAAATTCAGTATATTTGCATTTATCCTACTCCTCTAGAATTTCCAGAAATTTATGAATTTAAAATCTGACTATAAAACAAAAAATGTGAATGTAGTACCAGTTTTTTAAAATTATAGTATTCTATATATTATGTTGATTGTATTGTTCAAGAATTGCCTTTCAAATTTGTATCCAATTATAAAATCATATTCACAAAAATATAATAACCATGGATAGCACTGGTTTTAAAAAAATATTTTGGATGAAGTCTATCAAAGGTGTCCCTATTAAAATGTCATATCACCAAAATGATGGTAAGCATTTCTAAGTTCTCATGTCCCCCACAGAAACATTAAAAAACAAGCAGAAACTGTTAGAATCCATTTTATCAGAATTCTGGAAAACACTTAAAAGTTGACAGCAATGAAGTAAATGCTGAATTAAGAAAAAGAAGACTTAAAAATAGTAGAAGAGCTTTGTGGTGATTTTGCTCCACTCACTTTCTGACTTGGCACTGATTGTGAAAATGGCAGCCTGAATCCCTAGTGGGGAACTTTAACCCCCAATTTTAAAGGGAGCAGAGAAGACCTTATTCACATATTATTGTGTATGTTTGTTCTAACTTGTCTGGTGGCTTCCTGAAGGATGGACACAGGGTGTTAATCCCTGTTTTACTTATCCCAGAGCTCATTTAAGGCAGAACATGGGTGGGTGTTTCTTGACAACACTGTAAGATTAATAGAAATATCTGAATCCACCTGGAGCAAAATATTATGATTGAGACATAGAAAAGACTACCGAAAGCCTGGAAGGAAAAGAAAGGGATAGTTTCTTTGGGAATTCAGGGCAATCAAAAGCACCTGTGTAGTAGGGGGTGGTTTATATAGCTATATGCATACCCAGAGCAAGATGCATACTCAGAAAAGAACTGAAAAAAACCCAAATATTTCAAGTTGGGCTGATCTCTAGTCTCAGTGCAAGCCTAAGTGTTGAAGTAATGCCACAACACATACTTAATGTGAAAAGACTGGGAGAGGTGCTTTATTTCCTTCTGACATTAAACAAAATCTTTACCAAAACACTAGCTGAACAAAAGCTAAAGGAACAGTGACCATATATGAAAAAATATTTCAGAAAAAGTCACTAAAAATGTACTACTACAGTCTTCAATAATGGAAACAAAAGCCATCAAACTCTGGGAAAGAGTGAGTATCAGATTCCCAGGGTTTCCACATTATAATATTCAGACATCTATTTTTCAATTAAAAATAAGGCATTCAAAGAAACAGGAAAGGATGGTCCATTCAAAAGAACAAAAAAGAGTGGGAGAAGCCATTCCTGGGGAAGCTCAGACATTGGACTTACTGGATGAGGACATTAATGACTGAATTAAATATGCTCAGTAAGCTAAAGAAAAAGATGGTAAAAGAAGGGAATTCAAGAAAATGTGTGAACAAAAAGAATAAAGAGATAGAAGTTATAAAAAAGAACAAAATGAAATACTGGAGCTGAAAAGTGGAATAACTGAAATGAAAAAATGCAATTAGAGGGATGTGATAGATTTGAGCAGGTGGAAGGAAGAGTCAGTGAATGTGAAGAATAAACAAATAAAAGGACAAATCTCTCTTGATCTGAATTCTGGAGGTCAGTAGAGACAGAAGAAGGACTCCATAATCATTTAATTGAAGTAAAATAAAAATAATCTCCAAGATCATGTAAGAAATTTCCATTTTAGTTCCACCAATCTGAACCTTTACCCATCACTTGGTCCCTGCCAGCTTGGGAGTCACAAAGACAGAGCACAACATAGGGTGCTCCTACCATGGATGCAGGCTATAGCAGCAAGTTAGAACCACAGGCTTATCCAGGTACAGGTACACAAGCCTGCATAGAACCAGAGCAGAACATAGTACTGAGATGTGTTACATTCTAAAGGCTCCAAGGTGTGTGCGTGTGTGTGTGAGAGAGAGAGAGGGAAAGAGAAAGACCATGGCAGAACAGTTGGCAAGAACTGTGCACACTCAGTCACTCTTGGCTGAAACTTAAAGGCAATACAGACTTTCTGGATTAGCCCCATCTGTGTCCCCAGGCTGCAATACCTTAACAGGAAAAAATTTGGAGTCAGGAAAACCTCACAGGAAAAAATGGGGGTAGAACTGAACTGCTTTAAAATAAGAAAAGTCTCAGAACTGAAAAATGTGATATAAATGGGGCACTGAGTGAGGAAGAGAATTTAAAAATTCATAGGAGGTGGGGAGAAAATTCTGCACAAAAACAGAATAGATCAAGTTTCCCAGGGAAGGAACAGAGGAAAGGAAGCTTTCTCCTGAATGTAAAATAATTGGGCAAGAACTGCAATTTTAACAATTTTACTGCATATCTAGTGCAAACATAAGATGGAGAAGATCTGAGAAAATCTGAAGATAATCAGATGTCCACATCAGCAAAAAATTACAATTCATATTAAGAAACAAGAATATTGTACAGTCAAGGGAAAAAATTCAGACTTCAGAGGAGACACAGAACTTGGAACAACTAATCAGAGAAGTTCAAATGAATTTCCTAAATCAATTCAAGGAGATGAAAGAAAATATGCATATAGAGCTAAAGGATATTAACAAGAAAATGTGAGCACATGAAGAAGAATTTGGAAGTGTAAAAAGAAACATAACAGAATTTATGGGGAAGAAATGCACAATAATGGAGATTAAATACATTAGAAACATAACAGCAGATTCAAACAGCTAGAAGAAAGAATCAGTGATCTAGAAGACATGATAGTTGAAATCATACTGTTCCAGTTTGCTAATGCTTCCATTATGCAAAATGCCAGAAATGGATTGGCTTTTGTAAAGGGGATCTATTAGGTTACAAAGTTACAATCCTAAGGCCATAGAAGTGTCCAGACTAAGGCATCAACAAGATGATACCCTCACTGAAGAATGAATGATGGTGTCCAGATCACCTCTGTCAGCTGGGAAAGCATGTGGCTGGCAACTGCTGGTCTTTTGCTCCTGGGAAGTGCTTCAAAATGGCTTCCTCCAAAATGTCTCTGGGCTTCTGTCTTCACTCCTCTCTCTCAGCTCCTGTGCATCCTTGCTTCTTTCTCCCAGAGTGTTTCTCTCTAAGCATCTGGGGATCCTCTATTATCTTCTCCAGGGCAAACTCTGAGCTTTATCTCTTAGCTTAGCATCTCAAAACATACTCTGTCTGCATCTCCAAGCATCTCCAAGCATCAGAGTCTGTGTTGGCTCTTACCTTCTTTCCAAAATGTCTCTCTCAGCTTCTCTTGGGGTAAGTTTTGTTCTTTTTTCTCTCTGTGTGAGCTTTCTTTAAAGGAGTCCAGGGATCTAATTAAGACCCATTCTGAATGCACAGGGCCACTCCTCCATGAAAATAATATAATCAGAGTACTCACCCACAGCTGAGTGGGTCACATCTCTGTGGAAACATTCAATCAAAATATCACATCCTAATAAAAAAGATTAATGTCTTCCCCCACAAGATTGCATTAAAGAACATGGTTTTTCTGGGGGACTTAATAGATTCAAAGCAGCACGCATACAGTCAGAAGAACAAATAGAGAAAATAATATAAACAATTGAGTAATGTCTCAGAGATTTCAGTGACAGCATGAAGTGAACAAACATACATATCATGGGTGTTCCAGAAGGAGAAGAGAAAGGAAAAGGGGAAGAAAGAATATTTGAGGAAATAATGGTCACAAATTTCCCAATTCTTATGAAAAACATAAATATATGTGTCCAGGAAGCACAACATATTCCAAAAAGAAAAATCCTAATAGAACTCTCTGAGACACATATGCATCAGAAGGTCAAATGCCAAAAATAAGAGAAAATTGAGAAAGCAGTAACAGAAAAGTGATTCATCACATGCAAGGCATCTTTGATAAGACTGAGTGCCAATTTCTCATCAGAAACTGTGGAGGTGAGAAGGCAGAGATATGCTATGTTTAATGTATTGAAAGTGAAAAAATGCCAGCCCAAAGTTCTTTATCTGGCAAAACTGTCCCACAAAAATGAGGGAGAGTTAAAAATATTCACAGGTAAATAGAAACTGAGAGAATTTGCCAACAAAAGACCTGTCTTACAGGAATTACTAAAGGGAGTTCTGCAGCTTGACAGAAAAAGACAAGAGAGAGTGACTTGGAGTAGTATGAAGAAATGAAGATTTTCAGTAAGGGTAAATAAAAGGGGAAATTCAAAACCCAACATTACTGTATCCTCAATATACAACTCTCCTCTTTAAGACATATAGAAGTCAGAATAGCACAAAGACATGTTTCCTAACAACAAACACAGAAAATATAAAGAGGCAATGTGGGAAAAAAACAACATAAAGAGGGAAACGTGGATATGGGAGAACAGAGACTATGTGCTATTTAAGCTAAGTTGGTATCTTCCCAAATAGTTTATAGACACAGGTTGTGTAATGCAAAACTCTAGGGTAACCACAAAGGAGGTATTTTAAAAATATACATAAACAGTAATGAGAAAGGGATCATCACAAAAGATCAACTATACAGAAAAGGAGCTTGCAATAAAGGAAAAGAAAGAAAAAAGATAACATACAAAAATCAGAGGACAAAATGCCTGATGTAAGGGTTGTCCTTACAGTAATACCAATGAATGTTAATGGATTAAACTGCTCAATCAAAGAGAGATTAGGAGAGTGGATAAAAAGATAAGATACAACTATATGTTGCTTAGAGGAGACTCAACTGAGAAACAAATACACAAATAGGTTGAAAATGAAAGGAAGAAAAAAGATATTCCATGCAAATAGTAACCAAAAAAGAGCTGGGGTAGTATAATAATGATGGACAAAATAGCCTTTAAGTGAAGATACATTGTAAGAGACAAAGAAGGTCATTATTTATTGATAAAAGGGACAATCCATCAGGTATAAGTAACAGTCATATATATTTATGCACTTAACCATGGTGCTCTAAAATACATGAGACAAAACTGAAGAGAGAAATAGACAACTCTACAATAATAGTTGGAGATTTCAATACACCACTCTCATCAATAGAAATCTAAAGAGAAGATCAATAAGGAAATAGAGAATTTGAGTAATATGATAAATGACCCAGATCTAACAGACTTATACAGAATATTGCATCCCCAAACAGCAGTATATACATTCTTCTCAAGTGCACATGGATCATTCTCCAGAATAGAACAAATGTTGAGTCACAAAACAAACCTCAACAAATATAAAAAAGATAGAAATTATACAAAGCATCATCTCTGATGATAATGAAATGAAGCTGGAAATCAATAACAGATGGAAAACTAGAAAACCCACAAATATAAGAAAGTTAAATAGCACATTGTTTAACAATCAGTGGGTCAAAGAACAAATGAGAACACAGGATATCAAAACTTATGGGATGTAGGGAAAGCAGTGCTGAGAGGAAAAATTGATAGTCCTAAATGCATGTATTAAAAAGGAGCTAAACTGAAAGACCTGAGTGCACACCTGGAGGGACTAGAAAATGAAAAATAACCTAAAACAAAAGCAAGAAGTAAAGAAATAATAAAGATTGGAGCAGAAATGAATTAATTCTCAGAAATGAAACTGAGAATTAAAAAACAATAGAGAAATGAGATATCATTTCACACCTACTAGAATGGCCATTATCAAAAAACCAGAAAGCTACAAGTGCTGGAGATGATGTGGAGAAAGAGGTACACTCACTGTTGGTGGGAATGTATAATGGTTCAACCACTCTGGAAGGCAGTTTAGTGGTTTGTCAGGAAGCTAAGTATAGAATTGCCATATGATCCAGCAATCCCATTACTGGGTATACACTCAGAGGAACTGAAGGCAGTTCCTCTGAGACAGTGGATATTTATACTCCAACATTTATAGCAACATTATTAGCAACACTATTAGAAACATTATTCACAATTGCCAAGAGAGGGAAACAGCCCAAATGTCCACCATTGGAGGAGGGGATAAACAAATTGTGGCACATACATGCAATGAAATAATACACAGCTGTAAGATGGGATAAAGTTGTGATGCATGTGGATGAACCTTGAGGACATTGTGTTGAGTGAAGTTAGCCAGAAACAAAAGGACAAACACTGGATGGTCTCAATGATATGAACCAATTATAATGAGCAAACTCTGAGAGCTAAAGTTAAGAACACAGGTTATCAGGAGATACAAGGAGGGTAGTGATTGGGCATTTGATGCTGAAGGAGTACAGAATGTTCCACAGGATTTATTGTAATGATCTGGAAATGGATAGCAAGATATTATCTGATGGTGACACAATAGTGTAAGTTTAATGAACACAGCTGAGAGTATAGTTGATAGAGGAAGGCTAGGGTCATGCATGACATCAGAAGGACAGATACAGGATAAAGGCTGGGACTGTAAACATTGATGAAACCTGGAGTGGAAAATGATGCTGATTAAATGCACAAATTAAGAAAGGTTTTACATGAGGGAGAACAAATGAATGTCACAATTGCAAGGTGTTGAAAAGGGGATGGTATATGGAAAAAATACAATCAATGCAAAGTAGAGTCTATGGTTAACAGTAACAGTGTAATATTCTTTCATTAATTGTAACAAAGGAAATATAGCAAAGCTTAATGTCAATAAGAGGGGGATATAATGGAAGGGTATGGGATTCTTGTTGCTGATGTGGTCTTCCCTCCTTTTCATGTTTTATTATTCTTTATTTTAAAATATTTTTCCTCTTCTTTCCTTGTGGAAGAAACGGAAATGCTCTCATATAGACTGTGGTGGTGAATGCATGACTAAGTGGTTAAAGCAGGAGCCATTGATGGTTCAGCTAGGATGGTTGAGCTAGGGGAATAAAACTGTTAAAAAAACAGAAAGATACAGTGAGGGGGAAGATGGGGAGAGAGAGAGAGATAGCTATTCACTCTTTGTAGGGTAGTAGAATTGTGCAACCTCCCTGGAGGACAGAACACACTGGAGGCTGAGAGTAGGGCTGTCATATGGCCCTGTAAGCCCAGTAGATGGTGTATACTTGGAAGAACTGAAAGCAGGGACACAAATAGATATTTGCACATTGATGTATATGGCAGAACTATTCATGATTTGTAACAGATGGAAGAGACCTAAAGGTACACCAGTGGATGAATGGAGGGTTGAACTGAGGTGTATACATACAACAGAGTATTGAGTGGCTGTAAGGAGGACTGAAGTCATCAGGCATGCCACTAGGTGAACGAATTGTGAGGACACTATGTTGAGTGAAATAAGCCAAAAATGAAGAGATAGATATTGTAAGGCCTCAACAATATAAATGAACCATAATGAGAAAATACTGAGAACTTGAACTTGAGAGCATAGGTTATGTGGGGACAGAATGGGGGAACAGATTGGGAAATCAATGATGAAGGAGTACAGAATGTTCAATAAGTCTTATTGTAAAGTTTCCTAGATTGTAAGCTCTTACAGCAGTCACTTCTATTTCTGAGTTATAACTTATTTCTAAATTCTGAGATGTTGTGCTCTTTGTGTATAAACTGGTAGTTTCCTGGAAATTTGGGTACCTGTGTGACACATGAGACTAGGAGTTAGAGTTCAGCAGCTCTGTGAGTCATTATTAATCCATACAGCAACTGTTAAAGAAGTTGAAGAAAAGATCAGACTACAATTAGAGATATGAATGAAATGGACTGGGTTAGGACTAAGGTAAGTTAGAATACAGGGTAAAGGATGAAATTGACTGTATTTTAAAACTCCAACTTCTGTGTGAAACCAAAGGAAAAGACATATGTTTGGAACAAAATTTATATTTTCTGTAACACACTAATTGAACACACTAATTAAATGGTAAGTTTATTTAAACATCATAATTACATGGAACCTAGAATAGAGAATGAGTTCTTGATATTCTGTACAGGCTAATGTAATACCTCAATATATCCCAGAATATTTTGGGCAGAAAATAAAAAAGTATTTGCCAAGTCCCCTTGAGGGACTGGAGAAAGATATGGAACTATTAAACTTCCGCACATGGGGAATTTCTATTCTCTTAAGTAATTGGGTAGGCCAAGCCCTTGACCTGGAGGCTTGCTCTTATGAAACTTATCTCTCCAATGGCAAATCTAAGCCTATTATAACTATGGCTGTGTCACCCCCAGGAAACCTCTTTTATTGCTCAGATGTGGCCTATATCTCTAGGCCAACTCTACAAATTATTTCACTACCCTTTCCACTACATGGGCCATGTCTCCCAGGGGTGTAAGTCTCCCTGACAATGTGGGACATGACTTCCAGGGATGAGATTGGGTCTGGCATCGTGGGATTGAGAATGCATTCTTGACCAAAAGAGGGAAAAGAAATGAAACAAAATAAAGTTTCAGTGACTAAGAGATTTCAAATAGAGTTATAGGTCATTTTGGAGCTCATTATTATGCATTATATACATATTCCTTTTTAGTATTAGAATAGCTAGAATGAAGTAGCTGAAAATCTTGAATTGTAATGCAGTAGCCCTGATTCTAGATAATAATTTTATAATTATATATCTTTTATTGTGTAACTGTGTGATTGTGAGAATATTGTGATTGACACTCCCTTTATCCATTGTATGTGCAGATGAATAATAAAGACAAAATATTAATGGAGGGGGCATGAGGGATGTGGGATGGTTTGGGTGATCCTTTTTAATTCTATTTTTAGTTTTTAATTGTTTTATTTTTTTGGAGTAGTGAAAATGTTTTGAAATTGATTGTGGTGATGAATACACAACTATGTGATGACACCATGAGCCATTGATTGTATACTTTGGATGGATTATAAGGTGTGTGAATATATCTCAATAAATTGCAGTAATAAAAGCCATTTATCACTTCCACCAGTGATATGATAATTCCAGGTGACATTTATCCTAGCCTATGTGTAGGATCATTTATCTATTTGCATTTTATTAATTCTGGTGGGGGTATAGTAATATATTATTAGGGTTTTATGTACATTTATAGGTCTTTTATATATCATCCTGTGTTTAGTGTCAGAAACCTTTTTCCATCTTCAGGTCATTGTCTTGATTTATTACAACTCAGTGTAATTTCTGGATGAGATTCATTTGGTAAATGTAATTGAAAATATGTTTTTCCAGTGCATGGCTTCATTTTCTTTATTCTATTATATCAAGATTATATTTTGAAGATATTTTTCTATGTGCAATTCTTATATCTTCATTGTCTGTACTTGCAAAATTATCTATACTTGAAACAGGCCCACATTGTCTTGATTAGGGTGACTGTTTAGTAAGTCTTGATATCTGGTAGTGGTATCATCCAGCTTCATTGCAGACTATTGTCTTCATTATTGCCAGTACTTGGTATTAACATGAAAATTTTAAAATCATCTTGTTAAACTTCAAACAATAATTCTGATTTTCTGATTGGCATTGAATTGAACCTATTTATCAATTTGGAAAGAATTGACATTGTGGTAATATTGAGTTTCCCAAATCACAAATACAATGTAATTCTTATGTAATTTCTCTCATATTTTTTCAAAGATTTCAGTGTGCTGGGTTTTCCATACCTTTTGTTGAACTTATTCCTAAATATTTGATGATTTTAAGCTATTCTAAATAACACATTAATTCCATTTCCACATCTTTTGTACTTTACAGACATGTAATTACTTTTTCAGGTTGACTTTAACCCAGTACCTTGAAATTTTGATTCATTATTTCTAATATTTATTTTGCTAGAGATGTTAGATATTATTTGTACAAAATGATATTGTATGGGAATATTAACATTATATTAATTCTTCTGCAATCTTAAGAACTTATTGCCACTTTGCCTACAAAAAAGGTGTGCTGATTAGAAATAGTTATCCTTCACTTTTACTGAACCTCAATGGAAAGGGCTGAAAATACAGGCAGTAAACACAATGTAGATACAATTGCTTTTGTAGATAGTCTTTGTTAGTTTAACGAAATTCCTTAATATTCTTATTTTCCCAAGGATTTTTCCATAAATTGATATTAGATTTCATTAAATTATTTTGTCTGTGTGAGATGTTTTTGATATTAATGTATATTATACTGATTTATTTTGCAATATTGTATAAATCTTGCACACTTGGAATGAATACAACTTGATCAGATGCAGTAAAATATACTGCTGGAATGCAGCCCCATTCCCCATACTGTTAACACCCCTTTTCAATATGAACAAGTTAGGGTGGTCACTTCCTAGACACCCCTGAAGATGGAGAAAGAGATTAAGTGTGGGGAAGTGGTGGCAACAAATAAGATAAAATTTGATAAAGGTCTATGAACACTGAAACTTTATATAAATATATTTATATTTTTAGATGCTGGGGTGTTGGAATAGCTGGAAGGAGGTAAATGATGTGGTAGTACTGTAACCTATAATATTAGAAATTTTCCCTACAGCTTGTCTTTGAATTGTGCTTTGAAAGTCTTCACTTTTCTGTACGTAACCTATATTTCATAATAAGGAAATACGTGAAACTGTCAAACTGTAATCAGTAACAATTTTTAAAACTACCTCTATATGATTCAATATCTTTACTTGTAATTGGTCTGTTGAGACCTTCTGTTCTGCAAAAGCAAGTAAAAACCACATATCTAGGAATAAATTTAATCAAGAAAGTAAAGGACCTGTGCCCAGAAAACTACAAAACATTGCTTAAAGAAATCAAAGAAGACCTAAATAAATGGAAGGACATTCTGTGTTCATGAAATGGAAGACTAAATATTGTTAATGTGTCAATTCTACCCAAATTGATTCATTGATTCAAAGCAATCCCTATCAAAATTTCAACAGCCTACTTTGCAGGTTTGGAAAAGTCTATTATCAAATTTATTTGGAAGGGAAAGAGGCCTTGAATAGCCAAAAATACCCTGAAAATGAAGAAAATGTTTAGAGGATTCAGACTTCCTGACTTTAAAGCACATTACAAATCTACAGTGACCAAAACACGATGATACTGACATAAAGATATATATATATATATATATATATATATATATATATATAGCAATGGCATTGAGTTGAGCATTCAGAAATAGGCCCTCACATCTATTGCCAACTGATATTTGACAAGGCTTCCAAGTTCACCACCTTGGGCAGAATAGTCTCTTCAAGAAATAGTACTGGGAGAACTGGATATCTATGTCCAAAAGATTGAAAGAGGACCCCTGTCTCACACTTTTTCAAAAATTATCTCAAAATGGATGAAACACCTACATATAAGAAACAGGACCATAAAACTCCTAGAAAAAAATGTAGGGAAGCATCTTCAAGATCTTGTCATAAGCAAAGATTTCTTAGACTTCACACTCAAAGCATGAGCAATGAAAGAAAGATTAGATAAATGGAACCTCCTCAACATTAAAAACTTCTGCACTTCAAAGGACTTTTTCAAGAAAGTGAAAAGGCAGACTATGCAATTGGAGAAAATGTTTGGAAACCAAATATTTGATATGATTTTAATATCCAGAATATACAAAGTAATCCTACAACTAAACAATAAAAAGGCAAACAACCCAGTTAAAAATACAATGAAATGGAATTTCACACCTTGTAGAATGGCCACTGTTAAAAAATCAGAAAGCTACAAATGTTGGAGAGAATGTGGAGAAAGTGGAACACTCACTGCTGGTGGGGATGTAAAATGTTGCAGCCATTGTGGAAGACAGTTTTGCAGTTTTCAGGAAGCTAAGTATAGAATTGCCATATGATAAACAATTCTGCTCCTAGGTGTATACCCAGAAGAACTGAAAGCAGGGATGTGAATAGACATGTGCACACCAATGTTCATAGAGGCATTATTCACAATTGCCAAAAGATGGAAATGACTGAAGTGTCCATCAACTGATGAATAGATAAGCAAAGTGTGGTATATAGGTATGATGGAATACCATTCAGCAGTAAGAATGAATGAAATCCTGACACGTGCATAACATAGATGAAGCTTCAGGACATTATACTGAGTGAAATAACACAGCCACAAAAGGAAATATATTGTATGATCTTACTAATATTAACTAAGTATAATAAACAAACTCATAAAGTTAAAATCTAAAATATAGGTTACCAGTAGATAAAATGGGGTGGAGAATGGGGAACTGATGCTTAATTTGTGAAGAATTTCTATTGAGGTTGATTGTAAATATAGAGGGGATGGTAGCACATTACTGTATGTATAAATCACAATGCTGAATTATGCATGTGTATGTGGATGAAAGGGGCAGTTTTACATTGTGTGTTTTCCTAGAAGGAACGCTAGAGGACAAGACATGGGACTGTATGACATAGTGAACCCTGTAGTGGATGAAGACTGTGGTGACTAGTACAAATATAATAACATTCTTTCATGAAGTATAACAAATGTGCATCATTAGTACATTATGTTAATCATAGAGTAGTATATGGACTATGGTTAACAGACATATTTTAGCATTCTTTAAATATAAATAAATTTATAGGGACAATTAGATTAGTGGTTATGTAGGGATGGGGAAGTATAGAGGAATTGAGAGGTGACTGCTGAGGGGTTTTTCTTTTGGAAGAATGAAAATCTTGTAAAATTGATTGTGATGATGAATCCATAACTCTGTGATTATACTAAAATCCATTTATTGTACACCTTGGATGGATTGTGGGCATCTGACTATATCTCAATAAAACTGCTAAAAATAGGAATGGAAAGGAACTTCTGTAACATGATAAAGGACATATATTAAAAACCCACAGCTAGCATAATATTCAATTCTGAAAGACTGAAAGCTTTCCCTCTAATATCTGGTACAACATAAGGATGCTCACTTTCACCACTGATGTTCAACATTGTAGTATAAGTTTTAGCCAGAACAATTAGGCAAGTAAAAGAAATGAAGATCACATGATTGTATTTAGAGAAAGTCATGAAAAATCTGCAACAAAGCCACTAGAGCTAATAAACAACTTCAGCAAAGTGGCAGGGTACAAGATCAATATACAAAATTCAGTAATGTTTCTATACACTAGTAATGAGCAATCTGATGAGGTAATTAAAAAAATTATATGTACAATAGCAACTAAAAAATAAAGTATTTCAGAATAAACTTAATCAAGGATGTAAGGACTTATACACAGAAAACTATGAAACTGTGCTAAAAGAAATCATAGAAGATTGAAAGATATGAAAGGGTATTCCATGCTCACAGGCTCCCAGATTAAATATTGTTAAGATATCAATTTTACCACAAATTATTTACAGATTCAGTGCAATACCAATTAAAATGTGAGCAGATTCTTTTGCAGAAAAGGAAAAGCCAATTATCAAGCTTATTTGGAAGTGTAAGTGGCACAGAATAGCAAAAAACCTCTTGAAAAAGAATGAACTTTCAGGACTCACACTTTGTGACTTTAAAGGTTATCACAAATCTACAGTGGTCAAAACAGCATGGTACTGATAAAAGGAAAGATTTATAGACCAACATAATTGAGTTGAGAGTTCAGAAATACACCCTCACATATATAATCATTTGATTTTTAATGGAATTTTATTGTGATATATTCACACAGCATAGAAACCATCTGAAGTATAAAATCACCGGTTCATAATATCATCACATGGTTGTGAATAAAGTCACATGATCAAGTTTAGAACATTTTCATTGCTCCAAAAAAGAAATAGAAATAAAAAAGAAATCAGTACTCCTCCAATACTTCTTATCCCTCCATATTATTGAACCATAGAGTTGGTGAGGCACATTTGTAACTGTTGATGGAGGAGCATTAAAATATTATACATAGTTTAATAAGTACATTTTTCCCATATACCCCTCTGTTATTAACTCCTTATAATAGTGTTGTACATCTGCTCTAGTTCATAAAAGAGATTTTTAACATTTGTACAGTTAATCTTGGACATTGTCCACCACAAGATTCATTGTATTATATATTCCCATGTTTTAAACCTCCAACTTTTCTTCTGGTTACATACATGACTTTAAACTTCCCCATTCCACCTCACTCACACAGCATTCAGCACTGTTAATTATTCTCAATGACATGCTATGGTCACTTCGCCCATTTCCAGACACTTAAGCTCAACCTAGTTAAACATTCTGCACATATTAAGCAACTGCTCTCCATTCTTTAGTCTCATTCTATATCCTGGTAACCTATATTCTAAATTTTAACTCTGTGAGTTTAAATATTATAATTAGTACAAATCAGTGAGGTAAAACAATATTTGTCCTTTTGGGTTTGACTTATTTTACTTAACATAATGTCCTCAAGTTTCATCCATGTTGTCATGTGCTTCAAAACTTCATTCCTTCTTAACTGTTGAATAATATTCCGTAATATGTATATTCCACATTTTGTTTATCCATTCATGTGTTGATGAACATGAATTGCTTCCATCTTTTGGCAATTGTGAATAACAATGCAATGAACATTTTTATGCAAATATCTGTTCACATCTTTACTTTCAGAACTTCTGAGTATATCCCAAGTAATGGGATTGCCAAGTTGTAAGGCAACTCTGTACTTACCCTACTGAGGAACAGTCAAACCACCCTCCACAGCAACTGTACCATTTTGCATTCCCACCAGCAGTGAACAAGTGTTCCAATTTCTCCACATCCTCTCCAACACTTATAGATTCCTGTTTGTTTATTAGCAGCCATTCTAGTACATGTGAGAGGATATCTCATTGTTTTGATTTGCATTTCCCAAATAGCTAGTGAAACTGAGCATCTTTTCATGTGCTCTTAGCCACCTGTATTTGTTCTTTGGAAAAACGTCTGCACATGTCTTTTGCCCATTTCTCAATTGGGTTGTTTTTCTTTTTATTGTTGAGTTGTAGAATTTCTTTATGTATTCTGGATATCAAATCCTTATCAGATATGTGGTTTCCACAGATTTTCTCCCATTGATTCAGTTGCCCTTTTGCCCTTTTGACAAAGGCATTTGATGCTTTGAAGTATTCAATTTTAGGAGTTCCCATTCATCTATTTTTTGTTTAATTGCTTGTGCTTTGGGTTTAAAGTCAAATAAAGTATTACCTATCACTAGATATTGAAGATATTCCCCTACATTTTATTTCTAGGAATTTTATAGTACTGGTTCTTATGTTTAGGTCATTGATTCATTTTGAGTAAATTTTCATATGGGGTGTGAGATTGTGGTCATCTTTCATTCTGTTGGTTATGGATATCCAGTTATCCCAATACAATTTATTGGAGACACTGTTTTTCCCAGTTGATTAGGCTTAGGAGCATTCTCAAAAATCAATTGACCATGGATCAGAGGGTCTGTTTCTGAACCTTCAATTCAATTTCCATTGATCGATAGGTCTATTTTCATGCCAGTACCATGTTTCTTTGACCACTGTGTCCTTATAATATGCTTTAAGTCAGGGAGCATTAACTCTCCAACTTCATTCTTCTTTTTCAAGATATTTTTGGCTATTTGAGGCCCCATATCCTTCAAATAAAATTGATAAGTAACTTTTCCATTTCTGCAAAGTAGTCCCTTGGAATTTTGATTGGTAATGCATAGAATCTGTAGATCACTTTGGAGAGAATTGATATCTTAATGACATATAGCTTTCCAATCTATGAACATGGGATGCCTTTGCATTTATTCATGTCTTCTTTGATTTCTTTTAGCCATGTTTTGTAGTTTTCTGTTTACAGGTCCTTTACATTGTTGGTTAAGTTTATTCCTAGATATTTGATTCCTTTAGTAGCTATCGTAAGTGAATTTTGTTCTTTAGTACCTCCTCAGCTCATTAAAGTATGTAGAAAAACCACTGAATTTTTTTTAAAAATTCCATTTTATTAAGATATATTCACATACCATACAGTCATCCATGCTGTACAATCAACTGTTCAGAGTACCATCATATAGTTACATATTCATCACCCCAATCTATTTTTGAACATTTTCCTTACACCAGAAAGAATGAGAATCAGAATAAAAAATAAAAGTTAAAAACACCCAAATCATCCCACACATCACACCCTATTTTTCATTTAGTTTTTGTCCCCATTTTTCTACTCAACCATCCATACACTGGATAAAGGGAGTGCAATCCACAAGGTTTTAACAATCACACTGTCACTCCTTGTAAGCTACATTGGTATACAATCATCTTGAAGAGTCCAGGCTACGGGGTTGGAATTTGATAGTTTCAGGTATTTACTTCTAATCATTCCAATACATTAAAACCTAAAAAGGGATGTCTATATAGTACGTAAGAATGTCCACCAGAGTGACCTCTCACCTCCATTTGAAATCTCTCACCCACTGAAAATTTATTTTATTTCATTTTGCATTGCCCTTTTGGCCAAGAAGATGTTTTCAATCCCATGATGGCAGGTCCAGATTCATCTCTGGGAGTCATATCCTGCATTGCCAGGGAGATTTACACCACTGAGAGTCAGGTCCAACACAGGGGTGAGGGCAGTGAGTTCACCTGGCAAGGTGGCTTAGCTAGAGAGAGAGGGCCACATCTGAGCAACAAAGTACTCAGGGGGAGACTCTTGGGCGCAGTTATAATCAGGTTTAGCCTCTCCTTTACAGTAATGAGCTTCATAAGGGCAAGTCCCATGATAGACAGCTCAGCACATCAAACCACCAGTCCTCAATCTTTGTGAGAACATCAGCAGCAATCCAGGTGAGGAAGTCCAAAACTTCTGCATTTTCTCCCAGCTTCTCAGGGGGGCCTTCATATATATTTCTATTCTTCACCCAAATTACTTTGGGATGTGTCATTATTTCACTCTAACCTACACAAACCTACCATATGTCACATCCTATTCAAAGTTCCATGTAATTGTGGTGTTTGAACAGACCAACTGTTCAAGTAGAATTTATGCTGTTTAGAAAATATAGATCCTGCACCAAATGAACCTCTCTTCCCTTAGTCTCAAATGGAATTTGAAGTTTTAACACCAGTTTCAATGTTTACCCTTTGGTCCAATTTGCCCTAGTGTCAACCAGATCTGCCTCATTCAAATCTCAAATTGAAGTCTGGGTTCTTTTCAGTTTTTCTGTTTTTTAACAGTTGCTGTATGCACTAATACTGACATTCATATCTGCCGAGCTCTATCTCTGAGTTTCAGGCGTCACACAGATGCCCAATGTTCCAGAGACTAATCTGGTTATACAAAAAGGGATCAGCATCTTAGAGTTTGTAGATAACCATTACAATTCAGGAATAGATTTGACTGCTGTAAGAGCTCACAATCTAGGGACCATTACAATACTCATTCCTCTGATGGGCTGTGCTCTAAGATTCAATTCTGAGTTTACACATTGTTGTTAGTCCATATTGGTGAGGCACTATATGTTTTGCCTTGTTTCTGGTGTAATTAACTCAAAATGCTGTCTACAGGACCAATTCACCTCCTTGCATGTCTCACAGCTTCACTCCTCATAGTTGCTCTATATTCCGTTGTAGACATACACCACAGTTCACCATTCTGTTCCTCAGGTGATGTGCCTTTAGGCCACCTCCACCACTGCAAATTATGAATATTGCCTCCATAAACACCACTGTGCAAATGTCCCTTCATGTCTCTGCTCTCAGATCTTCTGAGTACATACCCAATAATGAGGTTGCAGGACCTTATGGCACCCACATACTTAGCTTCTTGTAGAACAACCACACTGACCTCCAGAAAGGCTACACCAATCTGCCTCCTCATCAACAGTAGATAGATACATCCCTCTTTCCATATTTTCTCCAGCACTTTTACCCCATTTATATTTTTTCCTACAATTTTATAGAGATATATTCACACACCATGTATTTATCCACAGTGTACTTTCATTTGTACACAGTATCATCTTAAAGTTGTACATTTATCACCACAATCAGAATTTGAACATATTGATTACTACAAAAAACTTTTTTAGCAAATAATAAAAATGATAATAGAAGGAAAAATAAAATATCATAAATACAATATAGTAGTAAGGACAGAAAACAACACCATTTCCAAGAATCCCATATCCCTCCCTTATATCCCCATCTCATACACATTTAGCTTTGGTATATTGCCTTTGTTACCTTTAATGGAAGCATATTGCAATGTTACTGTTTACCATAGACTCCAATTTTCTTTGATCATGTTTTTCTGAAATACCATCCCTTTTTTCCCTTTTTCAACACTTTTCATGGTTGACATTCATTTGTTCTCCCACATGTAAACATATTTTTATATTTGTACATTTAGTAACAGTCATTGGTCACTCCAGTTTTTGCCGAGTTATACAGTCCCAGTCTTTATCAACTATCTTTACCTCTGGTGTCATACATTTCCCTCTCCTACCTCTTTCAGCTTTACTCACAGACATCTTTGTTCAGCGTACTTACAGTATTATGCTACCATCACACAGTATTATGCTATCTATTTCTGGATCTATACAATCAATCCTGCTGAACATTCTTCCAGCCTTCAGCATCAAATGCCTTATCTACCCTCTTTCTATCTCCTGGTAGCCTGTGTTATCAGCTTTTAACTCTCAAAATTTGCTCATTAACGTTAGTTCATATTAGAGAGACCATAAAGTATTTGTCCATTTCTTTCTGGCTAACCTCACTGAATATAATGTCCTCAAGGTTCATCCACATTATTATATGTTCCATGCCTTTGTTGTCTTACAGCTACATAAAATTCCATCATGTGTATACACCAGAGCTTGTTTATCCTCTCATCCATTGATGGATGTTTGGGCTGTTTCCATCTCTTGACAGTTGTGAATAATGCCACAATAAATGTCAGTTTACAAATGTCCATTTGTGTCTTGACTTTCAGTTCATCTGAGTATATACCTAGCAATGGAATAGCTGGGTCATATGGCAAGTCTATACTTAGCTTCGTGAGGAACCTCCACACTGTTTTCCAGAGTGGTTGCACCATTCTACATTCCCACCAGCAATGAATAAGTGTGCCTCTTTCTCCACATCCTCTCTGGCACTTGTGATTTTCTGTTTTTTGGGTAATGGCCATTCTGGTAGGTGTGAGATGATGTCTTGTCATTTTTATTTGCCTTTTCCTAATACCCAGTGAAGTTGAGCATTTTTTCTTTTCATGTTTTTTTGAACTATTTGTATTTCATCTTCAGAAAAGTGCCTGTCCATGTTTTTTGCCCATTTTTAATTGGATTGTTTTTCTTTCTGTTGTTGAGTTGTAGGATTCCTTTATATATTCATGATATTAAACACTTATCTGATATGTGGTTTTGAAATTTCATCACCCATTACATAGGCTGCCTTTTTACTTTTCTGACAAAGTCCTTTGATGTAAAAAAATGTTTGATTTTGAGGAGATCCCTTTGTCTATTTGTTCTTTGGTTGCTTGCACCTTGGGTGTGAGGTCTAGGAAACCACTTCCTATCACAAGATCTTTAAGATATTGCCCCAAATTTTCTTCTAAAAGCCTTATGGTCTTAGTGCTAATGTTTAGGTCTTTGATCCATTTTGAGTTAATTTTTATATAAGGTGTGAGATACAAGTCCTCTTTCATTCTTTTGTAAATGGATAGCCAGTTCTCCAAACACCATTTATTGAAGAGGCTACTCTGTCCCAGTTGCTTTGGCTTGACTGCATTATCAAAGATCAATTGTCCATAGATGTGAGGGTCTTTTTCTGAACACTCAATTCAATCCCATTGGTAGGTATATGTATCCTTATGCCTTTACTGAGTTATATTCATATACCATACAATCAACCATGGTGTGCAATCAACTGTTTACAGTATCATCATACAGTTTTGCATTCATCACCCCAAACTATTTTTGAACATTTTCCTTATACAAGAAAGAATCATAAGAATAAAATATAAAAATAAAAAAGAACACCCAAATTATGACCCCATCCCACCCTGTTTTTCATTTAGTTTTTGTCCCCATTTATCTACTCATCCATCCATACATTGGATAAAGGGAGTGTGATCCACAAGGCTTTCACAATCACACTGTCACCCCTTGTAATCGTCATTTTTATACAATCATCTACAAGAATCAAGGCTACTCGGTAGGAGTTTGGTAGTTTTAGGTATTTACTTCTAGCTATTCCAATGCATTAAAACCAAAAAAATGTGTTATCTATATAGTGTGTAAGAATGCCACCAGAGTGACCTCTCAACTCCATTTGAAATCTCTCAGCCACTGGAGCTTTATTTCATTTCATTTCACATCCCACTTTTGGTCAAGAAGATGTTCTCGATTCCACAATGCCAGGTCCAGATTCATCAACAGGACTCATATCATGCATTGCCCTGGAGATTTACACCCCGGGGAGTCAGGTCCCACATAGTGGGGAAGGCAGTGAGTTCACCTGCCAAGGTGGTTTAGTTAGAGAGAGAGGGCCACATCTGAGCAACAAGAAAGCACTCAGGGGAGACCATTAGCACAATTATAAACAGGTTTAGCTTCTCCTTTGCAGTAATAAGCTTCATAGGGGCAAGGCCCCAGACAGAGTGTTCTTCACATCAAACCACCAGTCCCCAGTATTTGTGAGAACATCAGCAACAATCCAGGTGAGGAAGTCCAACACCTCTGCATCCTGCTCCCCTGGCTCCTCAGGGATTCTCTGAATATATATTTTTATTCTCCACCCAAATTACTTTGGGATGTGTTGCTATTTCACTTTAACCTCTACATACCTACTGTATCTCACTTCCTATTCAAATTCCATGTAATTGTGGTGTTTGAATGGACTGACTGTAGAAGTTATATTGCTTA
Organism: Choloepus didactylus; assembly: GCF_015220235.1. NCBI lineage: Eukaryota > Metazoa > Chordata > Mammalia > Pilosa > Megalonychidae > Choloepus > Choloepus didactylus. The sequence continues at coordinate 6,195,831 of NC_051325.1, read as the reverse complement.
GAAAATATAGATCCTACACCAAATGAACATCTCTTCCCTTGGTGTCACATGGAAGTTAAAGTTTTAACAACAGTTAGTTTCAACCTTTACCCTTTGGTCCAACTTTCCCTATTGTCAACAAGATCTGCTTCATTCATATCTATAATTGAAGTCTGGGATCTTTATCAGCTTTTTTTAAACTGTTGCTGTATGCATTAATACTGACATTCATGTCTGTCAAGCTCTAGCTCTGAGTTTCAGGTGTCGCACAGATACCCAATGTTCCAGAGACCAATCAGGTTATACAAAAAGGGATCAACATCTCAGAGTTTGGAGATAGCCATTACAATTCAGGAGTAGATTTGACTGCTGTAAGAGTTTACGATCTAGGGACCATTACAATAATCATTTCCCTGTTAGGCTGTGCTCTAAGATTCAATTCAGTTTACACATTATAGTTAGTCCATATTGGTGAGGCATTACAGTGTTTGCCTTTGTTTCTGGTGTACTTCACTTGGAATGCTGTCTACAGGATCCATTCACCTCCTTGTGTGTCTCACAACTTCACTCCTTCTCATAGTTGCTCTATATTCCATTGCATGCATACACCACATTTCACCATTCTGTTCCTCAGTGTACCCTTAGTGCATCTTCACCCTCTGCAAATCATGAATACTGCCTCCAAAGACACCAGTGTGCAAATGTCCGTTCATTTCTCTGCTCTCAGATCCTTCAATATATACCTCATAATGAGGTTGCAGGACCTTATGATCCCCACATAGCTTCTTGTGGAACCACCACAGTGACCTCCAGAAAGGCTACACCATTCTGCTTCCTCATCAAGAGTAAATAGGTACATCCCTCTCTCCATGTTTCCTCCAGCACTTTTACCTCATTTATGTTTTTTCCTACAATTTTACATAGATATATTCACATAACATAAAATTATCCACAGTGTCCAATCAATTGCTCACAGTATCATCATATAGTTGCACATTTATCACCATGGTCAGACCTTGAACATATTGATTACTATGAAAAATTGTTTTTATTTTTTGGTGAATAATAAAAGGATAATAATAAAAAGAAAAATAAAGTGGCATACAATACAATATATTAGTAAGGACAGGAAACAATACCACTACCAAGAATCCCATATCCCTCCCTTATATCCCCCTCTCATACACATTTAACTTTGGTGTATTGCCTTTGTTACATTTAATGGAAGCATATTACAATGTTGCTTTTGACCATAGACTCCAGTTTGCTTTGATTATGTTTTTTTCCCAAATACCGTGCCTTTTTCAACACTTTGCATCATTGACATTCATTTGTTCTCCCACATGGGAGGACATTTTTATATTTGTATATTTAATAACAGTCTTTGGCCACTCCAGTCTTTGCCAAGTTATACTGTCCCAGTCTTCATCATCTATCTTTATCTCTGGTGTCATGCATTCCCCTATGCCACCTCTTTCAGCCTTACTCACAGACATCTTTTTTCAGTGTACTTATAATAGTGTGATACCATCACACAGTATTAGAGCTATTTCTGGATCTATACAATCAATTCTGCTGAAAATTCTGTAGTCCTTCAGCATCAAATGCCTGATCTCTACCCTCTTTCTGTCTCCTAGTAGCCTGCATTATCAGCTTTTAACTCTCAAAGTTTGCTCACTAATTTTAGTTCATCTTAGAGAGACCATTAGCATTTGTCCTTTTGTTTCTGGCTAACTTCACTCAACATAATGTCCTCAATGCTCATCCACTTTTTTATATGTTCCATGTCTTTGTTCTGTCTTACAGCTGCATAATATTCCACCATGTGTATATGCCACAGTTTGTTTATCCACTCGTCCATTGAGGAACATTTGGGCTGCTTCCATTTCTTGGAAATCGTGAATAATGCCACAATAAATGTCAGTTTACAAATGTCCCTTTGTGTCTTAACTTTCAGTTCATTTGAGTATATACCTAGCAGTGGAATAGCTGGGTAATAAGGCAGTTCTGCACTTAGCTTCCTGAAGAACCTCCACACTGTCTTCCAGAGTGGTTGCAACATTGTACATTCACACCAATAATGAATAAGTGTGCCTCTTTCTCCACATCCTCTCCAGCACTAGCAATTTTCTGTTTTTTTGATAATGGCTGTTCTGGTAGATATGAGATGATATCTCCTTGTCATTTTTTTTGTCTTTCCCTAATAGCCAGCAAAGTTGAGCATTTTTTTGTATGTTTTTGAACCATTTGTATTTCCTCTTCAGAAAAGTGTCTGTCCCTGTCTTTTGCCCACTTTTTAATTGGGTTGTCTTTCTGTTGTTGAGTTGTAGGATTCCTTTATATATTCAGGATATTAAACCCTTACTGTTATGTGATTTCCAAATATCATCTCCCATTGTGTAGGCTGCCTTTTTTAACTAAGTCCTTTGGTGTGCAAAAGTGTTTAATTTTGAGGAGATTCCATCTATTTGTTCTTTGGTTGCTCATGCTTTGGGCGTAAGGTCTAGGAAACCACCTCCTATCACATGATCTTTAAAATGTTGCTTTACATTTTCTTCAAAGAGTCTTATGGTGTTAGCACTTACGTTTAGGTCTTTGATCCACTTGGAGTTAATTTTTGTATAAAGTTTGAGGTAGGAGTGCTCTTTCATTCTTTTGTAAATGGATATCCAGTTCTCCAAACACCATTTACTGAGGAGGCCGCTCTGTCCCAGTTGCTTTGGCCTGACTGCCCTACCAAAGACCAATTGTCCATAGATGCCAGTGTCTATTTCTGAACACTCAATTCAATTCCATTGGTCAGTATCTCTGTCCATATGCCAATATCAAGCTATTTTGGGAACTGTAGCTTTGTAATAGGCTTCAAAGTCAGGTAGCGTGAGACCTGCCACTTCAATCCTCTTTCTCAAGATGTTTTTGGATATTTGGGGCACCTTGCCCTTCCAAATAAATTTAGTTATTGGTTTTTCTCTTTCTGCAAAGAAAGTTGCCTGGATTTTAATTGGTATTGCATTGAATCTATAAATCAGTTTAGGTAAAATTGCCTTCTTAACTATAATTAGCCTTCCAATCCATGAACACAGTATGTTCTTCAATTTTTTAAGGTCCTGTTTGGTTTCTTTTAGCAATTTCTTGTAGTTTTCTGTGTAAAGGTCTTTTGTGTCCTTTGTTAAATTCATTCCTAAATACTTGATTCCTTTGTTTGCTACTGTAAATGGAATTTTTTCCTGATTTCCTCCTTTTGTTGCACATTGCTTGTGTATAGGAACACTACCGATTTTTGCATATTGGTCTTATAGCCCATTGCTTTTCTGTATTCATTGACTAGTTCCAGTAGCTTTGCTGTAGATTTTTCTGGATTTTCTACATATAGAGTCATATCATCTGCAAAAAGTGAAAGTTTTACTTCTTCCTCTTCAATTTGTATGTCTTTTATTTCTTTTTCTTGCCTAATTGCTCTAGCTAGCACTTCCAGCAAAATGTTGAATAACAATGGTGACAGTGGGAATCCATGTCTTTTTCCTGATCACAGAGGGAAAGCTTTCAGTCTTTCTCCATTGAGTGTGATGTTGGCTGTGGGTTTTTCATATATTGCCTTTATCATATTGAGAAAGTTCCCTTCTATTCCTATCCCTTAACGTGTTTTCATCAGGAAAGGATGTTGAATTTTGTGAAGTGCCTTTTCTGCATCTACTGAGATGATCATGTGGTTCTCCCACTTTGATTCATTAATGCAATGTATTACATTAATTGATTTTCCTGTATTGAAGCAGGCTTGCATACTTGGAATAACTCCCACCTGATTGTGGTGTATAATTCCTTTAATGTGCTGCTGGATTCTATTTGTGAGCATTTTGTTGAGGATTTTTGCATCTATATTCATTAAATAGATTGGTCTATAATTTTCTTTTTTGGTGGTGTCTTTGTCTGATTTTGGTATTACGGTGATGTTGACTTCATAGACTGAGTTAGTAGCTTCCCTCTTCAATTTTTTTGAAGACTGAGTAGGATTCATACTAATTCTTTCTCAAATACTTGGTAGAATTCACTTGTGAAGCCATCTGGTCCTGGGGTTTTCCTTTTTTGAGCTTTTTAGTGATTGACTCAATCTTTCTACTTGTGATTTGTTTGTTGAAGTCATTTATTTCTTCTTGAGTCAATGTTGGTTGTTTATGCTTTTCTAGGAAGTTGTTCATTTTTTCTAAGTTGTTTAGTTTATTAGCATATAGTTGTTCATTGCTTCTTCTCATTATCTCCTTTATTTCTGCAGGGTCAGTAGTTATGTCTCCTTTCTCATTTCTGATTGTTTTTATTTGCATCCACTCTCTTTTTTTGTCAACCCAGCTAGTGGTCAATCAATTTTATTGATTTTGTCAAAGAACCAACTTCTCATTTTGTTGATTTTCTCTATTGCTTTCCTGTTCTCAATTTCATTTGTTTTTGCTCTAGTATTTGTTATTTCTTCCCTTCTGTTTGCTTTGAGATTAGTTTGCTGTTCTTTCTCTAGGTCCTCCAGGTGAACAGTTAATTCCTCAATGTTTGCTCTCTCTTCTCTTTTAATATAGGAGTTTAGGACAGTAAATTTCCCTCTCAGCACTGCCTTTTCTGCATCCCGCAAGTTTTGATATGTAAAGTTTTCATTGTCATTTGCATCGTGGTGTTTACTAATTTATCTTGTAATTTCTTCCTTTAACCACTGGTTTTCTAAAAGGTGTTGTTGAGCCTCCATATATTTGTGAATTTTGTGACCTTCTGCCTGTTATTCATTTCCAACTTAATTTCATTATGGTCTGAGAAAGTGTTTCATATAATATAAGTATTTTAAAATTTGTTGTGACTTGCTTTGTGACCCAACATGTGGTCTATCCTAGAGAATGTTCCATGAGCACTTGAGAAAAAAGTGTACTCTGCTGTTGTTGGATGTAGTGTTCTATAAATGTCTGTCAAGTCCAGTTCATTATCGTACAATTCAACATCTCCATTTCTTTATTGATCCTCTGTCAAGGTGTTCTGTCCATTGATGAGAGTGGTCTATTGAATTCTCCAACTATTATTGTATAGATATTTACTTCTTTCATTGTTCTCAGTGTTTGCCTGGGGCACTCTGGCTTGGTGCATAAATATTTATGACTGCTATGTTTTCTTGATGAATTGTCCCTTTTATTAATATATAGTGTCTTTCTTTGTGTCTTTCAATTGTTTTACTTTTGATGCCTAATTTGTCTGTTATTAATATAGCTTCTCCCGCTTTTTTCTGGTTGTTTGTGTGAAATATTTTTCCCAACCTTTAACTTTCAGTCTATTTTTGTGCTTGGGTCTAAAGTGAGTTTCCTGTAGATAACATATAGATGGGTCCTGTTTTTTAATCCATTCTGCCAGTCTGTGTCTTTTTATTGGGGAATTTAATCCCTTAACATTTAATGTTACTATTGTATGGGCAGTACTTTCTTCTACCAATTTGTTTTTTGGATTTTATATGTCATATCTTATTTTTTCCTCTCTCTCCTTTTACCTTTCCTGATAATCTTCATTTCTGCACTCTTCTCCCACTCTTTCTGCTGTCTTTTCCCATCAGCCTGTGGCACTCCCTTTAGTGTTCCCTGTAGTGCTGGTCTCTTCACAAACTCTCTCAGTGTCTGTTTTTCTGAAAATATTTTAATCTCTACCTCATTATTGAAGGACAGTTTTGCCAGATATAGAATTCTTGGTTGGCAGTTTTTCTCTTTCTGTGTCTTAAATATATCATGCCACTGTATTCTTGCTTCTGTGTTTTCTGCAGAGAAATCTGTACATAGTCTTATGGGGCTTCCCTTGTATATGATGGATTGCTTTTCTCTTGCTGCATTCAGAATTCTCTCTTTGTCTTTGACATTGGACAATCTGATCAGTAAGTGTCTTGCAGTAGGTCTATTGGGATCTATTCTGTTTCGGGTACACTGTGCTTCTTGAATCTGTAATTCTCTGTCTTTCATAAGAGATGAGAAATTTTCAGTGAATATTTCTATTATTCTTTCTGCCCCCTCTCCCATCTCTTCTCCTTCTGGGATACCCATAACACATATATTTGTTCACTTTTTGTTTTCACTCAGCCCCCTAAGACCCTGCTTATATTTTTCCATTTTTTTCACCATCTGTTCTTTTGTCTGTATGACTTCAAATGTCTTGTCTTCCAGTTCACTGATCCTTTCTTCTGGCCGTTCACATCTACTGTTTTGTCCCTCCATTGTGTTTTTCATCTCTTCCATTGTGGCCTTCATTCCCATAAGTTCTGCCATTTGTTTTTCAAGTTTATGAATTCTTATTTATGCTTATCCAGTGTCTTCTTTATCTACTTCCTCTCTTTTGCCATATCTTCCCCCAGGTCATTAAATTGATTTAGCATTAGTTGCCTCAACTCCTGTATCTTGGTTGAACTATTAGTTTGTTCCTTTGGCTGATCCATATTTTTATGTTTCCCTAGTACGGCTCATTATCTTAAGTTGTCTAGGCATCTGATTTTCTTGACTAGTTTATTTGGGAGCTTATTTTCTCTATTTTACCTAGGGTTTCCTTGTTGGTTGGCCTTGTTCTCAAACCTTTGTTGTTCAATTCAACTTATTCTATACCTCTAACTTAGGTTCTATTTAGTTAATCAGAATTTTTCAACTCTTATTTTTCTGTTTCTTGCCCTGCATCTATGTAGCCTTTTTGTGAGAGGGTCTTCTCTGATATGATCAACCCAGTCAGATTTTCCCAGTCTAGAGTGGCCCAGTTCTCATGAGGAGGATATGGAGTTTCCCTGAGAATGAGACCCTCCTTTGAGGCCTCTAGAATTTGTGCTTTTCCTGTCCTTTCCAGCATGTGGTATTTGCCAGCTTGTAGTTACCCCACCAGTATGAGAAGGTGAAGTGTCTTTAATTCTCTGCCATTTCTGAGCCTTTTGGGGTTGTGGGTGACTGAAGCTGTAATCTGAATTCTAGCACCTGGGGTCTGAGTTCCCAGGAGGGCTGCCATTTGAGCTGGACCTCCCTCCACTCTCCCAATCCAAAAAACTCCAGCTGTCTCCTAGGGGCACTATTCCCTTCTCCCCTCTCCTCTTTGGGGCAACTCCAGCTTAATTCCATGGTCAGCCTGTGTTGCCAATTAAAGACTGGGGTGGAGAGCTTCTTCAGGAGTTAATCTGAAATTCAAAGAAGTTCTGGGTACTCTCTCTCCCCGCAAGTACAGCCTAGAACTTCAACCTGTACTGTCTGATAGAAAATAACCACATATGTTACAGTTAAGTTTAAAAAATGAGAAGAAAAAAAAGAAAAAAGAAAAAAAATAAAATCTCTTTTAAAAGCCTTTCCCCAGCTTGGAAGTTTTGTCAGTGTTAGAATAGAGCATTTATAGATGCACTTTGGGCTATTGTCTGATAATTACTCTCCAACAGCTTCAATTCCACCCCTTTGGTGGGCTATTGAAGTGCAAAATGATAAGTTATTAGTGAGAAAGGAGAAGGGAAAAATGTAGAAAAAATGCTTTTTTGGATCCAGGGAATGGGTGCCCAATTTTATGTGCCCCCTAGGCACCAGTCCTTCTTTAGCACCCCCAGCTCCAGAAATTATTTAATTATTTTGTTAATTAATTGTACAGTTGAGGCTGGGTTGAGTCCCTTTCTTGCCCTCAGCAGATTTTTGTTTTTGTTTCCTTTCAGGGAGCCAGCTGCTAGTTCATTGGGTTTGGGTGGGAATGGGTGCCAGACTACTGGTCAGGGGAACATACAAAGTTTGCTGTGATCTCAGCTTTTCCTCTGGTTCCAAACTTGTGTATGATGTGTGACTGACCACTGGAGAACCCAAAAACACTGTTTCATACGTTTCCTGGGTAATTACCAGCTTCCCTAGAGGAGAGACTAAATCCCACACCTCACTACTCCACCATCTTTGGAACCATTGATTTTTGCATGTGGTCTTCTATCCTGCTAATTTGCTGAACTCATTTATTAGGTCAAGTAGCTTTGTTGTTTGTTCTGGATTTTCTAAATACAGGATCATGCCATCTGCAAATAGCACCAGTTTTACTTCTTCTTTTTCAATTTGGATGGCTTTTAGTTCTTTTACTTCCCTAATTGTTCTGCTACAACTTCTAGCACAATGTTGAAGAGCAGTGGTGACGCTGGGCATCCTTGTCTTGTTCCTGATCTTAGAGGGAAAATTTTCAGTCCCTCACCATTGAGTATGATATTAGCTGTGAGTTTTTCAAATATGCTCTTTATCATATTGAGGAAGTTTCCTTTGATTTCTACATTTTGAAATGTTTTTATCTTGAAAGGATGCTGAATTTTGTCAATTGCCTTTTCTGCATTAATCAAGAAGATCATGTGATTTTTTCCTTTTGATTTGTTAATGTGGTGTATTACATAAATTGATTTTCTTGGACTGAACTACCATTGCATATCTGGAATAAAACCCACATGGTCATGGAGTATAATTCATTTAATATGCTATTAAGGGAGGTGGGGCAAGATGGCAGACTGGTGAGCTGTATGTTTTAGTTACTCCTCCAGGAAAGTAGGTAGAAAGCCAGGAACTGCGTGGACTGGACACCACAGAGCAATCTGTCTTTGGGCATACTTCATACAACACTCATGAAAATGTCGAACTGCTGAGATCAAAGAAATCTGTAAGTTTTTGCGGCCAGGGGACCCGCGCCCCTCCCTGCCAGGCTCAGTCCTGTGGGAGGAGGGGCTGTCAGCTCCGGGAAGGAGAAGGGAGAACTGCAGTGGCAGCCCTTATCGGAAACTCTTTCTACTGATCCAAACTCCAACCATAGGTAGACTGAGACCAGACACCAGAGAATCTGAGAGCAGCCAGCCCAGCAGAGAGGAGACAGGCATAGAAAAAAAAAAAAACAACACGAAAAACTCCAAAATAAAAGCAGAGGATTTTTGGAGTTCTGGTGAACACAGAAAGGGGAAGGGCGGAGCTCAGGCCTTGAGGTGCATATGCAAATCCCGAAGAAAAGCTGATCTCTCTGCCCTGTGGACCTTTCCTTAATGGCCCTGGTTGCTTTGTCTATTAGCATTTCAATAACCCATTAGATCTCTGAGGAGGGCCCTTTTTTTTTTTTTTTTAATCCTTTTTTCTTTTTCTAAAACAATTACTCTAAGAAGCCCAATACAGAAAGCTTCAAAGACTTTCAATTTGGGCACGTCAAGTCAAGAGCAGAACTAAGAGAGCTCTGAGACAAAAGGCAATAATCCAGTGGCTGAGAAAATTTACTAAACACCACAACTTCCCAAGAAAAGGGGGGGGTGTCCGCTCACAGCCACCATCCTGGTGGACAGGAAACACTCCTGCCCATCGCCAGCCCCATAGCCCAGAGCTGCCCCAGACAACCCAGTGTGACGGAAGTGCTTCAAATAACAGGCACACACCACAAAACTGGGCGTGGACATTAGCCTTCCCTGCAACCACAGCTGATTGTCCCAGAGTTGGGAAGGTGGAGCAGTGTGAATTAACAAAGCCCCACTCAGCCATCATTTGAGCAGACTGGGAGCCTCCCTACACAGCCCAGCAGCCCAGAACTGCCTTGGGGGGACAGCACTCACCTGTGACATAGCACAGTCATCCCTCAACAGAGGACCCGGGGTGCACAGCCTGGAAGAGGGGCCCACTTGCAAGTCTCAGGAGCCATATGCCAATACCAAGGACTTGTGGGTCAGTGGCAGAGACAAACTGTGGCAGGACTGAACTGAAGGATTAGACTATTGCAGCAGCTTTAAAACTCTAGGATCACCAGGGAGATTTGATTGTTAGGGCCACCCCCCCTCCCCGACTGCCCAGAAACACGCCCCACATACAGGGCAGGCAACACCAACTACACACGCAAGCTTCGTACACCAATTGGGCCCCACAATACTCACTCCCCCACTCACCAAAAAGGCTAAGCAAGGGAGAACTGACTTGTGGAGAACAGGTGGCTCGTGGACGCCACCTGCTGGTTAGTTAGAGAAAGTGTACTCCACGAAGCTGTAAATCTGATAAATTAGAGATAAGGACTTCAATAGGTCTACAAACCCTAAAAGAACCCTATCAAGTTCAGCAAATGCCACGAGGCCAAAAACAACAGAAAATTATAAAGCATATGAAAAAACCAGACGATATGGATAACCCAAGCCCAAGCACCCAAATCAAAAGACCAGAAGAGACACAGCACCTAGAGCAGCTGCTCAAAGAACTAAAGATGAACAATGAGACCATAGTACGGGATATAAAGGAATTCAAGAAGACTCTAGAAGAGTATAAAGAAGACATTGCAAGACAAAATAAAAAAATGGATGATCTTATGGAAATTAAAGAAACTGTTGACCAAATTAAAAAGACTCTGGACACTCACAGTACAAGACTAGAGGAAGTTGAACAACGAATCAGTGACCTGGAAGATGACAGAATGGAAAATGAAAGCATAAAAGAAAGAATGGGGAAAAAAATTGAAAAACTCGAAATGGACCTCAGGGATATGATAGATAATATGAAACGTCCGAATATAAGACTCATTGGTGTCCCAGAAGGGGAAGAAAAGGGTAAAGGTCTAGGAAGAGTATTCAAAGAAATTGTTGGGGAAAACTTCCCAAATCTTCTAAACAACATAAATACACAAATCATAAATGCTCAGCGAACTCCAAATAGAATAAATCCAAATAAACCCACTCCGAGACATATACTGATCACACTGTCAAACACAGAAGAGAAGGAGCAAGTTCTGAAAGCAGCAAGAGAAAAGCAATTCACCACATACAAAGGAAACAGCATAAGACTAAGTAGTGACTACTCAGCAGCCATCATGGAGGCGAGAAGGCAGTGGCATGATATATTTAAAATTCTGAGTGAGAAAAATTTCCAGCCAAGAATACTTTATCCAGCAAAGCTCTCCTTCAAATCTGAGGGAGAGCTTAAATTTTTCACAGACAAACAAATGCTGAGAGAATTTGCTAACAAGAGACCTGCCCTACTGGAGATACTAAAGGGAGCCCTACAGACAGAGAAACAAAGACAGGACAGAGAGACTTGGAGAAAGGTTCAGTACTAAAGAGATTCGGTATGGGTACAATAAAGGATATTAATAGAGAGAGGGGAAAAATATGGCAAACATAAACCAAAGGATAAGATGGCCGATTCAAGAAATGCCTTCATGGTTATAACGTTGAATGTAAATGGATTAAACTCCCCAATTAAAAGATATAGATTTGCAGAATGGATCAAAAAAAATGAACCATCAATATGTTGCATACAAGAGACTCATCTTAGACACAGGGACACAAAGAAACTGAAAGTGAAAGGATGGAAAAAAATATTACATGCAAGCTACAGCCAAAAGAAAGCAGGTGTAGCAATATTAATCTCACATAAAATAGAATTCAAATGCAGGGATGTTTTGAGGGACAAAGAAGGCCACTACATACTAATAAAAGGGGCAATTCAGAAAGAAGAAATAACAATTGTAAATGTCTATGCACCCAATCAAGGGGCCACAAAATACATGAGAGAAACACTGGCAAAACTAAAGGAAGCAATTGATGTTTCCACAATAATTGTGGGAGACTTCAACACATCACTCTCTCCTATAGATAGATCAACCAGACAGAAGACCAATAAGGAAATTGAAAACCTAAACAATCTGATAAATGAATTAGATTTAACAGACATATACAGGACATTACATCCCAAATCACCAGGATACACATACTTTTCTAGTGCTCACGGAACTTTCTCCAGAATAGATCATATGCTGGGACATAAAACAAGCCTCAATAAATGTAAAAGATTGAAATTATTCAAAGCACATTCTCTGACCACAATGGAATACAATTAGAAGTCAATAACCATCAGAGACTTAGAAAATTCACAAATACCTGGAGGTTAAACAACACACTCCTTAACAATCAGTGGGTTAAAGAAGAAATAGCAAGAGAAATTGCTAAATATATAGAGACGAATGAAAATGAGAACATAACATACCAAAACCTATGGGATGCAGCAAAAGCAGTGCTAAGGGGGAAATTTATAGCACTAAACGCATATATTAAAAAGGAAGAAAGAGCCAAAATCAAAGAACTAATGGACCAACTGAAGAAGCTAGAAAATTAACAGCAAACCAATCCTAAACCAAGTAGAAGAAAAGAAATAACAAGGATTAAAGCAGAAATAAATGACATAGAGAACAAAAGAACAATAGAGAGGATAAATATCACCAAAAGTTGGTTCTTTGAGAAGATCAACATGATTGACAAGCCCCTAGCTAGACTGACAAAATCAAAAAGAGAGAAGACCCATATAAACAAAATAATGAATGAAAAAGGTGACATAACTGCAGATCCTGAAGAAATTAAAAAAATTATAAGAAGATATTATGAACAACTGTATGGCAACAAACTGGACAATGTAGAAGAAATGGACAATTTCCTGGAAACATATGAACAACCTAGACTGACCAGAGAAGAAATAGAAGACCTCAACCAACCCATCACAAGCAAAGAGATCCAATCAGTCATCAAAAGTCTTCCCGCAAATAAATGCCCAGGGCCAGATGGCTTCACAGGGGAATTCTACCAAACTTTCCAGGAAGAACTGACACCAATCTTACTCAAACTCTTTCAAAACATTGAAGAAAAGGGAACACTACCTAACTCATTTTATGAAGCTAACATCAATCTAATACCAAAACCAGGCAAAGATGCTACAAAAAAGGAAAACTACCGGCCAATCTCCCTAATGAATATAGATGCAAAAATCCTCAACAAAATACTTGCAAATCGAATCCAAAGACACATTAAAAAAAATCATACACCATGACCAAGTGGGGTTCATTCCAGGCATGCAAGGATGGTTCAACATAAGAAAAACAATCAGTGTATTACAACGCATTAAAAACTCGAAAGGGAAAAATCAATTGATCATCTCAATAGATGCTGAAAAAGCATTTGACAAAATCCAACATCCCTTTTTGATAAAAACACTTCAAAAGGTAGGAATTGAAGGAAACTTCCTCAACATGATAAAGAGCATATATGAAAAACCCACAGCCAGCATAGTACTCAATGGTGAGAGACTGAAAGCCTTCCCTCTAAGATCAGGAACAAGACAAGGATGCCCGCTGTCACCACTGTTATTCAACATTTTGCTGGAAGTGCTAGCCAGGGCAATCCGGCAAGACAAAGAAATAAAAGGCATCAAAATTGGAAAAGAAGAAGTAAAACTGTCATTGTTTGCAGATGATATGACCTTATATCTAGAAAACCCTGAGAAATCGACGATACAGCTACTAGAGCTAATAAACAAATTTAGCAAAGTAGCGGGATACAAGATTAATGCACATAAGTCAGTAATGTTTCTATATGCTAGAAATGAACAAACTGAAGAGACACTCAAGAAAAAGATACCATTTTCAATAGCAACTAAAAAAATCAAGTACCTAGGAATAAACTTAACCAAAGATGTAAAAGACCTATACAAAGAAAACTACATAACTCTACTAAAAGAAATAGAAGGGGACCTTAAAAGATGGAAAAATATTCCATGTTCATGGATAGGAAGGCTAAATGTCATTAAGATGTCAATTCTACCCAAACTCATCTACAGATTCAATGCAATCCCAATCAAAATTCCAACAACCTACTTTGCAGACTTGGAAAAGCTAGTTATCAAATTTATTTGGAAAGGGAAGATGCCTCGAATTGCTAAGGACACTCTAAAACAGAAAAACGAAGTGGGAGGACTTACACTCCCCGACTTTGAATCTTATTATAAAGCCACAGTTGTGAAAACAGTATGGTACTGGCACAAAGATAGACATATAGATCAATGGAATTGAATTGAGAATTCAGAGATAGACCCTCAGATCTATGGCCGACTGATCTTTGATAAGGCCCCCAAAGTCACTGAACTGAGCCATAATGTTCTTTTCAACAAATGGGGCTGGGAGAGTTGGATATCCATATCCAAAAGAATGAAAGAGGACCCCTACCTCACCCCCTACACAAAAATTAACTCAAAATGGACCAAAGATCTCAATATAAAAGAAAGTACCATAAAACTCCTAGAAGATAATGTAGGAAAACATCTTCAAGACCTTGTATTAGGCGGCCACTTCCTAGACTTTACACCCAAAGCACAAGCAACAAAAGAGAAAATAGATAAATGGGAACTCCTCAAGCTTAGAAGTTTCTGCACCTCAAAGGAATTTCTCAAAAAGGTAAAGAGGCAGCCAACTCAATGGGAAAAAATTTTTGGAAACCATGTATCTGACAAAAGACTGATATCTTGCATATACAAAGAAATCCTACAACTCAATGACAATAGTACAGACAGCCCAATTATAAAATGGGCAAAAGATATGAAAAGAGAGTTCTCTGAAGAGGAAATACAAATGGCCAAGAAACACATGAAAAAATGTTCAGCTTCACTAGCTATTAGAGATGCAAATTAAAACCACAATGAGATACCATCTAACACCGGTTAGAATGGCTGCCATTAAACAAACAGGAAACTACAAATGCTGGAGGGGATGTGGAGAAATTGGAACTCTTATTCATTGTTGGTGGGACTGTATAATGGTTCAGCCACTCTGGAAGTCAGTCTGGCAGTTCCTTAGAAAACTAGATATAGAGCTACCATTCGATCCAGCGATTGTACTTCTCGGTATATACCCGGAAGATCAGAAAGCAGTGACACGAACAGATATCTGCACGCCAATGTTCATAGCAGCATTATTCACAATTGCCAAGAGATGGAAACAACCCAAATGTCCTTCAACAGATGAGTGGATAAATAAAATGTGGTATATACACACGATGGAATACTACGCGGCAGTAAGAAGGAACGATCTCGTGAAACATATGACAACATGGATGAACCTTGAAGACATAATGCTGAGCGAAATAAGCCAGGCACAAAAAGACAAATATTATATGCTACCACTAATGTGAACTTTGAAAAATGTAAAACAAATGGTTTATAATGTAAAATGTAGGGTAACTAGCAATAGAGAGCAATTAAGGAAGGGGGAACAGTAATCCAAGAAGAACAGATATGCTATTTAACGTTCTGGGGATGCCCAGGAATGATTATGGTCTGTTAATTTCTGATGGATATAGTAGGAAGAAGTTCACAGAAATATTGCTATATTATGTAACTTTCTTGGGGTAAAGTAGGAACATGTTGGAAGTTAAGCAGTTATCTTAGGTTAGTTGTCTTTTTCTTACTCCCTTGTTATGGTCTCTTTGAAATGTTCTTTTATTGTATGTTTGTTTTCTTTTTAACTTTTTTTTTCATACAGTTGATTTAAAAAAGAAGGGAAAGTTAAAAAAAAAAAGAAAGAAAAACATGGAAAAAAAATAAAGATGTAGTGCCCCCTTGAGGAGCCTGTGGAGAGTGCAGGGGTATTCGCCTACCCCACCTCCATGGTTGCTAACATGACCACAGACATAGGGGACTGGTGGTTTGATGGGTTGAGCCCTCTACCATAAGTTTTACCCTTGGGAAGACGGTTGCTGCAAAGGAGAGGCTAGGCCTCCCTATATTTGTGCCTAAGAGTCTCCTCCTGAATGCCTCTTTGTTGCTCAGATTTGGCCCTCTCTCTCTGGCTAAGCCAACTTGAAAGGTGAAATCACTGCCCTCCCCCCTACGTGGGATCAGACACCCAGGGGAGTGAATCTCCCTGGCAACGTAGAATATGACTCCTGGGGAGGAATGTAGACCCGGCATCGTGGGACGGAGAACATCTTCTTGAACAAAAGGGGGATGTGAAAGGAAATGAAATAAGCTTCAGTGGCAGAGATTCCAAAACGAGCCGAGATGTCACTCTGGAGGGCACTCTTATGCACACTTTAGACAACCCTTTTTAGGTTCTAAAGAATTGGGATAGCTGGTGGTGGATACCTGAAGCTATCAAACTACAACCCAGAACCCATGAATCTCGAAGACAGTTGTATAAAAATGTAGCTTATGAGGGGTGACAATGGGATTGGGAAAGCCATAAGGACCACACTCCACTTTGTCTAGTTTATGGATGGATGAGTAGAAAAATAGGGGAAGGAAACAAACAGACAAAGGTACCCAGTGTTCTTTTTTACTTCAATTGCTCTTTTTCACTCTAATTATTATTCTTGTTATTTTTGTTTGTGTGCTAATGAAGGTGTCAGGGATTGATTTAGGTGATGAATGTACAACTATGTAATGGTACTGTAAACAATCGAAAGTACGATTTGTTTTGTATGACTGCATGGTATGTGAATATATCTCAATAAAATGATGATTAAAAAAAAGAGTATTCCTAAAAAAAAAATATGCTATTAGATTCATTTAGAATTTTTTTGAGGATTTTTGCATCTATATTCATTAGATAGATTGGTCTGAAGTTTTCTTTCCTTGTAGTATGTTTATCTGGCTTTGGTATTAGGGTGATATTGGTTTCATAGAATGAGTTAGGTAGTGTTTCCTCTTCTTTAATTTTTGGAAGAGTTTGAGCAGGAATGGTAATTTTTCTTGGAATGCTTGGTAAAATTCACCTGTGAAGCCATTTCATCCTGGGCTTTCCTCTGTCTGTAGATTTTGATGATTGATTCTATCTCTTTTCTTGTGACTGATTTGTTGAGGCCTATTTCTTCTTGAGTCAGTGTAGGTTTATGTGTGGTTCTAGGAAGTAGTCCATTTCATCTATGTTGTCTAGTTTGTTGGCAAATAGTCATTCATAGTAACATCTTATGAGCTTTTACTTTTCTTTGGAGTCCATTGTAATGCCCCCCATTTCTAATTTTATTTGTTTTCTGCATCTTTCCTTTTGTCTTTGTCAGTGTAGTTATGGGCTTATCTATTTTATTAATCTTCTCAAAGAACCAACTTCACTGATCCTCTCTATTGTTTTATTATTCTCCATTTTATTAATTTCTGCTCGAAACTTGGTTATTTCTTTCCTTCTGCATTCTTTGGTATTAGTTTTCCGTATTTTCTCCAGTTTCTCCAGTTGTTCCATTAGGCCATTGGTTTTAGCTCTTTCTTCCTTTATAATGTAGGCATTTAGGGCTATAAATTTTCCTTTCTGCACTGCCTTCATTGCATCCCATACATTGTGTTCTCATTTTCATTCATCTCAAGATATTTACTGATTTCTCTTGATATTTCTTCTTTGACCCCTTATTGTTTAAGAGTGTGTTTTTTAACCACCATATATTTGTGTATTTTGTGGTTCTCTACTTGTTACTGATTTCCAGCTTCATTCCCTTATGATCAGAGAAAGTGCTTTCTATAATTTCAGTCTTTTAAAAGTTTTTAATACCTGTTTTGTGCCGCAACATATGGTCTATCCTGGGGAATTTTCTATGAGCACTTGAGAATTATGCATATCATGCTGTTTTGAGGTGAATTATTCTATATATGTCTATTAGGTCTGGAGCATTTATATTATTTTTGTTCTCTGTTTCTTTATTGATCCTCTGCTTATATATTCTATCTATTAGGGAGAGAAGTATATTGAAGTCTTCCACTATTACTCTTTTCATTTTTGCCAGTGTTTGCCTCATGTACCTTGGTACACCATGATTAGGGGCATAGATATTTATGCATGAACTGCCCTTTTTATTAATATATTGTGTCCTTCTTTATCTCATAACATTTTGCATTTAACGTCTATTTTGTCTGATATTAGCATAGCTACACCAGCTTTTTTTCCTCCATCTTTACTTTCAACCTTTTTGAATATTTGGGTCCAAAATTAGTCTCTTGCAAATAACATATAGATGGATTATATTTTTAAATCCATTCTGCCAATCTGTCTTTTGATTGAGAATTTTAATCAATTAACATCCAAAGTTATTGCCGTAAAGGCACTTCTTAATTCAACCATCTTATCCTTTGTTTTTATTTGTCAGATCTGTTTTCTCTCTCTTTCTTTTTATCCTTTAAGTTACCTTTACTAATACTCTTAAATTCTGTACCATCCTCCAGACCTCTCTGTCTTTCTTTCCTTTTCATCTGACAGTTCTCCCTTTGATAGTTATGATAGGGCTGGTTTTTTATTAATGAACTCTCTCAGCTTCTGTTTATCTGTGAATATTTTAAACTTTCCCTCATTTTTGAAGGACAGCTTTGCTGGATAGAGAATTCTTGACTGGCAAGTTTTTCTTTCAGTATCTTAAATATATCATACCACTGTCTTCTTGCCTCCATGGTTTCTGAAGAATAATCAGCACTTAGTCTTATTTGGCATCTCTTGTATATGGTGAATCTCTTTTTCTCTTGCTACTTTCAGAATTTTCTCCTTCTTTGGCATTTGTCAGTCTGATTACTATGTATCTCGAAGTGGGTCTATTCAGATTTATTGCGTTTGAGTATTTTGGGCTTCTTGGATTTACATATTTATGTCTTTTATAAGGGTTGGGAAATTCTCAGTCATTATATCTGAGTATTCTTCCTGTCCCCTTTCCCTTCTCTTCTCCTTCTGGGAAGGCCATGGTGCATATATTTTTGTGCTTTGTATTGTCACTTTCTTCCCTGCACGCTGCTCAACTTTTTCCATTGTTTTTTTCCTTTTGTCTTTTGTCTATTCAATTCAGTTGCTATGTCTTCTAGCTTCCTGATTCTTTCTTATGCCCCTTCAATTCCTCTGTTGTATGTCTCCAATATATTTTAAATTTCATCTACAGTGTATTTTATTTCCATAATGTCTATTTTTCTACGTATTCTTTCAAATTCTTCTTTATGCTCTTCTAGTGTATTTTTAATATCTTTTATCTCTTTATACACATTTTCCTTCAATTTTTTTTAAATTGACTGAGATTTGTTTGCACATTTTTGGTTAGTTGTTCCAGATTCTGTGCCTTCTCTGATTTTTTGATTTGTTTCATTGTCTGGGCCATTTCTTCTTTAGTTTTAGTATGCCTTGTGATTTTTTTGCTTGTATCTGGTCACCTGATTATCTTGATGGGTGTATTCTGAAGGTCAACTTCTTTTCCTTGTCAAGGATTTATTTGTTTCCTGGGTTTGTAATAGGGCAAACTTTGACAATTGGGTCATCAGTATTTCTCAGGCCAAACAGGCCTGAGTACCCATACAGGGGGTGTAGAGCAGCTCCAATGGGCCTGGGTTAGGGTCTGGAGAGGCTCTGAGAAGCCCTGAAGTTTCCTCCTGCCCATTCCTGCCTGCCCAGCAGATGGTGTTCTTTGGTGACTTAATCATCCTCAGAAGCTGTTTAACAACTGTAATCCACAATGTCTGAGAAGACAGGTTTGAAACAACAGGTTTCCTGTGCCCTCATTTTACCATCGCAAATCTGGTCCAGTCCAGGTCTGTATCCCCTTCTGTACTTGTGGAAGAGTGTGGCCCCAGCTGCCCCAGTTCTGCAGCTGTCCCCAGGTAAGGATCTGGCCACCCACTTCTCTTTCCCTCAGTGGTGGGTGATGGGTACCAGGACCCATGACTGGAATTACAGTCTCTGTCCATGTTTTCTCAGACTCTTCATCCGTTACTGACATGGATCTTGAGTTGTCCTCCACTGTCCCCTGGGTCTCCAAACAGAAGACTCTGGGAGTTTCTGCATGGCTACTTGCTGCTTTTGGGAAAGGTTATGCCATTTTCTCCTTAACCTTCCAGTTTGGAAACTTCTCCTTGTTCCCTTTTATATTCCACCCTCCCCAGTGGCTTATCCCCTGCTGTGGGTCCCTGTGGAGTTGGGTCTCTGTGTCTGGATAGAGTTAGGGAACTGTCTCACTGCTGTGGGAGATTTCAAACTCTGTACCCCTGGTGGGAGGTGGGAGGGATCCCAGATTCTGTCTGTTGGCACTTGCCAAGCTGTGTGGGACTGAATGACAAGGAGGGGAGAAGACTGGCCAGTGTCAGATGGAAGTTTCCTACATGACTATTTTTCTTTCTTTGATTCAGTCTTTGTGGGCTCCTTCTCCATTGATAGCTTCCTCCAGAGTTCTAAACAAGTGAGAATTGTCCTTTTTTTAAACTGAATCTCTGGGAGGGGTTTTCAGTAGCTGTCTTATGTTACCATATTGAGGACATCACTGCTTTCAAATCTGTTTTTACAAAAATTTTTATTGTGAAATGTGACATATATATAGAAAAGTGATAACTCTCAAAGTATGATTTAACAAGTAATTACAGAACAAATTTCAAAGAATGTTATAGGTTACAGTTCTACGCTTACAAAAATATTTTGTTGTGTTTTCTTGATTTTGCAATCACACAGTTACTACAACCCTTTTACTGTTTTTTGTATCTTTGAGGAGGTTTGTTGGGGTATATTGCATTATGAACTCCAGAAAAAATTTAAAAAAACATTTTAAATATTAACCCTTCCCTATCAGTGTGATCCCATTGTAAATAGGAACTATTTAACGTGTTATTTTTAGTTAAGATGTGGCCCAACTGAATGAGATTGTGCCTTAATCCTGCTCTTGGAAGCTTTATGAAGTCATGGAAGAGAAGAAACTAGAAGTCAATGGAAACTGGAAGAGAAAGGAGAATTTGCCACCAAGTGTATTGCATTTTGATGGAAGAGTCAATAAATTTCTGTTGATTAAGCCAACAAATTTCATGGCATTTTTGATGCAGCTGGGAAACTAAGACAATGGCTCTGCTAGTTTCTGTTACTGTTCAAAGATTCTGTGGGAGAATGGAACCCTAGAATATCTCATGGAGCCATCTTTGTACCTCTCCACATCTAACAGTTTTTGTTGGATATTGTAAATATTCCAGTATCCAGACTTTCTTGACTTCTTTAATGAGTGTTGAACTTAATCAATCAAGTAAGTTGTGGATAAACTTTGACTTTTGAAGACTTTAAAAATGCTTGGGAAGATTATAGAAAAGCCTTTACTCTGAAGATAGTTAAGCCATAGTACTATGGTGTGTAGTAACAAATGCCCTGGGTATTCACAGTTATGTCTCCATTCTAGCTGGATCAAATTCTCATGCAAGCTCTGGGAATTTTTCAACTTGCAACTTCCTATGAGTGCTTTTCCTAGCTTTGTGGACTTACTCTCTATTCATGGGCAGCTTAGTTTTCAACAACACTCTCAAGCATATCCGTATGTAGATTTATTAAGCTTTTCCATTGTGTAGTTCCCTCTTCTCCAGTACACTCTGTCACAAATTCCGACCATCTTAGCTTTTCCAAACCACTATCTCTTCTTAATTCATTGGTACCCCAGTGTTCTCCTTTGGCTTATCATAGAAGGTCAAGACCAGTGCCCTTTACTCCAACATGATCTAGTGTGGGAGTCTATTTTTCTTTATATTTTATCATGTTTATATGCATAAGCAAATATATTTTAATTTTGCCTGCTTTTAACTTTGTCAGTGGAATTTATACTGATATATTCTTTTGTGACTTGTTTCTTTTAATGTTATGTTTGTAAGATTCACCTATTGTGAAGCATATGTTTTGTTATTTTTCACTTTTGGATAGTATTCAAATAAGTGGATGCATATGCCACTTTATATTTATCTATTACACTGTTTACAGACATTGGTTTCATTCCTCCAGTTCTTTCTATTATGATCATTATTGTGTGAAAGTTTTTTTATATGTGACTTGAACATCTGTGCAAGAAATTCTTATGGAGTGTATACCTAGGCATGTGTGCCTTATGATCTTCACTAGTTCTACTATGCTAGGTAGTGTCAAACAGCCAAAATGATTGCACAAATTTGGTCTTCTGTTAGCTATTCTTGGTGGTGCACATTTTTGCCAAATCATGGCATTAATTTTTTTTCCAATATGGTGTGTCTTTAATGGCATATCTGAGTAGGTGTTAATTTGCACTTCTCTAATTATCAGTGAGGTGAATCATCTTTTCATCTTTTTCTCCATTTAGTTTTTTGAAGTGCCTGCTCAAATATCTTTTCCAATTTCCCATTGTGTTATCTATCTTTTAAGAGTTTTTATAAAAATTGTCCATATTCTTGTTCCTTTTTAGTTATGTGTGTCAAGCCAAGGTTCTGGGCTACCCACCATGGAGAAGGCCCATCATGACATGGAGAAGAGCACAGATATACGGGTCACCAAGGGCAGGAGTCCAGGCACTTCTGCCTGTTCCATGGCACCACGGTACCACTGTCACTATGGAACACACAGTGAGTGTTGTGCAAATATTAAGAGATTTATTACAGGAATTGGTTCATGTGACCTTGGGGACTGGCAAGTCCAAAGTTTGTAGGGAAAGTTGCAAGTTGGAAATGCCAATGAATTCACATATTCCCCAGAAGAAGTGGGCTTGTGAAGTAGAGTCATAAATTCTTTCTGACTACTGAAATCCTCTGTTCTCATCTTAAGGCCTCCAAATGTTTGGAGGAAGAGACTCCCTCATTGCAGAAGGCAATCTTTGTGGATTGTAGATGTAATCAGCTATTGATGTAAACAAATAATTATTTAAGTCCATCTACTAAATATCCTCACACTAACAATCAGGTCAGTGCTTCCTCAACTAAATGAATGCACATAATAATCTAGCCAAGTTGACACACAAAATTAACCATTGCACTGACTCTCAATGAGAAGAGACAGAGCAAGATCAGCTTCAGTAGTGGGATTTGGTCCCCCATGGCCAGTGGGTTCCTCCAGACAGCCAGTGCAGGGCCTGAGCACATGCCTCTCATGACACAGCCTTGGGAAACCCCGTTCTATCCCTGCTAGAAAGAGACATGCAGTGGGATTGGCCAAGTGCCACATGATACACAGGGTTAAGCAGCACAATGAAGCTCATGGTGTATTAAAGCAGGGAAGATTACCCTATAAGGAAGAAGGATCTGGGCTGAGCATGAGCTTAATACCCAGCTTCTAAATAAGGAAATGTTCCAGGCCTAGGTTTCTGATTAGGCAAGTCCAGAAAGGGGTGGCTGATAACACAATGGCTTCTTCCAAACAACATGCAATGAAAAAGTGCCTTTTTATTCTTTCACAGTGCATTTTGATGTAAGCAAGCTTTTAACATTAACATAGTCACATTTATCTTTTCTTTTGTGATTAGCATTTTTGGATTTTGTGTAAGTCATAAAATTATTTTCTTATGTTATCTTCTAAAAGCTTATATCTTTGTCTCTGACATCTAATGCTTTATTCACCTAGAATTTTTCTTGGTGAAGGTGTGAAATAGGAGTCCAATTTCATTTGTATCATAGCACATTTTATTGAAAATTCCATTCTTTACCCCTTTGGGTTACATTTTCATCTTTTCATAAATCAAATGTCTCTATAGGTTGGATATTTTTTCTTGTCCAATTGTCTATCCTGAAGCAAATACCATATTACCATTATCATTATTATTTCTGTAATAAATCTCTATATTTGGGAGAGATAATCCTTCCTATATTGCTCTTTTTTCATGAGCAGGTTGATTAGTTTTGTCCTTTTTCACTTTCAGTAATATTTTAAATTAGCTTTGTTAAATTCCAATGGAAAAATCTTTTTTGAATTTGGATCCACATGTTTATAATATTGGCTCTTCAACTGACAAAATTATCTGTCAGATTACTTAGGCCTTTTTATGTCATCTCATAAAATTTTGTAGTGTGATCTACAAAGATCTAGCATACTTTTGTTAGATTCACTACAAAGTACTTCATAATTAATAATATTGCAAAGGGTATGACAAGTTTTAATTTTTAAATTATTGCTGATATATAGAAATAAAATTGACTTTAAATCTTGATTTTCTAACTGTCTACCTTGGAAAAATTTCATAAGTTCTAATAATTTACCTCTGGTAATTTTGGATTTTTCCCTTTACATGTGGTCATATCATCTGTGAATAGAGACTGCTTTGTTTCTTCCTTTACAATTTTTGCAGCTTTTGCTTTTCTTTCATTTCTCTTGCCTTAAAGTGCTGGTTATGTCCTCAAGACACTGTTGAATAGAGGTTGTCAATGGTGGATATTACTGTCTTGTTCCCACCCCTAAAGGAAATCTTTCATCAGTTCACTATTAAGTATGTTTTTTGCTAGAAGATATTTAAAATTATATCCCTGCTCAATACTTTGTTTATTTTCTTCAGTTCCACTATGATGAATTTGATGGTGGGTATCTATTTATTTATCCTGCTTGGCATCTGCTAGGCTTCTTGAATTTGTGATTCAATGACTTTTATCAATTATTGGGAGTTCTCAGCTATCATTTGATTAAATCTTGTCCTTGCTTCATTCTTTTTTCTTTCCTTCTGGTACTGCAGCTAGATGCATAATAGAGTTTCTCACTCTCTTCCTCTTGTCCCTTAATCTCTTTTTGTAATGTTTTGTACTCCTTTCTCTCTATGATACATTCTGGATAATTTCTTCTGACTTTTATTCCATTTCCCTAATTACCACTTCTTCTATGTCTGATTTGTTATCAAATCAATACATATCTTTTTATTTTCCATAATTAAGTTTTTCAGTTCTTGGAGCTCTTTTTGTTTTTTCTAAGTCTATTTTGTTTTACCATTTCTTATTCCTTATACATATTTTTAAGCATCCCATTTATTTCTTTAAAACATATTAAGAATAGGTGTAATAAAATCTTTGTGTGATAAATCTATTATCTGCCCTCTTTGAAGGTCCACCTATATATACATATATATATTTCTATTCTTGGCTCTCACTATGGGTACATTATTTTCCTGTGTGTTTCTGTTTAGGATTTTTTTTACAAGGAATTTCTCATTTTCCTTGGAAAATTGCTTGTGGGGTTCTCTTTTGAGGCCTGGGATTATGAGTTCTTCAAAGGGAATTTACACCTGACTCATCCAGTCACCATCACCTGGGATCACTTTAAATTGATAATTTATGGTTATTTTGCAGTTTTTTATGGACCACAAAGGCTTGTGAATTTGGTTGAATGTCTGTTAGAGGGATGACTTGAGGTTATGTATTCTCCTGCTTTGCTCAAGTCCATGAGTTTGACTTTCCTTGAAAATCCATGATGGGGACATATTTCTCCTTCATCCGTACACTTATATCTCTCAATACCACATGAATCCTTAAAAACACAATCAAGTTTGCCAGGTGTGGCCTATATGCCCATGGTAAAAGTTGTCTCACTGCTTGGCTTACTCTTCTAGGTTTCTGCCTTGACTTATATTTTGGCTTGGAAATTCCTTATTATTTTCCTATTTCTGGAAACATATATATTCTTCTTCCACCTCCATGCCCCAGTTCATGTCACACTCTTGTTATTGGTACAGGCATGCTTTTCTCTTATAAAGAGTCATTAAATAAAAAGTATATGAATAATAAGCCCCTATGAAGTCACACTCAGTTTGAAAATATAAGAATTAATAGAAATATACATTTACCTGTGAACTTCCTTTCATGCTTTTCTCTAGCCTTCTGACACCCAAGGGAATCACTATTCTGAAACTTGTGTTTATAGTTTTTTCAAAAATATAGTGTTCTTATCTGTGTGTTCCTACAGAGTGTATTGTTTATTTGAGCTGGTTTAATTTTTCTAAGAAGTGTAATATCCTGTAACTATACTATTTGGACTTTTCTCATACAACAATATATTGTAACTGTTCACTATACTGTTGAATGTGGCAGAAGTTAATTTATTTTGGCCCCTGTATAATATTCCATTATTTAAATAAATATTTCAGTTTCTTTCTTAATGTTCATGACAAATGCATATTTGCATTGCTTCCAGGGCTTGTTATTATTAATAGAGCTACTCCAAACATTCTTTCATGTGGCTAATTGCATTTTCCAAAACTGGCTGCAATAGTCACTCCTATCCCCATAAGCTCTTAGGCAATGTAACTGTGTCACTTTTCCAACATCCTTTAGTTTGGGTGGGACTTGAGACTGCTCTTATCAACAGAATATGATAGAAATGATCCTGTGCATTTTCTTGATATAGCACTTCACAGACCTGGACATTTCTGATTCCTGCCTCATAGAATGCTAACTCTTGGGCTATGCCTGCTTGAAACCAATCCACCATGCTGTGGGAAAACCCAGTCACATGGAGAGACCCTGTGTAGAAGCTCTGGTCAATGGCTTCAGCTGAGCTCCCAGCTGCCAAATGGCATTAACTGCCAGCCCACTGATTGAGCCATGATGGGTGTTCCAGCTCTTTCAAGTTTTTAGATAACTGCAGCCCCAGCCAATGTTGACTACTACTGTATGAAGTGAGAACCCCAGGTTAAGTCAACTCAAGCTATAAAATGAGGTATAGTAATTTACTGTTGGTTTAAAACCACTAAATTCATAATCAAAATATAAATTTGTTCCAGAAGTGATTTTTGAACCTACATGAATCTGTTTCCTACTGCTTGGGTTTATGTCTATTTTTCCAGGGCTTCTATGACAAATACCACACACTGGTTGACTGTGGGCTTAAACAATGAGAATTCATTGCCTCACAATTTTGGAGGCTAGAGGTCCAATTTCCATGCTGAACACACCATGCTTTCTCCCAGAATCTGTAGTATTTTGGTGCTGGTTTGCCACAATTCTTGGGGTTCATTGGCTTGTATGTCTGCTTCTGTCACATGGCTTTTCCGTATTCTGCTTAGTCTTCTGCATTTCTGTCTAGATTTGCTTCCTTTATAAAGACTTCAGTCATTGATAGACTGAGTTATATATCCCAGAAAAAATGTTCTTAATATTAATCCACGTTCCTGGGGGTATAAACCCGTTTATAAATATGACATCTTGAAGATGCTCTTTTTAGTTGGGGAGCGACACAACTTTTTAGTGAGGGAATGAGGGTTGGGCTTAATTTGAAATACTGGAGGCCTTATAATGAGGACCCAGAAGGCACAGAAGTGAGAAAGGAGATGACACCAACATTTGACAGGTGGCATTAAGATAAGTCAAGGAACCCCAAGGATTACTGGAAATCAGCACCATAATGATACTCTTTTGGGAGAAGGCAAGCCATGCTGATATCTTGGTTTTGGACTTGTAGCCCCCAAACCGTAAGCCAATAAATTCCCATTGTTTAATCCAAAAACTGATTTGTGGCATTTGTGATAGCAGCTCAGGAAACTAAGAAAACCATATGGATTATAACCCACCCTAATTCAATTTGACCTCATCTAGATATGATCTCTGAAGATCTTATTTGCAAATGAGTCCACACCTGTATTAATAATAACATCTTCAAAGGTCCTATATACAAATCGATTCACACCCACTGGAATGTAGATTGAGATTTATGTCTTTTGTGGGGGATGTGATTCAATACCCAACAGGTGCTAATCTAGAGGTTTAGTTTTCAAGAGAAGAGTCCTTCTACCCTGGCAATGGTTTCATTCAAACTAGAAATAGAAACTGTTCCCTGGACACTTAGGCTCCTCATATCAATAAACCAACAGGGAAAAGGGGGGAGGGGTTTCTTTACTAGCTGGGCCAATTCATCCAAACTGTCAGAGGGTAATTGGGTTTCTACTACAAATGGGACTAAAAATGAGTATATATTAAATGCAAGAGAGCTTCTGAGGTAGCTCATAATATTCTCATTTCCTGTGGTAAGAGTTAATGGAAAATATCAGCAACCTGAAACTGGCAGAATTTTCCAATATATCAGATCCTTCAGGAATAAAAGTCTGAGTCATTTCTTAGGCAAAGAAACACATCCAGCAGAGGTGCTTGCTGTGGGTAGGGTACATGGAATGGGTGTTGGAAAAGCATGGTTATAAATATCAGTTATGATCATGTGACCAGGTACGGAAAGGATTGTCATTGTTCTGTTTCCTCCTTATTTTGAAAGGAAGTTTTATTTATATTAACAAATTCTTTTTTTTTCCCACTTTTCTGTTCTTTAAGATAAAATGCATTGGCAGTGCTTTACCTTATATTACAGCGTTAAAGTTTTAGGATATCAATGGTTTAATGTTACTCATCAAGAAAAAAAATGAACATCAACCAAAGATAGTTAAAGTGAGACATCAGACTTGATCTCCAATTTTGGGAAGAGTTGGTGTGTTTCAAATTGTATGTGGGATATTATAAACATAGTAGGTGGGAGATAATTTTGCTTTGGCTTTTTATTTGGAAAATAAAAACAGTTCAGCCAGGCACATTTGTGTGAGAATGGGTGGACTATGGTAGTTTTGGACTATGTCAACTTCCAAGCCCAACCTGCATTTGTCAGAATTCCCTTCCCTGCATGGATACAGATTAGGGGTGGTGACAAAGAAATTTGCATGAAGTTTGGAAGGCAAAAGTTGAACAGCAGTTCTTATATTTGGTAGGCTAGCAAAAACCCCAGTTGCTGCTAAAGCTCTTGCCTGTTATCATTGATCTGGGGACTCACATCATTGACATGGAGTAGCTGATCTTTCATGTCCTGCCAGATTTCCTTCAGGTCTTCTGAATTCTAGGCCAGGAAGGTGTGCAACTCCATCATGAAGTTCATCAACTTCTTCTATCTGAGAGAGATATGCAGATTCTCAATTTTCTTCATGGGTTTTTTGATGGTTAGTTTCATGTGTCAACTTGGCCAGGTGATGGTACCCAGATGTCTGGTCAAGCAAGCCCTGGTCTTGCCCATTTCATCCTGGTTATCTAATTTGTTGGTGAACAGTTGTTCATAATATTCTCTTATACTTTACTTAATTCTACGGGATAAGTGGTAATCTCTCCCTTTCATTCCTCACCTTAGTTATTTGTGTCTTCTTTCTTTTTTTCTTTGTCAGTTTAGGTTTATCTATCTCATTGATCTTTTTCAAAGAACCAGCTTTCAGTTTTCTTGATTCTCTCTAATTTTTAAAAATTCTCTATCTCTTTTATCGTTAATCTTATTTCTTTCCTTCTGCTCTCTTTGGGATTAGATTTCCCTTCTTTTTCGAGGTCCTCTAGATTTGAGGTAAGGTCTCTCATTTGAGATCTTTCTTCTTTTTTAATGTAAGTTTTTAGAGCTATAAAATTCTCTCTTATAACTGCTTTTGCTGAATCCCATAAGTTTTTGTGCATTGTGTTTTCATTGTTATTTGCCTCCAGATATTTCCTAATTTCCTTTGTGATTTCTACTTTGGCCCATAGTTTTTTTGAGTAGAGTATTCAATTTCCTCATATTTGAGAATTTTCCATTTCTCCCTCTATTATTGATATTTGACTTCATTCAATATAGTCAGATATGTTGTATGAGTTCAATATTTTTGAATTTATCAAGACTTTTGTGGCCTGTCCTGAAGAATGATCCATATATATTAGAGAAGAATGTGTATTCTGCTGCTATTGGGTGAAGTGTTGTATATATGTCTGTTAGGCCTAATTTAGAATATCTTTCAAGTCTTCTTTTTCCTTCTTGAGCATCTGTCTAGAAGTTCTATCCATTGTTGAAAATGGTATATTACATTCTCCTCCTATTAATATAGAACCATCTATAGCTGTTAATATTTGCTTCATATATTTTGGGGCTCTTCTGTTAGGGGCACATATTTTTATAATTGTTAATTATGATTGATTTTATGCCAAATTATTTTCAATAACATATGCATGCACTGTTCCTAAGACACTCAGTCCTCCACCATTTTCCTGTATTTGTTACAAATTATATCTTTCTACATTGTATGCTCCAAACCATCATTTTATTATAGTTTTATACATTTGCATTTTTACATCTCTATGAAGCAATACATTTAGTTACATAAACAATACAGTACAATAGTGCTAGCATTTACAATTACTCATATGGTTGCCTTTACTGGAGGTCTTTATTTCTCTATGTTGTTTTGTTCCAGTGTCTAGTGTTTCCTTACAAACTGAATAATTTCCTTTAGTATTGCTTATAGGGAACAAATTCCCCCAGCTTTTTTTTTTAATCTGGGAATGTCTTCATCTCTTCTTCCTTCTTTAAAATTCAGTTTTATTGAGATATATTCACATACTATACAATCATCTATGGTGTACAATCCGCTGTTCACAGAACCATCTTATAGTTGTGCATTCATCACCCCAATCTATTTTTGAACATTTTCCATACACCAAAAAGAATCAGAACTAGAATAAAAAATAAAAATAAAAAGAATACCCAAATCACCCCCATCCCACCCTATTTTTCATTTGGGTTTTGTCCCCATTTTTCTACTCGTCCATCCTTACACTGGATAAAGGAAGTATGATCCACAGGGTTTTCACAATCACACTGTCACCCCTTGTAAGCTACATTGCTATACAATCATCTACAAGACTCTACTGAGTTGCAGTTTGGTAGATTCAGGTATTTACTTTTAGCTATTCCAGTATATTAAAACCTAAAAAATCTTATCTATATAGTGCATAGGAATGTCCAACAGAGTGACCTCTCAACTCCATTTGAAATCTCTCAGCCACTGAAGCTTTTTTTCAGTTCATTTCCCATCCCCCTTTTGGTCAAGAAGATGTTCTCAATCCCATGATGCCAGATTCAGATTCATCCCCAGTAGTCATATCCTGCATTGCCAGGGAGATTTATACTCCTAGGAGTCAGGTCCCACATAGGGGGGAGAGCAGCAAGATCACTCACCAAGGTGACTTAGAGAGAGGGCCACATCTGAGCAACAAAGAGGCAACTGGTGGGAGACTCTTAGGCATGATTATAAGCAAGTTTAGCCTCTTCTTGCAGTATCCAGCTTCATAGGGGCCAGCCCCAAGACAGAGGTCTCAGCACATCAAGTCATCTTACCCCAATGTTTGTGAGAACATCAGCAACAATCTAGGTGTCTTCCTCATTTTTTGAAAGAAAGTCTTGTCACATATAAAATTCTTGGTGGACAATTATTTTCTTTCAACATTTAAATATCTCATACCACTGCCTTCTTGGCTCCATGTTTTCTGATGAGAAATTGGCACTTAATCTTACTGGGATTCCCTTGTACCTAACTCATTAATTTTTCTCTCACAGCTTTCAGAACCCTGTCCTTGTCTTTGACACTGGACAATTTGATTCTTAGGTGTCTTTGTATGCTATTTGGTGTTTGTTTCACTTCTTGAATGTGCATATCCATGTCTTTCTTTGAATTTGGAAAGTTTTCTGCCATTAATTCTTTAAATATTCCTTCTGTGACATTATTTCTTCTCCTTTTGGGACTCCCATAATGTATACATTGGTTTGTGTGGTCTGCAGGTCTCTTAGGCTGTATTCATTCTTTTCTTATTCTTATGTTTGTGTTCCTCAGCCTGAATAATTTCAGTTATCTTGTCCTCGAGTCCACTGATTCTTCTGCCACCTGAAATCTACTTTTGTAACTGCCTAGGGAATTTTTCATTTCAGTTATTATGTTCTTCAACTCTAGAATTTCCCAGAAGAGATTCCCATATTGTTCATTCACTTTTCTCCCATTTCTTTAGTTCTTTTCCCATGTTTCACTTTATCTCCTTGACCATATTGGGGATAATTATTTTAAAGTCTCTGGTAAGTCTAAAGACTTCTCCTCTTCATTGATGGTTTTGGTCTCACACAGAAGTTGAAGTTTTAAGGCACAGTCAATATCATCCTTTGCCCTTTAGTCTGATTTGCCTTTGTCCTAAACAAGTCCATTTCATTCATATCTCTAATTGAAGTTTGATCTCATTTTTAGCTTCTTTACTAGTTGCTGTATGGGGTAATGTTGACATTCATAGCTGTTGAACTCTGGTTCTGAGGCTCAGGTGTCATACAGATATCCAAAGTTCCAGGGACTGGAACTGCTTATACACAAACAACTCAGATTTCAGAAATGACCATTAAAACTCATGAATAGATGTGACTGCTGTAAGAGCTTACAATCTATGAACTTTTATAATAAGCCTTTCCCTGATAACCTGTGCTCTCATTCAATTCTCAGAGTTTTCATATTTTAGTTAGTCTATATTACTGAGGCTTTGTAATGTTTGTCTTTTCATTTCTGGCTTATTTCACTCAACATACTGTCATCAAGGTCCATTCACCTAGTTTCACACCTCACCACTTCACTCCTTTTTGCCACCATTCAATATTCCACTGTATGTATACATCATAGTTCACCAGTTCATTTAATAGGTCAGTGTACCCTTAGACCACCTCCATCCACTGAAAATCATGAATACTGCTGCCATAAACACCAGTGTGCAAATGTCCATTCTTGTTTCTGCTTTCAGTTCTTCTAAGTTTATAACCAATAATGGGGTTACAGGATCATATGGCTACCCCATACCTAGCCTCCTCTGGATCCACTACACTGCCCTCCAGAGGGGCTGCACCATACTTCTTCCCCACCAACAGTGACTAGGTACATCCCTCTCTCCACATTTTCCCCATCACTTACATGCCATGCCTCTCTTTATATTTTAAACACAGTTTATTTCACACACCATACAATCCACCCTAAGTAAACAACCAATAATTCCCAGTATAATCACATAGTTATGCTTTCACCACCACAATCCATATGAGTAGATTTCCATTTCTTTCACAAAGAAGAAGAGGAGAAAAAACAATAAAAAGAAAATATAGAATAAAAAATAAAAATAAAAAATAAAATACAATGAAAAGATCAGACACAACAACATCAAGGATCCCTTACAACTTCCTTATATCCCCCTCTTATTGATATTTAGCTTTGGTATATTGTCTTTGTTACAATTAGTCGAAGCATATTGCAATGTTACTGTTAACAATAGACTCTAGTTTGCATTAGTTGCATTTTCCCCTAAACCATCCAATTTTCTATATCTTGCAATGTTAACATTCATTTGTTCTCCTTCATGTAAAAGCATTCTTATATTTGTGCATTTAATTACCATCATTGACCACTCTAGGTTTCTCAATGTTATACAATCCCAGTTTTTATCTTCTATCTTTCCTTCTGGTGTAATACATGACCCTAGCCTTCGTCTTTTGAATGTAATCATAATCATCTCTGATCAGAGTATTTACAACATTGTGCTAAGGTCACACAGTATTGTGCTATCCATTTCTAGATCTATACAATAAATCCTGTTGAACATTCTGTACTCCTTTGGCATCAAATGCCTAATCTCTGTCTCCTTTCTATATCCTGATAACCTGTGTTCTCAACTTTAACTCTCAAAGTTCACTCATTAATGTTAATTCAAATTAGTGGGACCATACACTGTCCTTTTGTTTGTGGCTAATTTCACTCAATGTAATGTCTATTGTCTACCACTTTGTCTTTTGGATTTTATATGACATATCTTAATTTATTTTAATTTTTTCACACTCTATTTATACCCTTACTGTTAGTCTTCATTTCTACACTGATCTTCAAACCTCTCTCTCCTATTTTCCTATCTGACTTTAGTGCTCCATTTAGTATTTCTTGTGGAGCAGGTATCCTGTTCACAAACTCTCAGTGTCTGTTTGTCTGAAAATATTTTAAACTCTCCCTCAGTTTTGAAGGACACTTTTGCTGGATATAAAATTCTTGGTTGGCAGTTTTTTCTCCTTCAGTGTCTTAAATACCACTGCCTTCTGGCCTCCATGGTTTCTACTGAGAAATCCACACATAGTCTTATCAAGCTTCCCTTTTATGTGATGGATTGCTTTTGTTTTGCTGCTTTCAGAATTCTCTGTCTTTGACATTTGATAATCTGACTATTAAGTGTCTTGGAGTAGGTCTATTCAGATCTATTCTGTTTGGAATATGTTGCACTTCTTGCATCTGTAGCTTTATGTCTTCTTAAGTGATGGAAAATTTTCAGTGATTATTGCCTCCATTATTCTTTCTGCTCCTTTTCCCTTCTCTTCTCCTTCTGGGACACCCATGACATGCATATTTGTGTCCTTCATGTTGCATTCTATTCCCTGAGACTCTGTTCATGTTTTTCCATTATTTCTCCTGTACTTTTGTGTGTAGGATTTCAGATGCCCGGTTATTGAATTCTTTCTTCTGCCTCTTCAAATCTGCTGTTTTATGTCTCCATTGTTTTTTTCATCTCTTCTATTGTGCCTTTCATTCCCATAAGTTCTTCCAATTGTTTTTTCAAATTTTTATGTTCTTCCTTTTGTTTGCTCAATGTCTTCTTGGTATCTTTCATCTCTTTTGTGATATATTCCCTCAACTCATTAATTTGGTATTTTAATTTATTTAGCATGTTTGTTTTAACATCTTTAATTAGTTGTTTCATCTCCGGTATCTCATTTGAAGTGTGTTTTTCCCTTTGATTGGGCCATATCTTTGTTTCTCCTAGTGTGACTCATATTTTTTTTGTTGCCTAGGCATCTGGTTTCTTTGATTACCCCAATGAGATTTTCCCAGACCTGATGGGCCCAGGTCTCAGGAGGAGGATGCACTCAGTATCAATTTTCCCTGAGGATGAGACCCAGCAGGTTGTCAGACTTTCTTATGAGGCCTCTAGACTCTATGCTTTCCTATCCTATCCAGAATGTTGTGCCAGTCATCCCACAGCTCCCCACCTGCCTAAAGAAGTGCAGTGTCTTTAATTCTCAGCAAACCCTGTACCAGCCAGAAGCCAAGCTTAATCTGTATCTTTCTTTTATTTCCTCAGGCCCTGTGGTATGAATTTTCTAAGGGAGGACTGCCACTTGAGCTGGGTGCTGGCCCCCTTTCTTAGGAAAGATAACCCCATTAAAGAATTATTTACTTCACTTGTGTTCTTCCTTTGTCTCTCATCTTAACTGCACCTTTCCTGTGCCAGCACTGACAACTGAAAATGCCCAAGGTTTTCTCTAATGAGCAACTTAGAATGATAGAAAAAAGAAAGAAGAAAGATATCACCTTTTCAGAACCAGTCCCAGCCCCTCAGTTTCACCTGTCAAGAGCCAGAGTTGGTACTCAATTCTATGTGCTACTTTTCTTTGGACATAGCCCTTTCTCCATATTCTGAGCTCTGCCAACTCCAAAAGCTTCTGTATTTTATTTATTTATTTATTTATTTATTTATTTATTTATTTATTTATCTATCTATTTATTTATTTATCCATCAGCCCCACCTCCTCTCTGCCAGGAGAGACATCCAAGTTCCTTCTCTTCTTGTCCCAGCTTTATCCATGCTACTAACTTGTATTCAGTAGTCCAAATTTTTAATTTAAAACTGCATTTGGAGCTTGGTTGAGCTAAATTCCTTTGCATCTAGAAGAGACTGCTTCATTTTCCCACAGGGTAGTGTTCCATCTTAGCCTGCCATGCCACTGGTGTAGAGTAACCAGTCTCTGCCATTCAGGGGGCTTCACTTACAGTTTTATGCTTGTTTTCAGCCCTTCCACTCATTCCAGACTTGTATATGAGGGTATCTGGTCACAGATGTCCCCAAAGCAGTTTTTCCAGACTATTTACTAGTTGTTCTTGGCTATTTACTAGTTGCTCTAGAGGATTAACTAAATTCCACATCTCCCTTCCTGCCATCTTCTCCCCCTCCACTCCTGGGTGCTCTTTTGTGTGACTTAAGGCAAGTAGTAATTGTACCAGGCCATTTCAATGTAATTGTTTCTCATGGTGTCTGAGCTGTCAGCAAGCAGCTTCTCTGTCCTTAGGACAAACTCTGGGAGGGGGAACCTGAGACAAGTTTCCTGGCTCATCTCTCAGAATTCTAACTAAGAGATCAGCACTGACATGCATTTTCCCCAGTATGCACCCAGGGAATACTTTTCTCCCTCTGGAACAGGGCCAGGGGTCTACAATGGTAGTGCAAGCTGGCTGTGGAGAGGGTGGCAAGAGGGGCCAGCAAGAGTTCCAGGACCTTTTGAAACTGTGCTTTCTTAATTCAGTACTTGCCCAGTTAATGCAGCCTTTTAACTGTTTTCTATATTTTTGAGGAAGTTTCCTTTCTTTCAGATTCCTCTTCCACCTTTGCCCCAGGGGGACTGCAGCAATGTCTGCCCTCATAGAGGTCCCCAGTCATCTGAAGCAGCTGATCAAATGTAGAGGTCTGGGATCAGACAACACATGCCTGGAGTTTGCAGGACTAGTTCTTTACATCCCACCATGGCACCAGCAAGCTGAGACAGAAGATGGGATCTCCAGGCCTTGCTGTTGTCTGCCGTGGGACTTAGGGAAGAGGAATGGCATATACCACAGGGAGGGTGAAACTCACCAGTCTTTATTGCAATTTAACAGTCTCTTCCTCCTGCTCCTCACTGGACGTTGCAGTGTTCACCAGGTTCTGTAATTTCAAAGTGGTTGATTCAGGTTTTTTCTGCCAGTTCAATAGTTCTTTCAGTAGAGGTACTGATTGTTGGAGATTCCTACTTCACCATCTTCTCACAGACTTCCCCAATTTTCCTGTATATGTTTTAAATAAACATTCAGTATATGATACCATTTCTTCTATAGCCAGGATTTACGGGTCCAGGAATCAATAATTGGTAATAGAAGTGGCACCACTCACTATTAACCTTAGTGGTCCACTTTCTTTTGGCTAATATTTGCATAGGATACCTTTTATCATTCTTGAGCTTTCAATCTTTCTGTGGCACTTACATTTAATGTGCATACTGATATACTTGGGTCTAAGTCTCCTATATAGCAATATGATTTCCATTTGTCCTACTTGTTCTGTTTCCTTTTCTCTTTCCTTTTTTTTGGATGGGATTTTTTTTACAGCTGAATTTTTCTCTATTATTTTGATTTATCATAAACAGTAGTCATTAATCTTTTTACCTTCTTCTCAAACAACCCAATGTCATTAAAAATTTCACCTCTACCCTATTTATATGTTTACTGTTGGTTATTTTATTTGTTTTAATTTTCAATCTTCATTTGATATAATAATAAAGATAATTATTATACATAGTCAATATTCATTTAACTTTACTTACCTATGTACACTACCATTGCTTTTAATCCTCCCATCATCTTTGAGTTTTCATCTGGGATCATATTCTTTTGCCTGAGCCATAAACTTTAGTAGTTCCTTTATTGTACATTTGCTGACAACAAATATTCTATTTTTGCTTGTCTAAAATTGTTTTAAATTTTTATTTAAAATATTGCACACAATCACAAATCTACAGAAAAGTTGGAAGAACATTAGAAAGACATTTTTTCTTGAATCACTCAAAAGTAAGTTATTGACCTGATGTCTCCTTACCACCAAACATTTTAGTGTGTTTCCTGAAAACCAGAACACAACCATCAGTCATCAAAATCAGAGAACTAACATTGATA
This sequence comes from Choloepus didactylus, assembly GCF_015220235.1. Taxonomy (NCBI): domain Eukaryota; kingdom Metazoa; phylum Chordata; class Mammalia; order Pilosa; family Megalonychidae; genus Choloepus; species Choloepus didactylus. Next base: position 6,158,825 of record NC_051325.1, on the reverse strand, counting down.
TATCACAGCCATTTAACTCTCCTGACCCATTCATTTTTTCACCATGTCCCTCTGCCACTTTTTACAGTATGAAGATCCATCCAGGATCACACATTGCATTCAGTCATAAGCCTGTAGTCTGCTTCAATCTGAAAAAGTTTCCTCAGTCTTTCCTTGGATTTCATGACTGATATTTTTAAGATACCAGGAGAGTTATTTTGTAAAACAGGGCTCAGTTTGGGTTTGTCAGATGATTTTTCATGATTCAAGTTATGCAGCTTTGGCAGGAAATAACACTCCTCACTGCCTACTATTGGGGGGTACATGATTTTCATTTGCCCCATCACTGATGTCATTCACTCTAAACACTTCATTAAGGTGGTGTCATCCAGCCTGATCCACTGTGAAGATAATCTTCTTCCCTTTTTAATGAATATGCATTTTGTGGGGAGCACCTTGAAACTATATAGATATTCCTCATTCCTCATCACACTTCCAGTTAATTAATTTAATGTATCAGTTTGGATTCATGGTTTCCTATTTTATTCAAGATATTATAATTTGTTACTATCATTATTTGATTCTCAAATGGACTCCAGTATGGCAAGTTAGAGCCCCTTCCAGATGGCTTTTGTGTACTTTAGACATGTTCACTTCATCCTTTGAGCACTGCCTTACTTTGTGGTGTAAGAAGTTCCAAGTTCATCTTGGAGTTTCCTTGCCAGTCATGGTTAAGCCATTTCTTCAATCAGCTTTTAGTAAAGAAAAGTATTGAGATACCAAGATCTGGTGTTGGGTTTACCTCTGGCTATTGGGGTGTCACTATCCTCAGGACCTTACAGTGGACAGAATTGGGGAATATTTGTGTCTCTCTATATAAACACAAATATATGTGTATATGTATACATATAGAAATACTGCTTTAATTATTTATCTATCTACATATTTTGAAATCCACAAATTCAACCTGATGAATCCAGTTTGAATCAAATTTGATGGAGTTCATTCTAGTTATTTTCCCTTTTGGTATTTATGACTCCCTTCTCCCCATCCATTCTTCTCGATTTATTTATTTAATTTATCAATCCCCTATCTAATCAATCTCTCTTCTCTTCCACCATCTCCTACCCAACTTGGATGTCCTTCTCTCCTCTCTCAAGCCCTGGTCCCCCATTTTGGGCTGCACCTCCCTCCCAAGTGAAACCCTGGTCATCCTTCTTGGTGCCTGACTTCCTTTGCCAGGTTGCCCTCCCCTCCTCTGCCATGTGTGTGCCCTGGGCTCTGAGTCCATCTCACATCCTATTCTGGGCCTCTTTTCCTCCTGCACTCCCATGCAGATATCTACTTTGCTCTGCCTACCTAACAGCTTCAGATAGGAAACAAAGTGAAGAGGAAAAGAAGGGTCATATTTACTTTTGAAAGATAGTTATTCTCAGCACTTTGAGGATAGTGTTGCATTTTCTTCTTGTTCCATTGTTTCTGTTGTAATGTCAACTTCTGGTCTTAATATTACTTCTTTGAAGGTAATGTGAGATCCCTCCTTCCTGCCTCTGCCAACCCCAACTATTTTAAATTCAATTTTATTGAGATATATTCACAAACCATGCAATCATCCATGGTGACCAATCAATTGTTCACAGTACCATTATATAGTTGTGCATTCATCACAATTTTTGAACATTTTCATTAGCACAAAAAAAGAATAAAAATTAAAACTAAAGTAAAAAAGAACATCCAAAACATCACACAACCCCCATCCCTCCCTATAGTTAATTTAGTTTGTCTTCCCCAACTGCTTTTACATTAGTCTCTTCCTTTGTTATTTAGCAGTTTTATAACATTAAGTTTAGTGAGTTTTATATATATTTTACTGTGTGTGTGTGTGTGTGTGTGTGTGTGTGTGTATATAATATATATGGCTAGAAGAAATTTTCTATATATTTTACTATGTTTGAATCTTGGGCTGGCATCTTTTGTTAGTTTTCAAAATATTTCATTTCAAAATATTTCTGACCTCTTTAAAAATGTTTCTTTCCCTTTCCCTCTCACTTCCTCTGGGACTCTGAGCACATATATATTAGACTTTATCACCATATTTCCTTTTCTTTTTCCTTTTCCACTCTTCTGTATGTTCTATGCTTTTATTTTTATATTCTTCATTCTAGATATGTTCTTTTGATCAAGCTTCTGGCTCACCAATTCTTTCTTCAGCTGTGTTTACTCTGCTCCTAAACCTGTCTTTTGTGTTCTTAATTTTTGCAATTGTATGTTTCAGCTCTAGGATTTCAGTTTTTAAAAATATTATACTATGTTTTATGTTGCATTTTTTAGGTTTCAATTTCTGCTGAAAATTTTCAGATTATTGTTTAAAGCCTGTGATATAGCATCACAGTTATTTTAAAGTCTATAGCTGATAATTCCAAAAGCTGGAGTTGGAGCCATTGTGGGTCTTCCATTTCTGTTAGTTATTCCCCATGCTGTTTTGTCTCTTTATATGTTGGGTTCTTTGTGATTATATGCTAGACATTGCATTCAGAAGTATTGAGGTGAGAATTTGAGCCTAAAGTGTTTTTATAATTTTCCGGAAATGATTTCCTTATGCTTCTGGCAGGTTTCTGGTGGCAGTCACAGTGTGGGGTCCACTTAGCATAATGGCAGAGATCAAGCTTTTATAGGAAGCCAATCACTTGAATATGGGCTGTAGTCCTGGTGAGGGATGGCTTCCTTCTTTTTCTTCTTTGCTGCTAGGGTGAAGTTCTGCAGGTTTCCAATTCAAAGTACAGAGACATTACCAGATCCTTTCTCATAGTGTGTCCCAGACTCCAAGTCTTTTCTCCAGGTTCCAGAAGATTATGAAAATTGATATTCAGCCTCTCAACTGCTTATTCTAGAATCAGCAAATTCCTTCAGTGGAAAAGTGGTAGTAAATGCCAGGCCTACATCTCTGAATTCCTGTCTCCTTTTGGCTCTTGATCTTGCAATTTGTAATTTCTCCACTGTATTCAAGCAGATTTGTAAAATATTTCATCCAGATTTTCTAGTATTCCTCAGAAGTAAGGTTGGCCCAAATTGCCTGAAGCCATTACAAGAAGCAGACATCTGTTTCTTTTAAAATTTTTATATTTTGTTTGTTCCTGGTTTATATACCAATACAATTGATTTTTGCATATTGACCTTGTAGCCTGTTATGTTTAATAATGATTTTTGTACATACTTCTGGATTTTTCTTAGACAATTTTCTTGCTTTATTTGTTTAATTTTTGTCTCCCTGCACACCCTAAATGAAATGTTGCTTTCTACAACTTCCCATGAAGAATAAGTTCAAAAATGTTTTTGGTAGAGACAGTTTATTAGGTCAAAGAAATTCAACTCTATTCTTAGTTTGAAAAAAATGTTTTATATCATAAATGAATGCATAATTCTTTCAATATTTTTGTACTTTAAGATCACATGATTTTTTATCCTTTAATCTGTTAATTCTTTGAACAACATTTACAGATTTCTGAATGTTAACTATCCTTGCATTTTGGGGATAAGCTTAACTTGGGCATGAAAAATTATCTAATTTTTAATTACTAGATGATCAGCTTCTATTGGTCATTACATTCAAGTGATTGAAGAACTTCCTGCAGATAAATATGGCCAAAATGAGAGTTTTGCTTAAATTAAAGTGCAATTTGCTTAATTAAAAGCTATTCAAGAGCCAGATGATGCACATGACTACTTTCAGATGGCCAAAGCAAACTGCAGGAAATTTGCTTTTGTGCATATAAATTTTGCACAATTTGAACTATCACAAGGTAATTGCAAGAAAAAGTAAGTAGCTCCTTCATAAAGCTGTAGTGGAGCAGTACCACTAGAAATGTTGGAAAATGCCATACAGAATTCAAACCTCCAGAAAAAGCAACTGCTTTTAGAGCAGGAAAAGAAGAGTTTATCAGCATCTACAATATTTCCTGCCCAAGAACCATTCTCCAGTTCACTTGGACATTTACAGAATATGAACATCAGTTGTGATTCCATAGGACTGTCTACTAAGGCCAGGTTTTTGTATGGAGAGAACATCTCCCCTCAAGATGCAGAAATTGGTCTTCAGAATCCTTTAAAATAAGCAAACAAATCTAAACTCTTATGCCCATTTGGAAGAGTTTCGGTTAATCTTTTAAATAACCCAGACTATCATATGAAGACTGATGATTCTGGTGTACCCAGTTTTACAAAAAGACAGACCTCTGGATCAGAATGCTGAAATTTGAGTGTTCCCAGATCTAAATCAAGTGGAAATGATTCCTGTGAATTGAGAAATCTAAAGGCTACTCAAAACAACCATTCTAAGGAAACTCTTCTGTCAGATGACAAAAGTTATGAGCTTTCTACTGATTCAGTAACCCCAGAGAATAAAACTGAATCAAGTCTTCTAACTAAATTAGAAGAAACTAAAGAGCATCAAGAACCAAAGTTCCCAAAAAGTGATGAGAAACAATGACAATCTAAGAGGAAGTCTGAATGTGTACACCAAAGTCCTATTGCATCTTCAAATCATTGCAGATTTTGGAGGTAACTTAAAAGGTTGATACAGAGCAGAAACATACCACTTTTGGACAACTGCCTTTCCAGTTTCAAAACAGTCACCAACAATATCAGCACTTAATTGGATTTATCCAAAATCTATTTGTAAGACACTAAGTAGCAATACCTTAGATGATCACAGTCAATATCTTAGATGATTAGAGCTCCAGTTGTAAAAAAATTACAGTCCACCTGCTTGTCAATTATGAACACCATAGCCAACCTACCTATTTTCAGCAGCAGCACCAAATACCAACTACTCCACTTCACAATTCACAGCGTTCAGCATCCTCTTCCACAAATGAATGTATTTCAGTTGAAGGAAGAATTTATTCCATATTGGAGCAGATAGGAAGTGGATGTTCAAGTAAGGTATTTCAGGTGTTGAGTGAAAAGAAACATACATGCTATAAAATATGTGAACTTAGAAGCAGATAATCAAACTATTGATAGTTACCATAATGAAAGAGCTTATTTGAATAAACTGCAACAGCACAGTGATTAGAGCATCTGATTTTATGGTTATGAAATTACAGACCAGTATATCTACATGGTAATGTAGTGTGGAAATATTGATCTTCATAGTTGGCTTAGAAAGAAAAAAAATCAGTCAATTCTTGGGAACACAAGATTACTGGAAAATATGTTGGAAGCAGATCACAAAATTCATCAACATGGAATTGTTCATAGTGATCAGAACCCTGTTAACTTTCTGATAAACTGATGGAATGCTAAACCTAATTGATTTTGGGGTTGCAAACCACATGTAACCAGATACAACAAGTATTGTTAAAGATTCTCAGGTAGGCACAGTTAATTATATGCTTCCAGAAGCAATCAAAGACATGTCTTCCTCAGAGAGAATGGGAAATAAAAATGAAAGATCAGTGATATTTGTTCCCTAGGATGCATTCTGAACTATATGACCTATGGGAAAACACTATTTTAACATATAATTAATCAGATTTCTAAATTCCATGCTATAATTGACACTAATCATTAAATTGAATTTCCTGATATTCCAGAGAAAGATCTTCAAAATGTGCTGAAGTGTTGTTTAATAAGGGACCCTAAACAGAGGACATCCATTCCTGAGCTAGGGGCACATCCATATGTTCAAATTCAAACTCATCCAGGTAGCCAGATGGGTGAAGGGAACCACTGAAGAAATGAAATACGTTCTGGGCCAACTTGTTTGTCTGAATTCTCCTTACTCCATTTTGAAAGCTGCTTGAGTATGTATGTTTTTAATTTCAGTCTTTATTTGAGCAGTATACTAGTGGTGAAAAACATGATTCCTCTTCATCATCCAAGCCTTTTGAAAAAAAGGGGGATAAATGATTTGCAGCCACTCATAGACTATATAATAACACCTGTAAAATATATTGGACTGTTGTACTCTTGATTCTCTTTGGACATATGCTCTTGAAGGCCACTTCACTCAAAAGTGTTATCAACAAGAAAGCTCAGATTATCACCAAAAGAAAACTGTAAAATAACAACCACTAACTGTACTGTATATATTAAATTGGAGAATTGTTTTTCTCCATTTTATGCTTTCCTGTAAATCTAATCTATTTGATGTTATTTCACACTTGGAATAGTGAGTGGACAACAAAAATATTTTCTGAAGAACTTTGTAAATAAAGTTGTGTAGCATACAATGACACTAAAAGTTCAAAGTTTTAAAATTATTTTCTTCAAGAAATATATTATTAGTATAGCAGCAAAATTCTTATTTAGTAAAAATGGGTTTGAGGGAAGAAACAGTAGTAGACCTTAATAAAGAATTTTGGAAGAAAGAAAAACTCCCAAAGGTTTCTGAGTTTTGAGGTAAATTTCTTATTTCTTTATGATACAGTCCATAGTTTTAGAGCTGCACATGGCTCTTTCAATTCATCCTCTGATTCTTCATAGTATCAATTGTTTTTACTGTTTAGAGTATCCTGCAGGGTTGTGTGGTATAAGTTTTATAGTGCATGTCCTCATTCTTTGACTTGCTTGGGAATGGATAATTACAAGTATGAGTCCAGAATCTCTTGACTGAGTCTCATAGTTTAAAGGTAACATCACATAGTATTTTCTTCCCAATTTTTTATTCTTTGTTTTTTGTTTTCAGGGTTATAGAATTTAAGTTAATGAAATTTAATCAATAACTAGCCTTCTGTTCAAGCTAAAGCTGGAGTTTGTAAACATGTTCATGTAGAAGACATGGTAAAAATCCAACCTGGAAATCTGAAATTTATCCCACATGCTTTTGTTTCTTTTAAAAATGATCTTGAAATTTCCTGTATGTGTATAACCAAAATTTTTGTATGCTTTTCATGTTGAGTCAGAAATCTCTTATGCAAAAATGCATTCAAAAGTTTATTGTCATTTCTCAATAGTACATGTGCACCTAGAAAAAAATAACTCAGTCTGTAAATCTTACTATGGGAATGCAACTGTTTTCTTTGAAATCAAACAACTGAGAATTCTCTTCTGGATTCACACAGTACCTTTACTGTCTTATCCAGATTGGATCCACTACTTCCTCACACTGTATAAGTTATAAAAGATATCTGAGGTATCAAATTTGCATGTGATATCTGTATTCCACCAGGTTGATAGTCTTTATAGTAAATAATCTCATACACTAAATTTCAGGGGATAAGTGTTGTTGGTACTTGATAAGAAAAATTTGATTAATAACTTTATGTTCCCCTTTAATGTGCTTGTATTAGTTAGGGTTCTCTAAGGAAACAGAACCAACAAGAGATATCTGTAACTATGATTTTATAAGAGTGTCTCATGCAACTGTGGGGATACACAAGTCCAAATTCCATAGGGCAGGCTGCAGACTGGCAACTGCAATGAAGGTGTTTGATGAACTCCTTGGGAAAGGCTTTGCTGGCTAGCAGAATATGTGAAGGTCCTCTCTCCTACCTCCTTAAAAGTCTTCAACTGATTGGATTAAACCAAGCTGATTGAATTCTCTCATTCTGGAAGACATGCCCTTCATTGATATAATCAGTCATAGATACAGTCAACTGACTGATGATTTAATAACCAGCCTTCTGATTTATTAACCAGCCACAAATATCCTTGCAGTAATGGTTAGGCCAGTGCTTGCTTGACCAGACACCTGGACACCATCACCTGGCCAGGTTGACACATAAACCTAACCATCATAGTGCCTAAGCTAAATAAAGAAATATTCTTTGATGGGGAAAAATAAGCTGATTTAAGTTTGCTACTACTTTCTTTAGAAGTTTAGTATCTATTTAATGGTTGATACTGTCCTGTAATTTTCCTTTCCTACCCTATCCTTGTCTGACTTGTCTGTTAAGATTATACTGACTTTATAGAATGACTTAGGGGTAATTCCTTATTTTTCACTATTTGAAGGAGTTTGCACAAAATTGAAATGATATATGCCTTGAAAATTTGGCAGAACATGATGCTAGTATTTTCATTAAAGTAGATACGAAGCTGCTCCTTTAATTTATTTAGTAGCTATAGGACCCTTGAGGCTCTTCTTGTAAGTGATTTTGTAAGGTCAATTAAATTTTATATTGGGATAAGGATACTAATAATGAAGACGTTGAACAAATAACCTTTAACAAGCTGAATTTATGGAAGTAGTATAAAATTACATTTAGTATTTTTCTCAGTTCTCTAGCATCCTTAAAGCTTGCTAAGATTCAGAACACTATAATAATAGCTTGCTAAACAGTGATAAAAATGAGATGATGCATTTAGATGTCAGCATCTCACAAAAGAAGATGCTACATCTAAATTCTGTCAGGGCCCCAGTTAGCAAGGTTCATAAAGGAGTGAAGACATAGGACAGGTTCACGGTAGCAAACCATTCCATTTTAGCACCGAGTGTTAGGCAGAAGGCTAATTTAAGTAATATTGCAATGAGGTATCAGGCTTATTTTTTTAATATTGTGTGATACATGTTGAGGGCCAAAGCCAGACTTATACCATCCAATGATTATCAAAATCAGCATGACAAGAAGGCTTGTATCAAATATCCAGACTGGAATAAATATGAGAAAGCAGGTCCAAGGTGCCTTCTCATCCAGTTTCAACACCAACATGATCAAGAAGAGTAATGTGAAAAGCCAAGTGATTAGTACTCTCTGGGCAAAGGACATTCTCATTTACACAGTTTAAAGAGTCTGTTGCAGAGTCCAGAAAACAGAAATATATCCTGGCAATTCTGTTGCTGTTGAGCAGAGAGGGGCACAAAGATCAGGACATTTGCCAGTTTAGATCCATGGCCTTTTCCACATTCTCCCTGCCATTCAATCCAGAAACTGTCGCATGACAATGAAGAAGCAACTCATTCTGCCTCTCTGAACATTTGCAGTCTTCTTGAGTCATGGCTGATAAGATACTTTCCTAGGACTCTTCATTTTATGTAAAATTCAATGGCATAAATTTATTTATTGAATTGTATTATTACCTCTACATCAATAAGTAATTTTGTGTGTGTATGTGTGTGTGTACAGACATACTTCAGAGATATTACATGTTCAGTTCCAGACCATCATAATAAAGTGAGCATCACAATAAAGCAAGTCACATGGACTTTTGGTTTCCTAGTGCATATAAAAGTAATGTTTACACTATACTGTAGTCTCACGGGTGCAATAGCATTATGTCTAAAAAACAATGTACTTACCTTAATTAAAAATTAATTTTTATTTTAATTGCTAAATTAAAATTTGTATTGCTAAAATGCTAATCATCATCTGAGTTTTCAGTGAGTTGTATTCTTTTTCTGGTGGAGGGTCTTGCCTCAATGTTGATGGCTGCTGACTGACCAGGGTGGTGATTGCTGAAGACTGGGATGGCTGTGGCAATTTCTTAGTATAAGGCAACAATGTAGTTTGCCACATAAATTGACTCTTCCTTTCATGCAGGATTTCTTTGTAGCATGCAATGCTGTTTGATAGCATTTCACCACAGTAGAACTTCTTTCAAAACTGTAGTCAATCCTCACAAATGTTGACACTGTTTTATCAATAATTTGAGGTAATATTGGAAATCCTTTGTTGTCATTTCAACAGTGTTCAATAGCATCTTCCCCAGGAGTGGATTCCATCTCAAGAAAACACTTTCTTTGCTCGTCCGTATGAAACAACTCCTCATCCATTAAAGTTTAATCATGAGATTGCAGCAAATCAGTCACATCTTCAGGTTCCACTTTGAATTCTACTTCTTTTGCTACTTCTACTGCATCTACAGTTACTTCCTTCACTGAGTCTTGAACCCCTAAAAGCTACTCATGAAATTTGGAAACAACTTCTTGCAAACTCCTGTTAATGATGATATTTTGACATCCTCCCATGAATCAGGAATTTCTTAACCTAGAGGTTAAGCCCTTGCCAGAAGGTTTTCAATTGGCTATACCCAGATCCATCAGAGGAATCACTATCCATGGCAGCTATAGCCTTGCAGAGACTTTTCCTTTCACTTGAACATTTGGAGGCCATTGTAGGGTTAATAAATGGCCTAATTTAAATATTGTTGTGTGTCAAGGAATAGGGAGGCCAAAGGAGAGGGACAGAGACAGGGGACTGGTCTATCAGCGAAGCAGTCAGAACACACACATTTATTGATGAAGTTTGCCATCGTACATGGGTGTGGTTCATGCTGTCTCAAAACAATTACAATAGTAACATCAAAGATAACTGATTGCAGATCACCATAACAGGTATAATATTAATGAAAAGTTTGCAATATTTTGAGAATTATAAAAAATGTGACACAGAGACATAAAGTAAGCACAAGCTGTTGGAAAAGTGGCACTAATAGATTTTCTCAATGCAGTGTTGCCACAAACCTTCAATTTGTAAAAAACTTAATACCTGCAAAGCACAACAAAATGAAACACAATAAAATTAGGTATCTATCTATCTGTCTATCTATCTATCTATCTATCTATATATGGGGGTTTCTTTCTATCTTTTTTTCTTGATCAGAATCCTCAAGAGATTTGTCCTGTCAAAGAAACAGCTTTGGCTTTGCTGAGCCTCTCTATGTCTTATTTTCATATATTTCATTTTTTAAAGTTATATGATTACTATTTCCTTCCTCCTTTGTGTGTATTTTCTTCTCTATCTAACTTTTTAATTTCGGCTTGTCATTAATTTTCAGTGTTTTCTCCTTTTCAAACATTTGAGACCATGTATTTCTCTTCTCACTTGATACATGAGAAGTCTATAGGAGTTTCATTCATCTTTTATTATAGAAATCCTTATTTCCAATGGTGTCAGAGAATTTGATAAGTATTATTTAAACATTTTGAAATGTGTTGAGTCTTACTGTGCTCCAGTAAATGGCTGGCTTTTACAATCACACTGTATGTTTTTGAGAATATGTTGCTTGATTTTGGGATACAGAATCCTATAGCAGTCTGACAGACCATGCTTGTGAATTCTGCTTTCATGCCTCCTATGCCTTTACTCATACTTTTCTGCTTGGCCTTCCTTTTTCCTTCTTGAGCCCACTCTCATCTGCTCTTGGCACCACATTTCCATTGAGACTCTCTCGAGGATACAATGGCCTCCATCTTGCCAGGTCCAGTTGTCAATCTTCAGGCTCATATGACTAGACCTGTCAGAAATATTGGCACAGTTGAGACACTTTCTTTTCTTGACCCTGCCCCACCTCTAAAAGTTGAAATCACCTGCCTTGCACCTAGGACTTCTTTGTTCTTTCCATAGCCACTTCTTGGCAATCTTGGCCAGACCCATAGCTATAAACATCTTCTATATGTTGATGGTTCCCAGATTTGTCTCCAATTCTGACTTTATCTTGAACACCATGCTCGTACATCTGACTGTGTACCAAGTATCGCTTCTTGATATCTCATGGGCTTTTCAAACATGCCATGCTGACTGTAGAGTTCTCAATTCCCCCATTTGCTCCTTCCCCATCTCAGTAAATCATGACTCTGTTTGTGCCCTTACTCAGGCTGGTCATCCAATGGTCATCAATGGTGAAATTTTGTAATTGCAGACACACACTCATCAGCAAACCCATCAGTTCTACCTTCAATGGACACCTGTCATGTGAACACTTCTCTTTGTTTTCCCACCCCTGAGTATCAGCCTCTTCTCTCATTTGTACTTCCACCATGGACCTGTGCTCCAACACAGTTCACTTTCCAATGGCACCCAGAGTCCAGCCCTCCAGGGACTTCCCATCAGTTCTGAGTAAAATGCAAAACTGGAATCAGGGTTAGTAAATCCTGGCACTGTCTGGCTCCTGGCCTCTCTTTCTAACTCCTCATCCCCATCCTGCCAACCACTCCCATGGCCCAGCTCCAGTTTTCTTGACACTTTTCTCAGTTTCCTGGTGCTATCCTAACAAAGTACCACAAACTAGGTGGCTTAAAACAACAGATGGTTCTGGAGACCAGAAGACTGAAACCTGTAGCAGAGAATTCTTTCTTGCCTCTTCCAGCTTCTGGTGGCCTGCCAGCAATCCTTGGGCTTCAATCTCTGCCTCCATCATCACATGGCCTTCTCCCCTTTGTCATTCCCACTGTGTCCAATTCTCTGTTTCTTGAAAGGATACAAATCATTTTGGATTAAGAAGACAGTCTATCTCAGTAGTCACATCCAGTGTGAATTCATTTAACTTAGTTAATTCCATCTGCAATAACTCTATTTCTAAATAAGGTCACACTCTGTGGTACTGGGGAATAGAATTCAACATATCTTTTTGGGGGGATGCAATTCAACTCATTCCTTCTTGAAAATGCAAAGCACATTTCTGACCCTGGGCCTTCTCATTTACTGCCTTATGCCTGGATGTGGCTGCCCTGACCCTGGGGTAGCCTCCCCATACTCCATCTAGAGCCTGCAAGTCAAATGTCACCTTCTCAAGGAAATGACCTTGAACACCCTCTAAAAGAGCACCTGGAAACTGATGCCCTTATCTGGCTTTGTTGTCCTTTATGGAGCATTTATTTGTCTTTAATTTTAACATTTGTCCCTGTCAGAAATGAGCACATGTGTGAGTGTCTCTATCTGAACACCATAAATATTTGCCTCATGAATGAATGGCCAATTGTTTGAAGCAAATTTTCTTTGATTATGTGTGACTTTTAGTGATTTTCATGTATTTTTATTGACTACATATTTCAACTCACTGTAAATTATCTCCCCCCATCCCACCTTTCCACTGAAACCTTTTTCTTGAAGGTTGAGTTTGTCAGGTGTTTTTCCAATGTTGCCTGACTTGGGCTCTTTTTGATTTCAGATGCTTTGACTACTCTCTTTCCTACAGTGTTTTACTTTGTTTATGGTATCCTTATCCTTACAGATATTTAAAATTTTGTAGGTAAAGTTGACCATTTTATGTTTTAAATATCCTAGCTTTGATGTACTTCTAAAAAAGCACATATTCACCCTCAAAGAATCTAGAATCTAAATATTTTCCCATGATTTATTCTAGCCTCATTTCTTATTTATATCAGTGCTGCTCTATAATTTACATCTTGTCCTTACAGGAGAGCAAGTATCCTGTCTCTTTTTTCTTTAATTTTTACCAATTCTCATTTGAGATCTTGTCTCAAAAACTATGCCTTCCAGAACATATTTAGCAAATGCCCAGCCCAAGCCCTGGGAGGAGGATTTGGCATGGAATCTGCAGAGACTTTCACAGTGGGGAGAGCATAACCTGGTGTCTTCACAGACCTGGGAGGCCTGCAGGATGTGCTAAGACCCTTCCTCAAAAAGACCCAGAGAGCAAGGAATCATTAAGCCTGTGCATGTGGTGGGGTGGTGAATTCCAACAGGCCAGAAAAACATTGTCAGACCCTTGATTTAGAAGTGGGAGGGTGTGTGTCCTGTTTGTCAGCACAGCTGGAAACAGATGTTTCTGCCCTGAGGTACTGCCTGAAACACTCATGTCCTGGCAGGGGATGCTGCGGTGATACAGTTGGGCTGCAATGTGTGCAGCAAAATTGCCCTCGGCCCCACATTTCACAGGGGCTGAATTAGGGCCTGTGGTTCCAGTTCCCAGAAAGGGAGTAAACATGGGGTCACAGGAAAGGAAGTGTCCCCATCTGGCCTGTCACATGCCTCCAGCCAACGCATTTCTGTACTTAGGCAGGAATTGATTGGCATTTATTTAAGATTAAAAAAGGGAAGTAAGGGCTGAAAGGCAGCTCACTGGGCTTTTTTCTGTTGAAAAATGTGTTAGAAATGTGTGAAATAACACCAAAGTCTAAGAGGTGCTGGGTTGTAGATGTTTAATCAAATAGTCATCTGTCCTTGATGGGGGTAGGGTACTTCCAAAGGTATGCAGTGTAAGACATTTGTTGATGATGATGTATATCATTTGTGTGTCTTGTGGCATTTTGTAAATATGTCTCTTGGACAGAAGAAAAAACATGTGCTAGGCCATTTATATCAAATCAGGCATTCACCATCCCCAGGGAAAAATCACTTAGGTCAGAAGGCCTGAGTGAGCTCTTTACTTTGACCAGCCAGCCTTGAGACACTCACCTAACCAGCTGAATATTCATTCTTTCATTCATTCAGGATTCATCTCAGCTGTTCTTGAGGCTGGGTGTACACTGTCTCCTCTCATGGGGTGTAGAGTCCAGAACGGGAAACAAGAAGAAAGAGAGAGCCGAGAAACTGATAAATTACAAATGGTGTTACATGAGAGTGGAGCTATGGCAGAGGGGATGGGTGAGGACCAGAGGAGAGGAAGGAGCTGGATCCTGGGAGATGTGGTCCCCAGAGCAGTGGAGGGCATGAGTGTTGTTGGTGCTTTGAGGCATGTGGCGGCGGAAGCAATGAGCAACGGCCTGTGACATGGTGGTGTGGAGAGGTTCAGGCTCTAGGCTGTACCCTGTGAGGTATAAATGAGCTTGATTTCATTATAGTTATAATGGGAAACAGTATCAGGCAGGGTTCTCCAGAGAAACAGAACCAACAGGATATGTGTCTGTATGTGTCTATATCCATATATACATCTATCTATATCCATACCATATCTTTATAATCTGTATCTATCATCTATATCTAAATCTATATCACTTATATCTATCTATATCTATGTGTCTATATCTATATGTCATTTATATCTATGTCTACATCTATATCTACATCTATATCTACATCAACATCTATATCAGCTATCCATATCCATATATAAGGAGCTGTATTTTAAGGTATTGGCTCACACAGTTGTGGGGGTTGACAAGTCTGAATCCTGTAGGGCAAGCCAGCAGGTTGTAAATTCCAGTTAGAGTTGGTGCTGCCATCCTCAGTCCATCACAAGGAGGTCAGCAGCCTGGAAACTAAGAGAGAAGTAGATGGGTTAGTCTTGAGGCAGAGTTTCTTCTCTCTCTGGATACCTCAGTTAATTGCTCTTAAGGCCTTCAAATTACTGGATGAGGCTCCCCCACATTATCAAGTGTAATCTACATTACTTAAAGTCACCTGAATGTAGTTAATCACATCTATGAAATACCTTCATAGCAACATCTAGGCCAGTTGTTTTACCAAACCAACTGGTCACCATCCACTTTACCAAGTGGATGCATAACATCACAGGGACCAATTAAAGGCTTTCAGCCAGAGATGCCTGATAGATGTATGTTTTAGAGAATTACATTCAGCTGTGGATTGGAGGTGGGCCAAACATGGAGGCTCATGGAACAGAAAGAAGCTCCAGGTGGAGGCAAGTGGCTTAGATTGCACTGTTGTGAGTTGTGATGGGGTGGCATGGGTCAGAGGATGAACGGGGTCAAGGACGGGCAGTAGCAAAGACTGTAGGGTCAAACATTACTCTGAGGTTTCTTGCTTGAGCAACTCAGGCAGATAGTGGTTCATGTTTGAGATGGCAGAGCCCAGGGGTGAGGTAGATTTCAGAAGGGTCATTCATTTGAGAATATTAAATTTGATAAATTTGTGACATGTTGAGGTGAATGTGTCTGGAAGTCAAATCGAACATATGATCTTTTAACCTAGGGAGGTCTGTGCTTTACCTATCACTGTCATTCATTCATTTGACAAATGTTTGTTGAACACTGACTGTATGCTGAAGTCTCCTTTAGGTGCTGGAGTTCATCAGGAACAAAAAAAAATCCTGTATTGTTGGACATTATATTCTAATTGGGGAGACAGATATTAATCAACAAATACAATGGGGAAGTGAATTCTATAACATAATAGAAGGTGGTAAGGAAGAAATTCCAGGCAGAGGGGTCAGGAGTGGGACAATAGTTGTACATGAGGTGTTAAGATGGGTGTCAAGAAGTGACATAAAGGAGGTGAGGCAGTGAGCCACATGAGTATCTGGCAGAGAGGCCACCTGCAAGGAGTCCACCAGGGCCCAGACCCTCTGCCCAGAGTGTACCTGTGTGCTTGAGGAGGGCAAGAAGCTGCTGCAGAGTGGGTGTGGGGGCACGTGGAAGGACAGTGGTTCAGAGCGGCTGGGGGCTGGATCATGGAGGTGGCAGAGATGCGGTTTCTAATGAATTATGAAACCCTTGTGCTGTACAGAGCCACCCTCACTGATGTGCTGAAAATAGGCTTCAAGGACAAAGAAGGATCACGGAGGCTGGTTAGGATGAGATTGTGGAACATCCAGGCACAATGACAGCTCAGACTGTGGTGGTAAAGCTGCAAGTGTGATGAAATGGAGGTTCTCTGGATATATTCTGAAGGCAAAGCTGACAGAATTTGCTGATAAACTGAAACGGAAATCAAGGACAACTCATATAATTTTTCCACTCAATGAATATTTGTTGAACACCTCCTATGTGCCAGGCACTGTGTTAAGTGCCATGTGAATAGTGGCACATGAAAAAGACAAAGGCCAAAAGTACATAACTGCTAAACAAGTCTAAGAAGTGATTTCCCCAAGTCCCTGAAGGAGTTGATTTATATATATATATATATATATATATATATATATATATATATATATGTATATTTTATTGAGATTTTTCACATACCATACAACTACCAATGATCCAAAGTATACAATCAATTGCCCATGGTACCATCATACAGCTGTGCATCCATCACGACAATTAATTTTTTTTCAATTTTTAGAACATTTTCATTACTACAGAAAAGAAATAAAGACAAAAATAATCTCAAATCCTCCCAAACCCCAAACAACTCCCCTCTTCTGTTATTGATTCATAATTTTGGTATAGTACATTTGTTACTGTTGATGAATGAATGTTAAATTACTACTACCTGTAGTATACAGTTTGCAATAGGTATATATTTTTTTCCTATATGCCTCTCTATTATTAACTTCTAGTTATAGTGTCATACAATTGTTCTAGTCTGTGAGAGAGATTTCTAATATTTGTGTAGTCAATCATGGATATTGTCCACCACAAGATTCACTGTTTTATACGTTCCCATCTTTTAGCTTCCAACTTTCTCCTTCTGGTGACATACATCTCTCTGAGCTTACCCTTTCCACCACCTTCACACACCTTTCAGCACTGTTAGTTATTCTCACAACATGCTACCATCACCCCTGTCCATTTCCAAACATTTAAGTTCACCCTAGTTGAACATTCTGCTCATAAAAAGGAATCACTCCCCATTCTTTAGCCTCATTCAATACCCTGGTAACTTATATTTCATGTCTATGAGTTTACATATTATAATTAGTTCGTATCAATGAGACCCTGCAATATTTGCCTTTATGTGTCTGTCTTATTTCACTCAATATGGTGCCCTCAATATTTCTTCATCAACCCATTTCTTTTAAGATGGTTTTGTTCACCCACCGTATATTCTGTCCTAAGTAAACAATCATTTGTTCCCTGTGTAGTCATGTATTAATGTATTCAGCACCATTGCCACTCCGCTATCTATATAAGGACATCTCCATTTCTTCCACAAAGAAAAAGGAAGAGTCAAAGAGGGCAGAGAGACAAAGAAAAAGAAAAGAGAAAGAGAGAGAGAAAAAAATGACAGCTAGAAAACAACAAAAGGAAAGATAACATTAACCTAAAGTAGAATAAAGAGTCATATAACATCACCAATGCCAGGATTCCCATACCTTTCCCCTCCCCCCATACGCATTTAGCTTTGGTATATTGCCTTTGTTATATTAAAGGAAGTATAGTACAATGTTTCCATTAATTATAGTCTCTAGTTTGCATTGATTGTATTCCCTCCCAATCCCACCCAATTTTTAACACCTTGCTATGTTGACATTCATTTGTTGTACCTCATGTAAAAACATATTTGTACCTTTTATTACAGTCATTGAGCACTCCAGATTTCCCTGAGTTACACAGTCCCAGTCTTTATCCTTCATCTTTTGTTCTGGTGTCCCACATGATCCCAACCTTCCTCTTTCAACCATACTCACAGTCATCTTTGCTCAGAGTACTTACATTGCTGTGCTACTATATCCCAAAATAGTTTTCCAAACCTCTCATTCCTGTCTTTTCCTTTCTGTCTGTAGTGCTCCCCTGAGTGTTTCCTGTAGAGCAGGTATCTTGTTCACAAACTTGGTCATGGTCTGTCTGAGAATATTTTAAGCTCTCCCTCATATTTGAAGGACAGTTTTGCCAGATATAGGATTCTTGGTTTGCAGTTTTTCTCTTTCAGTATCTTACATATATCATCCCCCTTCCTTCTTGCCTCCATGGTTTCTATTGAGAAATCTGCACACAGTCCTATCAAGCTTCCTTTGTATGTGATGCATCACTTTTCTCTTGCTGCTTTCAGGATTCTCTTTTTGTCTCTGATGTTTGATAATCTGATTATTAAGTGTCTTGGCATAGGCCTATTTGGATCTATTCTGTTTGGGGCATGCTGTGTTTCTTGGATCTGTAATTTGGTGTCTTTCATAAGAGATGGGAAATTTTCATTGATTATTTCCTCTATTATTGCTTCTGCTCCTTTTCCCTTCTCTTTTCCTTCTGGGACACCAATGTCATTTACATTGCTGCATTTCACTATGTCCTTAAGTTCTCAGAGACATTGCTTATATTTTTCC